>NC_136420.1:209048240-209648240 GCF_052625555.1 Lactuca saligna
CTCACCTGTAACCAATGTGTGGTTAAACTTTGTTTAACGTGCATTATAGATAGGAAAAAAGCTGCAATCTTTTGTCAGTTCCCATATTATCATATTTTTTGTAAAATGCTATTGAAAATGTCCATATAAGTAAGAAAAATAAGGACGAACTAACCTCAGAGGAATTATCATGAGAACCTGCATTCTTCATTGAAGCCTACAATAATCAAGAAAGCAATAAAAAATTTATTAAAAAAGAAAAAGCAAAAAAGAATGAAGAACAATAATAATTAACGAAAACCAAACTCCCCCTTTCTTGAAAGAAGTTCCACAAGGCTTGTATGAACAACAACAAATGGCTTTTTACCATTAATGGCTAAAGTATATGCATTAGGCACTGGACTTCGCCTCACATAAAAATCAAGAGCTTCAATTTCTAGTGCTTCTACTACTACCTGTACCATTAATCATTAACCGATGAAGTTTTAAAAGCTAAAAAAACATAAACAATTTTGACCTATTAATAATATTATTTCTGATTTCTTCTATAGTCTCATGCATCTGCAAGACAAGTCCTTTAATTTATATATTAGCCAAAAAAAGTGGTAGTTTATAAGATATAGAGAGATCGTTACCAAGAACTATCCCTCTTTAGAAGCTACCAAACATTTAAAACACCTAATATAACCCAATACAAAAGAGGCTCTTATAACTTTTTCTTATAAAACGGTAACTAAGACATAACCAAGAACCAACTAAATTAAAAATATTACATTCTCTTGGGCATTTCGACAAACACTTTATGTGCACTTTCTTTGAGCATGTTAAGAGCTTCTACAATCCAATTTTTAGAGTCCTTCCCATGAAATCCTCCCCTAGCAACCTCTATAACTCAATTGAAATACACCCATTTTGAAAAATAATTGATATAACATAAAATCATTTAAGAAGAAGAAATTTAGAAAATATTAAGCTTGAAAAGCTCCAACAAACAAACCAAATCAAACCAGTTAGAAAACAATGAGCAAACGTGTGTGTTGAAGGACATAGAGATAGAGATCGTTGATCTTGGGGGGATGATTTTTAGAGATAAGGGAAGCCATACCGTGAGAATGTGGGAATCCGCAGAACAAAATGAAGAGATTGTGCAAGAACCAACAATTGCATAATGGTGTTTGATGTGGTTCTTAGAAAGCATTATCTAACTGATGTTGGTCACAATGTTGGTGTATGATGGTATTCTGCCTGCAAAAACTGAATCCAAAGCGAACAGTGGAAGAAGATGAGAATCGAGCTATATGTAAATACCCCCAAATTAATTACGTGTAATGTCGAATCTCAAAGAAGCAAAATCGTGAAGGGTAAATTGGTTTGCATATATTTATAGGCAAAAAGACATGAACATCATCACAGTGAAAGGAAAATTGAACAAACTACATGGGTGGGTGTCGTCCTTCTGTTTGGTCGATTCCTAGTCATCGTTGATCACAGCGATTACAATCAACCATTTATTTCTCATTGAATCTCTAAGGATGTTCATCCTATAAATAGCTTCACATGGGTACAGAGTTCCGATTCAATCAAATTACAATCAAATTAACGATTCAATCTACTATCATAGTTCCGAAATTATAATTCAAATGCAAAAAAAAAAAAAAAAAAAAAAAAACCCTTAGAAATTTGTGAAAACATGAATTAAAACATACCTTGGATAGATTTCCTTTGAACGGAAAAACGTTTTTAATTTATCTGTGGTCCATATTATCGTAGGCTTAAGCAATTGAAGCAAATGTTGAAACGACTTAAGCAATTAGAATGAAATCGAACTCTTATATAGAGAACTACTGGTAAGGGAAGTTACATAACTGTGGAAGAGAACCGTGCTTTGTGGAAGAAGAAAGAGGAACGTGGGTAGAAGGAACTTAAAATGATTGAACCTCCGTTTAACCGAAATTCTTGAGTTATTACGACTGAGATTGAAAGAAGAGGGAGTTTTAACAGCCGGAACGAAGGAGACGGTTTTTCCGCTCACCGATCGTCAATATAATTTGATACCTGGATTATTGGGATTGCTGTTCAAATTCAAACTAAAAAAATAAAAAAAAATAAAAAAAAAAAAAGATAATCTTAAATTGGACGAAGAAGACGAAATGCAGGAGGTTTATAATAGATAAGGGTAACTTCGGAAATTCACTTTGATAAAATGACACGTAGGATAAATTTCGGCGACTCTCCTTCTCGGTTGAAGACTCCAAGAACTGCAAATCGGTTTCCTTCAAAAACTACAAATCGATTTTATTCAACAACTCTTTCTCACGTTCCTCCTTCTTCAATCCAATCGATAACTGCAAAAGCCACAATCCGATTTTTCATGGATCGTACAACCACGTTCTCGCTCAATCAGCCCTATATAACACCGATTCCCAACTCTGACATTTACTGGATTTGTGATCCAATTTTGTATTTGGCAGAAATCGATTATGGAAAAATCGCATAATCTATACTACAATCTTCTTTCACATGGTTTACTAGCAGGTTAACTGTGTCTATTAAGAGAAATTCATTTTTTATCATTGAATTTCTTGGAGAGCAGGAGGCAATGATCCAACAGATCCCCGACACTGTTTTCATCTTAAATTCATTTTTATCACTAACCGGTTTGTTCTTCTTCTCTATATGGGTTGTGTTTGCTCTTTTCAATTTCCAGATGATGGATGATGATGTTTGACTCTATTTGTCCCAATGCACTTTCGATGGAGAGAAAGATTTTATTGTTTAAACTCTTAAGAGTAAATGAGTGGTGTTTACAATGTTCTTTATGGACAATTATAATCTCGATGGTCTAATTGGTCATGAAAATAAGATATTGTTTACACAGAAGCAAGTGTATTATGTTGTACATTGGCAATTAATGTTGAAATATCAAAATGGAAATGACATCTTGAGGTATATATTTTTGTTTACTTATATCATGTTGACATTTTTTAAATTCTTATTAATAGCAACAGATATAACACTGGTATCTGGAAATGCAGAAGTCTGTCATTGCAAGTGATTTGGTACAAAAGCTTCCAAGTTTTAATATACAAAAAGTGTTAATTTTTGGGACTAAATTCTTGAACTAATTTTATAGTAAAAATAAATTATAGTGGTGTTTGGTATGATGGAATTGGAGAAGGAATGGAATGGTTGATTTCAATGGAAGAAAAAAAGTTGTTTGTTTTGTCTAATGGAATGGAATATGCCATTCCTTGATGAATCTAATTTATGATATTTGATTGGTATTCCAATGTAAACATACTTCACATACATAACATCCAAGTAACATCCATATGGCCATATATAGCTTATGAGGTTAAGTCATGTTTAATAAAGTCAAATAGAAACATAACATTAGTCATATGCTATGCAAATTGCTATTTGTAGGAGGGGTAAATAGTTGAATAAAAAAGTTTAGCTCTATATTATCATGTTTCCTTTTTTTGCCAAAACCCTTCAAATTGGAATTTTTGAAGGTATAGTGAGATCAGGTAAGCTAATTTTCTCCTAATTTATGTTTTCTAAGTTTGTCAAATGTTATTGTGTAGGTTTATGTATTTCTTGAATTTTGGGGTTTATGGTTTTAATTGTTATTCTATGACTTTTGAAGTTAGAGTGTGATTGTAATATTGAGATGATAGATTGATGAAGATAGAACTAGAATCTTTATTATCATTAAAAGGTCCAAAATGTATATTAGTTAAAAGACATTGGTAACTAAAACAAAAATTTCTGTCTTTTCTTTCTTTTTTGTAATTTAATATATTTGTTTACTTTTCTCTAAAAGTAAATGTTGTCTTTTCTCTTTTCCATTTTTTTAGAAATGTAAAAATATATATATATAAAAAAAAAAAAAAAAAAAAAAAAAAAAAAAAAAACACGAAGGCCACCAGGGAGCTGGACCAATTAAACAAGAGTATAAAACAAACACATGAAACATAGAATGAAAGAGCTAATAATAACAAACCACCAGTACTACTATGAGCTAAACAAAAAAACCTCCAAGGGCAAAACGGTAAATACATGGAGTCACGGATCAAAGACCAGCTTGATCCTCAACCTAAAATAAGTTTCGGCAAGCATAAACAGCTTTACACAGATATGGCTTCTTAAAAAACTTTGCCAAATACTACAAACAACAAAATTTTGAAGATACAATGCATATAGATTGTCTTTTAATCTATTGCTATTCTTTTATTCATTCATATGTAATATAATTGGGTAGATTTGTCATGTATATTGCTAATATAGGAATAAATGAAAGAAATATGCTATAAAAATAAGATAAATCAATATATTGATTATACATTTGTGAATCTGTCCACCAGACACGTATGACAATAATTAATTTAGGGTCGATAAATGTTAATGTAAAAGCCAAGAAGGTGTGGTTACGTGATGATTAAGTATGAGTTTGTTAACCGTCTTAGAAACATCTTGACTATATTATATGCAAAAGTATCGGATTTTAATAAACTATGATTAAAAGAGCATTTAAACAATAGCTAAACAAGTAAGACTAAGGCATAAACATGTATTAGTGGATAATTTACGTTTGTAGATTGTAATTGGTTTAGAGGTTCAAAAAGTATGGATTCACCCCCCTTTATTAAGATTGCATTACGCATAAAAGTAGGGATCAGCATCGGAACCGGGTACTCACTTTTGAAACCGGACCCGCCCCGGAACTGTCGGTTTTGGAACTGGAACCGCCTTAAGAGGTTTCGGTTCCGGTTCTCGTTTTTTCGGAACCGCTACCCGCTGGAACCGGTTATATATATATATATATATATATATATATATATATATATATATATATATATATATATATATATATATATATATATATATATATATATATATATATATATACACACACACACACACACTAGCCGTTTACCCGCGCAAAGCGGCGGGCGACAAATAGTTTGTTTCGATAATTAATTTCTTTTCGATGGAGAATGATTATTTTCAATTCAATCATTAGTTTATTTTAAGAAACATGTCATATTAAAAATAAAGAACATTCATGAAATGATCAAATTATAAGGTGTTGAGTATTTATTTGAATGAAAAAAGATCTTGTCAAAACCTTGAAAAAGAAGATTTATAGGAGTTTGTTTAAATTTTAATATTATTTTATTAGTGATTAGTTGTACAATTAGCTTAATAATTTAGACGTTTTAAAAAAATATTATTATTTTATTCAATCTATTTTTAGAAATAGTAGGATTTGTTTTATAAGATAGTGTATATATATATATATATATATATATATATATATATATATATATATATATATATATGTGTGTGTGTGTGTGTGTGTGTGTTACTTAGACCGATTTAGAATATATTGGTCCGATTTTGTCCGTCTTTGGTCCAAATTGATTTGATTTGGATCGAATTAAATTGCGCTTTTGTCGAAAAAAGTTAACAAAATTAATGCGATCGGGTTACCCGCTCCCAGAACTAGAACCGCCGGTTTCGGGACTGGTTCCAAACATTTAAGAACTGCCTAGAGCGGTTCCGGTTCCGCTTCTATCTTTTTAGGAACCGCCGGTTCTGGTTCTCGCCAAATGAGACGGGTACCCGCCTATGCTCATCCCTACATAAAAGTACAAAAACATGGTGAAAACATGAGATCATGTTTGATTTTGGAAAATCGTAAAAGAAATGAAATGAATACATAAATTGATGGAATTGATCATTGCATTATATTATTATTTTGGTTGACTTGCATAAGTAGAAAAGTTACCAAAACATGTTTTTTGTTATATATAAAAATAAAATTTAATAAAAACAAACTGATAAATATAGAAACAAAGGTTGTTTTATAAAGATAAACTTTAACAAAATAAAAATATATCATTAAACAAGTTAGATATAATCATATTTATTTCGTTAAAACATATGTTAAATGTACTTTAAATATTTAGCAAAAACTATACATCAACCAAAACACCAGTTTACAAAATAAAAAGGAAATCTTAATATAAAATCATCATAATACATATTTTATTTATTTTGGAAAAAATTTGAATTAAAGTTTTGATTTTTTTTTTTTTATAAAGATTGGTATTATTAAAGATTGTAGGAATAAAAGTAATTTATAATTATAAAATTACATTGTATCATACGAACAAACATAAGACTATTTTTTTTAAGATAATCGATTATGGGTCCACCTCCGCGTTCTAAAACCTGTAACTATGTAATTGCAATTAACTGTTTTTAATAATTTTACAATTGTTGCATATAATATACAATTTGTATATAAATAATAATTAATTATTTTCATCTAACTGTAAAGGCTTGAAGTAGATTCCATCTATGAGATAAGTACCAATGGCCAAACGAACTGCCCATACATCCTTAGGCTTCCTTGCCATAATTCTGCAACAAATACAAATATACGTTTTAACATTACTTCATCCAAATACAATAACTATTTTTCAAAGTATCACATCAAAATATGAAAAATAAATAAATAAAAAATATCTGTAAAGACATCATTGATTTTGTTAGTGCGTATTAAACTATTAATGATTGCTTTCACCCTCTTAACTGATTCAAAATTTATTAAGCATATTTGATATTTATCCAAATAACTAAGTATCCATAATAGAGCTTTTTCAAACTTAAGCTTTTTTAAACAACTTGTTAAGTAGAAAATTTACCTTCCAACATCACCCGCTTTAACTAAACCTGAATTAACTCTGAGACAAGGCATAGAAGCTGCTGTCTTCAACATTTTAGGAGCTTCCACTATGATGATTGGTGACCCAATCTTTAGTGATTCAGATGCTTTTGGTGTGAGCTCTGTTTCAGCTTCAGCTGATGGATCTTTTGATGAACAATTGATTCTATGAACAAAACTCGGATTATTTTGGATGCTTCTGCACTATTCAAGAAACCATAGTCATCATTCACTTCTACAA
Organism: Lactuca saligna; assembly: GCF_052625555.1. Lineage (NCBI taxonomy): Eukaryota > Viridiplantae > Streptophyta > Magnoliopsida > Asterales > Asteraceae > Lactuca > Lactuca saligna. Next base: position 209,055,197 of record NC_136420.1, read on the forward strand.
TGTTGAAATCAACACTCGAAATTTAGTTACTCACTAAGATAAACAAAATTAACTCCAAGGGGTCTAGATTTCAAATTAGAATGAGAATTCCCTCGTTCGTAATCGCTATAATCAATCATTGTTATCTGGGAGATACGTGGATTCATACCAATCGCCCTTTGGCGTCAGTTTTTTGTTCCTTTCAATTAATTATTTCAATTGATAAAAAGACAAAGGTTATATTGAAACGATAGTGAAGTACTTTAGCTCAAGCCCAAAATCTTCATCTGGTCATGTAGAATGATGCTAACAAAATCAAAAAATTAGGAACGAATTTAAGAATGAGCACCTTTTTTTTCTCAGAAAATCCAATTGAGGAAATGCTGCTCAAGGAAAGGCGATTTGAGGATGAAGAGAGTGGAATCGTTATTGAAATGTGCAGGGATGAAGCAGACGCCATGGGAACGAGTTGGGGAAGGTTGTCCGATTAGAGGGCTGGAGATGAGGGTGAGGAACTTGAGCGGTTATGTAAAGTTTGGTGTTAGTTTTGGTTTTAGGGCCTTGAGGTTTTGCGAAATTACATATTGAACACTAAAGTTGCCAAAGTTTGACTTTTTATACGACATAACTTAACGATAGATAAATATGAGTGTATTTCGGAGTCATATCAAAACATTGACTTCGCCTAGAGCGTATTTTAGATATATTTTTTTTATAGGATATTGTCATAAAATCTGTTTAGTTTGGTAGAAATTAACGGTTTTAGCTAATGTGGAATTTTATGTCCATTAATATATAGCATTTGCTATGTTTTGTTACTTATGGCTAGGGGTGTTAATCAAATCCATCCGATCGAGTTTCAGGTTAAAAGGTCGGGTTTTTCAAAAATAAATTTGACCTTAAACCCGGTCCTATTAAAGTACGGGTTAGTCGTGTTCGGGTTTGTTGGGTTAGACGGGTTATAATGTTGTGTAAAGACTTAAAATGTAAGATAGTTTAGTTTATGCCATTTTAGTCCATTTTATACATGTTAAGGCCTATAGGGGTTGATACTATTTGTGATTTGTGATGTATGATGATACTTTAAAAATGTATTATGGAAAGAAAATTTTGTTTCCCTTTGTGAAACATGTGTGTAGAAGTTAAATTAATCTCATATTATTCAATGAAAATTTTTCACAAATATATATTCCATATTTATCTAATTATCCAATGCTTTATAAAATAAATTATATAAGTAATTTAAATATTATATTTTTGTCATTATATAAAAACTAAAAATATAAACAATTAACTTAGTTGAGGACGTATTAATTAAGACTCATGATCCACGATAAATACCAGTCGTAGACCACAAGTGTAAAAAAAAAAAAAAAAAAAAAAAAAAAAAAAAAAAAACTTGAGGATTATATATGCATGAAATACCTTGCAGTAAACACATATCATACAGATCAACAAATAACTTGCTTGATTAGTTGAGTTCATGAGTTCACGGGGTATAACTTGCAAGACTATTAGTACAACATAACTACAAGATGAAAATGTTTTAAAGTTGATGGGCTAAACCAGGTTAATCGAGTTGACACAAACTCGAATAAACAAAATACATCCTACCCGAAACCCGTCACTATTAAGGTAAAGGTATGGGTTAATCGGGTTAACCCAATTTTAGCCTTCAGACCCTGATAAACCCGACCCTATTAGTCTCATTTGGGTTTGGGTCGGATCGGGTTAGTCGCGTTCAAGTTTTTTTGACACCCATACTTATGGCATTTATAAGGTTTTTCACCTTAACAATTGGTCACCCGTTGAATGTATGTTGCCTATGTAGACTCTTTTAGCTAAGTAGGCATAACAAACGTTGTTAACCAAAAACCCTTGTTCTGTTTTGAGACATTACACATTGAGAAGCATACTTATAACCTTTTCCACGAGAACATATTTTCCTTGCTACAATCATCGGTAATGCAAAATCATCATCACCAAAAAAGTGTATTTGAAACATTGTAGGGTTTCAATTCTCCAAAATTTTATCCGGTCAGTTAGTATCTTGGGTAATCAAAGTTGTCTTCTTTATAGGGTAAGTTTCTTAGAGTTCATCGTCACAAAAATTTCTTACAATCACTACGTGAAATGTTTATGATTATGTAAGAGTTTTTTATGACTTCATCAAACAACACATAAAATGTAACGCATGTGTTTCCAGGTGTAACATCCCGGAATAGCAAGAGTAGAGTTGAAGGGCTAAAACTGTAAATCTTGAAGGGCAACTCGGCGAGTCCATGGATGGACTCGGCGAGTAGGGTCGCGACTTTGGTCGCGTGTCAAGTAGCCTACTCGGCGAGTAGGTGCTGAGTGGAGAAAACCCTAAATCTGGGGAATGAGCCCTATTTAAAGAACATTATACCCTCTTCCCAGCCTCTTTGATCCCCCTTGAAGTCCAAAAACCCTAGAAAGCGTGAGTGTGGAAGATTGGAGTGCATTTGGAGCTTAGGGAGGTGTTTGTTGAAGAAATCTTGAAGGAGAAGAGGCTTAGATCAAAGGGCTTTGTTTAGATTCGGATCTCTTGCTGTTGGAGGCTTCATTTTGAGGTAATATCTCATTCTTGGGTTGTGTTCTTCTAGATTCTTCATTTTGGGGTTGTGTGGGAAGCTTAGATTTGTGGCATCTTGAGTTTGAAGGATAGATCTAAGGTTGCTACCTCAGATCTGGAGTGGAGAAGGTCTTAAGAGCATTAAAGTCCCTGTTCTTGTGTTGTTGATGGAGCTATCTTGTCCCAAACCCCAAACCCTAGAGTAAAAATGCCTAGATCTTCTTGGATTCACGTAAAGATTGCCACTTTACGTGATGGATGGCCTTAGGAGAAATAGATCTATGGTTTGGATCATCTACATGGCTTGGAAAGCTTCTGTATGGATTCAGACCCGGTGGTACTCGGCGAGTCACATGGGTGGACTCGACGAGTTGCTTGAAGATGAGCTGGAACTCGACGAGTTGGATGAACAACTTGGCGAGTAGGTTGAAGATAACCTTAGACTCGGTGAGTCTGTTCTTGGACTCGGCGAGTCTTGTCGAAGAGTCCCAATATTTTCTGGTTGAGTCGAGAATCGGTGAGTCAAGGGATGACTCGGTGAGTTGGGTGCGAGAGGACTCAGAGTTGCTGGACTCGGCGAGTCTCGGGGTGACTCGGCGAGTTAAGTCGCGGATTGAGGGAAGTTCTGAGCTTGGGGACTCGGAAAGTCATCGGGTTGACTCGGCGAGTAGAGTCAGTCAGGGGTTGACTTTGACTTTGTCCAAAGGTTGACCAGTTGTCTTCCAGGGGTATTTTTGTAATTAAGGGTATTTATTGAGTTGAGTGTTTTGGTGTTCAGTGGAGGAGTTCGTGTCGGAGTTTGGAGCAGCGGGATCTTATCCTTTCAGTCGGCAGTTTCGAGGTGAGTTATCCTCACTATATCAACAGGGTCTAAGGCACCAAGGCCGACCCTTTATCGGATTGAGATTCGGGTATCTGTTGTTATGTATTTGCTTTGATATGTTTGCATCCTGGTAGTTAGAATGGTATTCGTTAGAGACCTGGTTAAGGTCGGTATCCTGGTAGATTGGATGATGCTATGCTAGTGACCGGTTAGGTCGATATCCTGTTAGAGTATGTTGTGTTATGTGATCTGCTAGATCGGTTTTCCTGAATATGAATTTTTATGTGATTGTATGTTTATGTGCACATGGTTGTTTGGACTGGAGTTGGGTTGAGGCGGGTCCTGCTTCATGCTGTAGGCCAAGATACCCAGGGCGGCCCGGTTATGCCGAAGGCCCAGCGAGCGGGCCGGATAGACTGTAGGCCCCACGAGGGCGGACCAAACGTGCCGAGGCTTGGAGAGTGGACCAGGACGACTGAAGACCCGATGCGGGCGGACCGGTCATACTGTAGACTCAGAGAGTAGACCACATGAGTTGAAGGCCCAGTGCGGGCGGACCAACCACACTGCAGACTCGAGGGACATGATTGGACTCAGAGAGTGGACCAGGTGAGTTGAAGGCCCAGTGCGGGCGGACCAACCACATTGCAGACTCGAGGGACATGATTGGACACGGAGGGTGGACCAGGTGGACTGAAGGCCCGACAAGGCGGACCAGTCCCACAGTAGACCCGATATGCATGGTTGTTCTGTGATTCGTTATGAGATAGCATGATATGTGTATGGTATATGTTGTTGGTATTTTGGGGGTATCTCACTAAGCTTTCAGGCTTACAGTTGTGGTTTAATGTTTTTCAGGTTCTTCAGGAGACCGTGGCAAGGCAAAGGCGTGATCGTACCGCTCCTCATGATTTTGTAGTAATGTGATTCTGGGAATACTCTAAATGATTTTGTATTGAAAACCTTTTTGTAATAATTTAATGGAATCAGGTTGTTTTTGAAAAATTTAAATTGGTTGGATTTTTCGGTCGTTACAAGTTGGTATCAGAGCCTTGGTTTAAGTGAATTGGAGGAACACTTGTGTGACTCCAGTCTCAAATCGAGGAGGGTTTTCAAAAGAGAATTTAAAATGGTTTTCAAAATAAGTAAAGGAGGACGCGGAGGTACGATCAGCCGGAGCCAGTAAGTAACCCCAAAATACCATACATGATATTTGTTTTATTGAGCTTTGATAGAATAGCATGCTAGAGTTAGGCTAGGGATCTTCAGGATTTCTTGATGTGTTACCTGATTTATGATGCCTGCTAGCCTAGGGTTTTCTTGTGAGAGATTTCTAGTGTTCCTCTAGTTGTGAGGATAGAGCGTTGTTATGTATGTTTTCGCTAGGGTGTTGTGGAAGTACTTCATACAAATATGGGTAGGTGTGGAAGGTAGTATGGGCCCGTACTACTGAAAGCACAGGACCCATACGCGTATCAGAGAAACCATGACCTCTAGGGTTGGGTTGAGAGTTGGTTCCCGGGATAGTGGGAAGTGTCTGAGGTTTTGTGGTTTATTTCAGTATGGAGATTTCAAGGCATGCTGGGAGTGGATCCGGGTCAGGATCGGGTGCAGGAGAGGGAGTTGCGGACGGGTCAGTTCTGCCCAAGGTTATCACTCAGATGAGTACGCGCGAGTTGGATGCGAGGATTCATGAGATCCTACACGATGAGGTTGCTGCATTGTTCCAGGCCGAGCTGCCGAAATTGTTTGGGTCGATCAAGACCGCCATGGTGGAGTATTTTGATGAGCGCTATGCGGCTCTCATAGAGACGGCTTCCACGATAGCTACAACGGCTTTAGCAGCGGCAGGGGGAGGAGCTAGTAGAGGTTTTCAGTATCAGGACTTCGATAATACGAAGCCTCCCACCTTTGATGGAGTTCAGGATCCGATCGTTGCTACGAGATGGTTATCAGACATGGAGGGGTGTTTCTTCACGTGTTCATGCCCTGCTGATCAGAGGGTGAGGTTCGCTCTGAACCTGTTGAGGCTCGGGGCAAAGGATTGGTGGAGATTGACCACGGGGTCATACTCATATGCGCAGAGGGTTGCGATTTCATGGGATCAATTCAGAGAGATGTTCAACACTCGTTATGTTCCGCAGGTCGAGAGGGAGAGGTTGGCTCAGGAGTTCCTTGAGCTGAAGCAAGATTCAGAGTCGGTGATGGAAATCACCAGGATGTTTACTGAGAGGGCGATGTTTTGCCCTGAGTTCGCTTCAGAGCAGGCTCAGATGTCCCGATATCTGTAACAGCCCAGAATCTCAGGTATTGTTAAAATTATGTTTTTGGGGTGTTCTAAGAGGGGACTCGGCGAGTTGGAGCCAGACTCGCCGAGTAGGATTGCAGACCTGGTCGCGGGTTCGCGACTGGACTCGACGAGTCCAGATATGGACTCGGCGAGTCTGCGCTGTTTAGCGAAAACCCTAGCCGTTCAGATTTGGGACGTATAAAAGGGACTTATTGGCCGTCATTGTTCGTTTTAGCCTTCTGAGAGGAACCCTAAATCGATTGTGTGCATCTAGAGCAAGGTTAAAGGCCATTGGTGATCTTGAAGGAGTTGTTGTGCAAGGAAGAGAAGGGCTTGGCTAAAGGAACAGCAAGGGAGTCACGTTCTGAGGATTGGGGACACAGAGAGTACATCATCCAGGTAAGAATTCGAGTATGATCTGCTATGGTGATGTGTTTAGAGGATTAGGGTTTATGGAACCCTTTTTGTGGATAGATTGAATGTTACCCTAGTCCCCCAAACGATTGTAACCCCATGTTGGGACCTTTGGAGGTCCATAATGTCCCATGCCTGTGCATTTCGGGAAGTGATGAAGGTTTTGGATTGAAATCCTTATGCCTTAGGTCAATATGTAAATTATAAGTCTTGGGGTGTAGCATGAGCACCGAAATGAGGACCTTACGTGATGGACCAGTCTAGGAAGGCCATACCTATGAATGGTCGGAGCAATTCTGACCTTAGGAAACAATTTGATCGACTGCATGGCATGGACTCGCCGAGTCCGATGAACAGACTCGGCGAGTAGCTTGGAGAATAACTGGGACTCGTCGAGCTGTTCTTCAGACTCGGCGAGTGGAGTCGGGGTGGCCCCGCGATTCTTCCAGGAGTAACTCGTCGGGTCAAGGAGGATACTCGACGAGTAGAAAGGGAATCTTAGAGGATTGGAGGACGACTAGACTCGCCGAGTCGCCAGGGTACTCGCCGAGTCCGGTCGAGTTGACCGTGGACCGTTGACCAGAGTTGACCTATGTGTGATTTCTTAGGGTCAGTTAAATTGGAAGATAAAAGTGTTAATAAGGGATATATGATATTATAGGGAGTTTGTAGCTCGGCGGATCGAGTACGAGTGATTTTAGGAGTTGCTAGCTTTCAGTATCCACGAGGTGAGTCTTCTCACTATACTGTACCCGGAAGGGTTTGACTGTGTGACCGGAAGGTCGGATATGATATGTGATATATGTGCTATATGTGGTAAGTTAATTGTTATGCATGGGCCGGAAGGCAATATGTTATGGGCCGGAAGGCAATATGTTATGGGCCGGAAGGCAATATGTTATGGGCCGGAAGGCGATTATGTTATGGGCCGGAAGGCGTTGTGTTGTGGACCGGAAGGTCAGGGCCTGGAAAGGCGTATATGTGTAAGTTGTATATTGGGGAACTCACTAAGCATTTATGCTTACAGTTGTTATGTATGTGTTTCAGGTACTAGCAAGGACCGTGGGAAGGCGCCGGCGTGATGCGTACACACTGATTGATGTTTTGAGATCTTGGGAATTCTATGATTTGTATTTCGACTTAACACCTGGAATAATTATATTTAGTTTGAATAAAAATACTCTATTTGTTTGAAATGAAAAATTTGTTTGAAAATTTGCGTTGTTACAATTGGTATCAGAGCCTTGGTTTGAGGGATTCGGGTGCACCTTCGGGTGTAACTGAACTCAAACCGAGGATTTGAGAAAAAACTTTTAAAAATAAAGGCATAAACTGTTATAAATGATTTTGTGGTAAATAAGAAAGAAGCAGTGTGTATGATCAGTCAGCGCCCGAACGGTAAAGATCCCCAAAATACCTTACAATGTTATGTTATGAAATGAGTTATGATATGAATTGTTATGCATGCTAGAAGACTAGGTACTCATGATAGGACTAGAGTGGCCTGATTTGTGATGCCTTAGTCTAGGGAGTTTGTCGATATGAGATGTTTGATAGCGTGCAGGTAGATAGTGCATATCAAAAGTAGAGTACTCACTAACCGGGGTTTGGGGAGGAAGATTTGGGACGAATGCTGATACGGTGTGGTCGGTAGTATTGGGCCCGTACTACCGAGGACACCGGGTCAGTGGGAGACCCAAGTAAGAATCCCTGAATATCGGAGACTGAGTAGGGTTGCGTTATCGAGTGCGATTGTACTTGATGGAGTCTCTGATAGTTTTATGTTGTATTTCAGAGACATCATGGTTAGACCACGCCACGGGGCGAGTTCGAGCGGTGTGAGTGATGAGGAGATTCGTCAGCTGATTCAGGAGGAGGTAGCTGCAGCGATCCGGGCTGAGATCCCGGAGATGTTTGGGTCTATTAAGACCACCCTGATGGAGACGTTTGAGGAGCGGTACGCCGCACTGACTGAAGCTGCAGCCGCTGCCGCTACCGCAGCTGTGGCCGCTGCCAGGCCACAGGGGGGTGACTCATTGCTATTCCGGGAGTTCAGCAACACGAAACCACCTGAGTTCGATGGGACGCAGGATCCGATTGCTGCGATGAGGTGGATCGCTGATATTGAGGGGTGCTTCTACACTTGTTCATGCCCGGAGCACCTGAGGGTACGGTTCGCTTTGAACCAGCTCCATCTGGGAGCGAAGGATTGGTGGAAGTTCGTGACGGCGAACTTCACTTTGGCGGAGATTACAGCAGTGACATGGGAGAGGTTTACTGCCATGTTCAGGGACGAGTACGTTCCCCCAGTGGAGAGGGAACGATTGGTTCAGGAGTTCTTAACCCTTAAGCAGGGTACTGATTCGGTTGCGGTGGTCACGCGGAAGTTTCATTAGAGGGCGATGTTCTGCCCCGAGCTGCCAGGAAGTGCGAGATCGAATTGGAGACCCAGGCCAGGGAGGAGGCCGAGTCTCAGCAGGTGGACCAGCGACCGACTCAGTCTCAGCCGGCAGCCAAGCGGACCAAGTCCGCCGATTCGAGGATGGGAGGTCCGAAGGGCCGCACTTGCGGAAAGTGCGGCAAGGGTCACGATGGGGCGTGTCGAGCTGGTGTTTGCTACAAGTGTGGCAAGGAGGGACACATCGCCAGGGATTGCCCTAAGGGGTTTATGGTTTGCTTTCATTGCAACCAGACAGGCCATCGGAAGGCCGAGTGCCCTCAGCTTCGTCAGGGATCTACACCTACTGCCAGGACTACTGAGACTCGACCGGCGAAGGTCAAGGCCCCGAGGGCTCGCGGGAGAGCCTTTCAGCTGACTACGGAGGAGGTCCCCGCTGCGCCCGATGTTGTGGCAGGTATGCTGTAATTCACGTATTTATTTAAAGTCGAAATGTTATGCTTATGTTATTATATGTGTAGGTACTTTTCTTGTGAACTCTGTGCCTGCTCTAGTGTTATTTGACTCGGGTGCGAGTAGGTCCTTTGTATCCTTAGCTTTTAGTCAGCACATCAGCATTAGTCGTGAGTCGTTAAGTCGGCCTCTGAGAGTTTCTATAGCGGCCGAGAGAGTGATTTGTGCCACGGAGGTTCTTCGGGGATGCGTGCTAGAGATTTTCGGGGTTGAGTTTCCAATTGACCTGATTCCTATTGCGATGGGTGATGTCTGTGTCATCGTGGGCATGGACTGGTTGAGTCGATTCAGCGCTATCATCGACTGTGAGCGTCAGCTGGTGACTATACGAGACCCTAGTGGGGGAGTTCTTACGGTGTACGGCGAGGGTACCCGTTCGGGATCAGCTTTTTGTTCGGCCGCTAGGGCGAGGCAATGTCTACAGCAGGGATGTAAGGGTTTTGTGGCGTATGTGATGGATACGCGGGAGGCTTCCGAGAGACCGAGGTCAGTGGAGGAGGTCCCAGTGGTGCGTGAGTTTCCAGATGTTTTTCCCGAGGAGCTGCCGGGAGTACCTCCTGCGAGGCAAGTAGAGTTTGGTATCGATCTGATTCCGGGGGCCGCGCCTATTGCGAAGGTGCCTTATCGTCTTGCACCTCCAGAGATGCAAGAGTTGTCCTCGCAGCTCCAGGAGTTCCTGGGGAAGGGATTCATTCGGCCGAGCAGCTCGCTGTGGGGAGCACCTATTCTGTTCGTCAAGAAGAAGGATGGTTCGCACCGGATGTGCATTGATTACAGGGAGTTGAACAAGTTGACGATCAAGAACCGTTACCCGTTACCGAGGATCGATGATTTATTCGATCAGTTGCAAGGAGCATCTTGGTTTTCCAAGATCGATCTGAGGTCAGGGTACCATCAGGTGAGAGTGCGGGATGAGGACGTCCAGAAGACAGCGTTTAGGACGCGATATGGGCATTATGAGTTTGTGGTGATGCCTTTCGGGCTCACCAATGCCCCGGTTGTGTTCATGGATCTCATGAACAGGGTATGCAGGCCGATGTTGGATCGGTCAGTGATTGTATTTATCGACGACATCCTAGTGTTTTCGAGATCTAGAGAGCAGCATGAGGAGCATTTGAGGGAGGTCCTTGAGGTATTGAGGTCGGAGAAGCTCTATGCAAAGTTCTTCAAATGTGACTTCTGGTTGAGGGAGGTCCAATTTCTAGGACATGTTGTTAATCAGGAAGGGATATTGGTCGATCCGGCCAAGGTTGAGGCTGTGATGAGTTGGGAGGTGCCGAAGTCACCCTCTGAGATCAGGAGTTTCCTTGGGTTGGCAGGGTACTATCGGAGATTTATCAAGGATTTCTCCAAGATCGCAGTGCCGCTCACCAGATTGACTCGGAAGGGTGTTGCATTCTCATGGGGACCCGAGCAGCAGACTTCCTTTGAGACACTTCGCCAGAGACTGTGCGAAGCCCCGGTATTAGCTCTCCCGGAAGGGATGGAAGATTTTGTTGTATATTGCGACGCATCGATTTCGGGACTGGGTGCAATATTGATGCAGAGAGGTCATGTGATAGCTTATGCATCGAGGCAGCTGAAGCCTCATGAGGCGAGATATCCCACGCATGATTTAGAGTTGGGGGCAGTAGTGTTCGCTCTCAAGATTTGGCGTCACTACCTGTATGGGGTTCGATGTACGATATACACGGACCATAAGAGTTTGAAGTATTTGATGGATCAGCCCAACCTAAATATGCGTCAGAGGAGGTGGTTGGATGTGGTCAAGGATTATGATTGTGAAATCCTGTACCACCCGGGCAAAGCTAATGTGGTAGCCAATGCATTGAGCCGCAGGGCGGAGAGCACTCCATTGCGAGATGTATGTCTGAGACTGACTGTGATGACTCCAGTATTGGATGCTATTCGTGGGGCACAGGCCGAGGCTGTGAGACCTGAGGTGCAGAAGAAAGAGCGGGTCGTTGGGTTAATTTCAGAGTTCGTTAAGGATGGACGAGGACTTCTGACGTTTCAGGGTCGGATTTGGGTACCGTTCGTGGGCGGTACGCTATTACTTTGATGGAAGAGGCTCATAGATCGAAATTCTCAATCCATCCCAGTGCTACGAAGATGTATTTGGATTTGAGGCAGGAGTATTGGTGGCCCTGTATGAAGAGGGACGTCGCATGGTTCGTTGAGAGGTGATTGACCTGCCGTAGGGTTAAGGCCGAGCACCAGAGACCGTATGGCAAGTTACAGCCATTGGAGATTCCTGAGTGGAAGTGGGAACAGATCACTATGGATTTCATCACCAAATTGCCGAGAACTGCCAGGGGAGTTGATGCAATTTGGGTGATTATGGATAGGTTGATGAAGAGTGCACACTTCCTTGCCATCAGCGAGAGTTCATCAGCGGAGAAGTTGGCGGAGATATATGTGAGAGAAGTAGTATCTCGGCATGGAGTGCCGATCTCGATTGTTTCAGACCGTGATGTGCGCTTCACTTCCAAGTTCTGGAGGAAATTCCATGAGGAGCTGGGTACTAAATTGCATTTTAGTACCGCATACCATCCCCATACAGACGGTCAGAGCGAGCGGACGATTCAGATGCTGGAGGACATGCTTCGAGCGTGTGTGTTAGATTTCGGGGGTAGCTGGGATGCGTATTTACCCTTGGCAGAGTTTTCCTACAACAACAGCCATCATTCGAGCATTGGTATGCCACCTTTTGAGTTGTTGTATGGTAGGAGGTGTCGGACCCCCATTTGTTGGGGAGAGGTGGGACAGAGAGTGATGGGCAGTACAGAGATCGTGCTTCAGACGACAGAGCAGATTTAGTAGGTTAGGCAGAGGTTATCGACTGCTCAGAGCCGACAGAAGAGTTATGCGGACAGACGCCGATCCGAACTTGAATTTCAAGTCGGCGACTTCGTTCTCCTGAAGGTCTCTCCGTGGAAAGGAGTAATTCGATTCAGGAAGAGGGGCAAGCTGGGACCCCGGTATATTGGGCCATTTCGCGTGATCGCAAGGATAGGCCGGGTAGCCTATCGTTTGGAATTGCCAGCAGAGTTGGGACAAATCCACGACACTTTTCATGTGTCACAATTGAGGAAGTGCATAGCCGATGAGTTGGCAGTGGTCCCATTAGAGGATATTCAGGTGGATGCGAGTCTGAATTATGCTGAGAGACCAGTGGCCATCAGGGATCGGAAGATCAAGGTTCTGAGGAACAAGGAGGTACCTCTGGTGTTGGTTCAGTGGTAACACCGGAAAGGATCGGAAATGACTTGGGAGACGGAATGTGAGATGCGGGAGCAGCATCCGGAACTATTTTCAGAATGAGACTTCGAGGGCGAAGTCTAATCCTAGTGGGGGAGAATTGTAACAGCCCGGAATCTCAGGTATTGTTAAAATTATGTTTTTGGGGTGTTTTAAGAGGGGACTCGGCGAGTTGGAGCCAGACTCGCCGAGTAGGATCGCAGACCTGGTCGCGGGTTCGCGACTGGACTCGACGAGTCCAGAAATGGACTCGGCGAGTCTGCGCTGTTTAGCGAAAACCCTAGCCGTTCAGATTTGGGACGTATAAAAGGGACTTATTGGCCGTCATTGTTCGTTTTAGCCTTCTGAGAGGAACCCTAAATCGATTGTGTGCATCTAGAGCAAGGTTAAAGGCCATTGGTGATCTTGAAGGAGTTGTTGTGCAAGGAAGAGAAGGGCTTGGCTAAAGGAATAGCAAGGGAGTCACGTTCTGAGGATTGGGGACACAGATAGTACATCATCCAGGTAAGAATTCGAGTATGCTCTGCTATGGTGATGTGTTTAGAGGATTAGGGTTTATGGAACCCTTTTTGTGGATAGATTGAATGTTACCCTAGTCCCCCAAACGATTGTAACCCTATGTTGGGACCTTTGGAGGTCCATAATGTCCCATGCCTGTGCATTTCGGGAAGTGATGAAGGTTTTGGATTGAAATCCTTATGCCTTAGGTCAATATGTAAATTATAAGTCTTGGGGTGTAGCATGAGCACCGAAATGAGGACCTTACGTGATGGACCAGTCTAGGAAGGCCAGACCTATGAATGGTCGGAGCAATTCTGACCTTAGGAAACAGTTTGATCGACTGCATGGCATGGACTCGCCGAGTCCGATGAACAGACTCGGTGAGTAGCTTGGAGAATAACTGGGACTCGTCGAGCTGTTCTTCAGACTCGGCGAGTGGAGTCGGGGTGGCCCCGCGATTCTTCCAGGAGTAACTCGTCGGGTCAAGGAGGATACTCGACGAGTAGAAAGGGAATCTTAGAGGATTGGAGGACGACTAGACTCGCCGAGTCGCCAGGGTACTCGCCGAGTCCGGTCGAGTTGACCGTGGACCGTTGACCAGAGTTGACCTATGTGTGATTTCTTAGGGTCAGTTAACTTGGAAGATAAAAGTGTTAATAAGGGATATATGATATTATAGGGAGTTTGTAGCTCGGCCGATCGAGTACGAGTGATTTCAGGAGTTGCTAGCTTTCAGTATCCATGAGGTGAGTCTTCTCACTATACTGTACCCGGAAGGGTTTGACTGTGTGACCGGAAGGTCGGATATGATATGTGATATATGTGCTATATGTGGTAAGTTAATTGTTATGCATGGGCCGGAAGGCAATATGTTATGGGCCGGAAGGCAATATGTTATGGGCCGGAAGGCGATTATGTTATGGGTCGGAAGGCGTTGTGTTGTGGACCGGAAGGTCAGGGCCTAGAAAGGCGTATATGTGTAAGTTGTATATTGGGGAACTCACTAAGAATTTATGCTTACAGTTGTTATGTATGTGTTTCAGGTACTAGCAAGGACCGTGGGAAGGCGCCGGCGTGATGCGTACACACTGATTGATGTTTTGAGATCTTGGGAATTCTATGATTTGTATTTCGACTTAACACCTGGAATAATTATATTTAGTTTGAATAAAAATACTCTATTTTTTTGAAATGAAAAATTTGTTTGAAAATTTGCGTTGTTACAATATCTGAGTATGCTAAAGAGAGACATCAGACAGTTTGTGTCCGCGCAGAGGTGCGAGACCTTGTTGGAGTTGTAGGAGGCCGCCAGGCGGCGTGAGTTAGAGATTGAGTTATAGTTGCTTGAACTGAGGCAAGCTCCGGTTCAGTCGCAGCCGGCGACGAAACGGTCTAAGACTGTTGATTCCAGGATGGGAGATCAGGGCAACCACGTTTGTGGAAAGTGTGGGCGGGGTCACACCGGAGTTTGTCGGTCCGGTGGTACATGCCGCAAGTGCGGAAAAGAGGGGCACTATGCGAGGGATTGTCGGCAGTCAGTGCCAGTTCGGGATTTGAGGATATGTTATCATTGTTATCAGGTTGGACACTTGTGGGTCAACTGTCCACAGCTTGCAGCAGGACCAGTGCAGGCTCCAGCACTGGCCACGTTGAGGATTACAGGTGGAGGTCAGGGTGGAGCGGAGCCCCCAAGGGCTTAGGGTCATGCTTTTCAGCTTGCAGCGGAGGAGGTTAGAGTAGTGTCGGATGCAGCTGCGGATATGTTTCTTTCTTGTTGACTTGATTATTTATGATTATTGTGGAGTATTGTTTATTTGCTAGTCTCGTTGGGTGGTTTTCATTTTGGTATCCGTTGTTCCTTGAGGGTTTGGCATGGTTATGGGTTAGTATTTCGGGTTTTCGCTGCTTATCTTTTGTGAGGATTATTAGTGGATGCGGCGTTGGTTTGAATGTCGGGTAGCATCTGCAGTCTAAGGAGTGGATAAGCGAAGATTGGGTTCCTTTCAAGCGGCATGATCGGTGTGGAAATGTGTTTTTGCAAAGCTTGCTAGTGCTAGTGGGAATCAGTCTGAGTGTAATTGTGGGTTTTGTGCAAGGTTATCTTGGGAGGTCGATGATAACGACCGGTGGTTGGTAGTCAGTGTCCTAAGTGGGGGAGAATTGAAGGATTCTCCGGAAGATCGACGAGTACGAAAGGTTGTTTACCTGCATGGGATTCAGTAGTGTCTCGGTCAGCCGAGGGCATTGGTTGGTATGAGTAAATGGCAGGCGTACGGGGCGGGATACAGACCAAGAGCTTGTCTGTGCAGGGCCTGGGAGCAGGCCGGGATCGAGTATGTATGATAGAGATAGAGTTCGGAACCCCTAGGGGGACTAGAACAATATACTTAGGAGGATTTCCCGGAGAGGTAACTCGGAATGTTGATTGCTAGTTGGGCGGTCCGGATAGACTGAAGGCCAATGGGCCTACCAGTCAGGCCGAAGGCTCGGTGAACGGTCCAGCTAGACTGAAGGCCCTAGAGGGCGATCCAGGTCTGCTGAAGGTTATGAGAGTGGTCCAGTTTGACTAAAGGCCTGGTAAGGCGGTCCAGTCATGCTGAAGACTCTGCATGTGTCTTTAGATCGGTGCGAGTTAATGGATTGAGTATGTCACGATATGTTAGCATTGCAAGGTCTGGCCTCGGATATTGATCACAATCAGTGGAGGTAGTGCATGGACTTGAGAGTCTTCTCGGGTGGATTCAGAGTATGTATGGTGCATTGGATAGCGGTTATGCTATGAAGGGGTGGTGTAGCATTAGGTGAGCACCGTGGTACTTGTCGTGGTGACAAGGCGGTCGAGTGGTTTTCCTTGGTAAGGAAAAAGGGAGGAATATAATTCCGAAGGGGAGTGCAAATTCACGGAAGTGAAAGCAGTAGCGCAGGGTTATGATTAGAGTGGTCCAATTGTAGTCATTAAGCAGCTCATGTGCGGCAACGGCATGGGATGACATCATGTGGGGATGTCTGCTGAGGTCGCAGGAGGAAATTCCGTGGGTGTAAAATTTAGAGGCTCGTAAGGGATGCAGGTATGGAGTTTTGGATTCCCAACTTGATTTCGGTAAAGGATTTGTGTATCAGTGGTTCATCCTGAGGGATGTTTTGAGGGTCGTCAGATTGATGGGTTTCCTAACCCGAGGGTGCTAGAGCTAGTTCATCTTGTGCATTCTATTGCAAGAGGAGAACTCATGGGAGTTGCTCTGAAGAGTGTGTCTTTCTGTCAACATGGAATGGACAGAGTTGGACTCGGATCGGGAATCAGATGGTGCATAGTTATTTATAGCTCATATGGGTCGAGTAATGGTTGTGATTTGGAGCAGTATTGCATCATGAGTGGTACCCAGTTGTTGTGTGTGGTTATCAGAGGGTAAAACTGGTGCCCAGTTTGAGACGGTGGTCAGGACACCGCAAGGAAAGAGAAAGTGAGTTCGAGTTTCGATGGGTATGCCTTGAGGGACCTGGTCCGGTTAAGGCCAGGTGGCGTGTTGTGGGAGTGTTTTTGGAGATGAGTTGTTGTAGGCTTCGAGGACGAAGCCTAATTTAAGTGGGGGAGAATTGTAACATCCCGGAATAGCAAGAGTAGAATTGAAGGGCTAAAAGTGTAAATCTTGAAGGGCAACTCGACGAGTCCATGGATGGACTCGACAAGTAGGGTCGCGACTTTGTCGCGTGTCAAGTGGCCTACTCGGCGAGTAGGTGCTGAGTGGAGAAAACCCTAAATCCGGGGAATGAGCCCTATTTAAAGAACATTATACCCTCTCCCCAGCCTCTTTGATCCCCCTTGAAGTCCAGAAACCCTAGAAAGCGTGATTGTGGAAGACTGGAGTGCATTTGGAGCTTGGGGAGGTGTTTGTTGAAGAAATCTTGAAGGAGAAGAGGCTTGGATCAAAGGGCTTTGTTTAGATTCGGATCTCTTGCTCTTGGAGGCTTCATTTTGAGGTAATATCTCGTTCTTGGGCTGTGTTCTTCTAGATTCTTCATTTTGGGGTTGTGTGGGAAGCTTAGATTTGTGGCATCTTGAGTTTGAAGGATAGATCTGAGGTTGCTACCTCAGATCTGGAGTGGAGAAGGTCTTAAGAGCATTAAATTCCCTGTTCTTGTGTTGTTGATGGAGCTATCTTGTCCTAAACCCCAAACCCTAGAGTGAAAATGCCTAGATCTTCTTGGATTCACGTAAAGATTGCCACTTTACATGATGGATGGCCTTAGGAGAAATAGATCTATGGTTCGGATCATCTGCATGGCTTGGAAAGCTTCTTTATGGATTCAGACCCGGTGGTACTCGACGAGTCACATGGGTGGACTCGACGAGTTGGATGAACAACTCGGTGAGTAGGTTGAAGATAGCCTTAGACTCGGCGAGTCTGTTCTTGGACTCGGCGAGTCTTGTTGAAGAGTCCCAATATTTTCTGGTTGAGTTGAGAATCAGTGAGTCAAGGGATGACTCGGTGAGTTGGGTGTGAGTGGACTCAGAGTTGTTGGACTCGGTGAGTCTCGGGGTGACTCGGCGAGTTAAGTCGCGGATTGAGGGAAGTTCTGAGATTGGGGACTCGGCGAGTCATCTGGTTGACTCGACGAGTAGAGTCAGTCAGGGGTTGACTTTGACTTTGTCCAAAGGTTGACCAGTTGTCTTCCAGGGGTATTTTGGTAATTAAGGGTATTTATTGAGTTGAGTGTTTTGGTGTTCAGTGGAGGAGTTCGTGTCGGAGTTTGGAGCAGCGGGATCTTATCCTTTCAGCCGGCAGTTTTGAGGTGAGTTATCCTCACTATATCAACAGGGTCTATGGCACCAAGGCCGACCCTTTATCGGATTGAGATCCGGGTATCTGTTGTTATGTGTTTGCTTTGATATGTTTACATCCTGGTAGTTAGGATGGTATTCGTTAGAAACCTGGTTAAGGTCGGTATCCTGGTAGATAGGATGATGTTATGCTAGTGACCGGTTAGGTCGGTATCCTGTTAGAGTATGCTGTGTTATGTGATCTGCTAGATCGGTTTGCCTGAATATGATTTGTGATGTGATTGTATGTTTATGTGCACATGGTTGTTTGGACTGGAGTTGGGTTGAGGCGGGTCCTGCTTCGTGTTGGAGGCCAAGATGCCCAGGGCAGACCGGTTATTCCGAAGGCCCAACGAGCGGTCCGGATAGGCTGTAGGCCCCACGAGGGCGGACCAGACGTGCCGAGGCTCGGAGAGTGGACCAGGCCGACTGAAGGCCCGATGCGGGCGGACCAGTCATACTGTAGACTCAGAGAGTGGACCAGGTGAGTTGAAGGCCCAGTGCGGGTGGACCAACCACACTGCAGACTCGAGGGACATGATTGGACTCAGAGAGTGGACCAGGTGAGTTGAAGGCCCAATGCGGGCGGACCAACCACATTGCAGACTCGAGGGACATGATTGGACATGAAGGGTGGACCAGGTGGACTGAAGGCATGACAAGGCGGACCAGTCCCACAGTAGACCCGATATGCATGGCTGTTCTGTGATTCGTTTTGAAATAGCATGATATGTGTATGGTATATGTGGTTGGTATTTTGGGGGTATCTCACTAAGCTTTCGGGCTTACAGTTGTGGTTTAATGTTTTTCAGGTACTTCAGGAGACCGTGGCAAGGCAATGGCGTGATCGTACCGCTCCTCATGATTTTGTAGTAATGTGATTCTGGGAATACTCTAAATGATTTTGTATTGAAAACCTTTTTGTAATAATTTAATGGAATCGGGTTGTTTTTGAAAAATTTAAATTGGTTGGATTTTTCGGTCTTTACACCAGGCTAGGCATTAATGATGATATAATAGTCTAGGTTAACCTTTGTAACGCGTTTTGAAATAATAAAGATGTATTATTTGAGTATTATGTGTTTTGTGCTTAATTGTATGACTTAAATGAATTAATGCTAAAAATAAGCGTCAAAATGAAATGTTAGGTAAACCCGATATCTATGAAGGATGTGGTGGTGGTCGTGACGAGGTTTCCGAATATATAAAGAATGCCGAAATCCGAGTTATAATGAAAAAGTTATGACTTGTCGAAGTTTCGCGACAGAACCGACACGACGTTGTATGACGTAAAATATGAATTTAACATAGAGCAATATCTAGCCTTGGTGATCTAAACGAAAGTCGTAGAATATGTTAAACCAAGAGCGTGCATAAAAAGAACGTGTAAATCAGACTTCGTATGAGAATGTTATGATTTTTCGAAGTTTCGACTTAGCGGTATCCAACCCAATGTTCGAATATGAGATCAAGTGATTTCTAGCAAAAACAATCTAAATGAGAATCTAAGATCTCGTCGATAGTAGTCCAACGGTGAAAAGACAGATGAAAACGGATTTCGGATGAAGAATATATGAATTTCTAACGGAGTTTTCCTGTCCCGGCCTACTAAAAATAATATAATAAAAGTTAAAGACAAAACTAGCCAACGGAGTCTAAACCAGATTTGTAGAGCATAACCTTACCTGCGCGTGCATATAAATAACGTCGAAAACGGAGTTCGTATGCGAGAAATGTGAATTTCTAAAGTTCGGAACGCAAACTTCGAGGATGTCTCAGAGCTCACGAGGTGAGCACAGTGCTCATGACGTGAGCACAGACTGAACACCCTCCAGAGCAAGTGGACAAATGACGAACACAATGATCTACTGAGCTCACGATGTGAGCACTTTAATCTCACGACGTGAGCATAGAAAATGGCCCTATAAATAGAAGTTGAAGGTCAATCGAGTTTTGTTGCTCAATTCCTTTCCTCTCTCCCATATTACATCGTTTTACGTGCAATTTATACCTCAGAAGCCCCGGTATCATACCAAGACCCGAATCAAGTCCCGAGGCCCCGAAGATCCTGAGAAACAGAGTTCCCGAGCCGAAACTATGCCTATGAGAAGCCTGGTTTTTGTGAAGATCTCACAGTTTCACCGAAGAATACTACTCTTAGAGCCGTAGTGCTGTCCGATCATCTTCTGATCAGGTGAGTGTGTAGTTATTTTCTTCTAACACAAAAATACGAAGTATTCTCTATAAAATACGTGATATGTGTTTGTATGTTATGTGTTATTTGAAATGAGTATTGATTGAATGTTTAATACATGTTTTATGTTGTATATATATATATACACACACACACACACACACACAAAGATGTTGGGTAGAACATGGGTAGATAGTGGATGTGTGATGAAATAAAATGATGAGAGGCCTCAATGTTGATGTTGTTAGTCTAGTCATCTAGCTGAGTATGGATGACGACCACGAACTCTTTCTAGACTGTTTAGTGGAACGCTGGTAGGTTCATAACCTGTAGGTGTTGTGAACGATGTGTTTACCGGTGTACTCTATCCCCCTCATGGTTACCTTAGGACATTCATTATCAAGGAAACCCCTTGGTAGTAGTATCCATCCCGATGAAAAACCTAGATTAGGTCCTTGGTAATGGATGTTGTTTTAGGGACGTAAAGTGAGGATAACGGGAATGGGTAATCGGGTTATTGTTGGTTGGTGAAATTAAATATAATTATTATTGTGGATTGAAAACCCGATATGCTCACCAGGCTCCCAAGCCTGACCCATTCAGTCTTATTTGCATTACAGGTAGTAGCGCGAGGGCATAAGATGGATGAATCATCAA
This sequence comes from Lactuca saligna, assembly GCF_052625555.1. Classification (NCBI taxonomy): domain Eukaryota; kingdom Viridiplantae; phylum Streptophyta; class Magnoliopsida; order Asterales; family Asteraceae; genus Lactuca; species Lactuca saligna. The sequence goes on from NC_136420.1 coordinate 209,075,639, forward strand.
GTTGTTTTGTTTATAGGCATGTAGTTGTATATAACTGTTGTAAGGCTTATAATATGTCATTTATGCTTTTGTGTGTGTATCGGAACATGACATCCCGAGTTTTGATTATCTAATGAAAATACATTTCTTTACGAAATGATTTGATAAATATTATTTTATCATATTTTGTTTGGGAACATATTCCGCAACTCTTTTAAATCAATGGATTTACTCTGAAATTGTTTTAAAAGCATAAATGAAACCGGTCTTTTATGTCCATGATTTTGGGGATGTCACAGTTGGTATCCGAGCATTAGATTAAGCGAACTAGGAATTTATAGGAATTCTAGACTTAAACTTAGAATGCTAAGTGAAGATTGTGAGATGAGTGTCTGTTATATTTTAGACACGAGCACTAGTTTATTTTAGGAAAGTTTCCTAAAATGCTTTTATGTGCTAAATGTTATATGCTTTCCATATATGATATTATTTGTTTGGATCTATGGTTAGTTGCCAACTGGATCTGGAGACCTTATGTGTTTAGGACTCTAAGAGTAAGGTTACGGTATTAGAACTAGCATGTAAATGTTTCGGAGTGATAAAGACGATTTATTTATCTATCATGGATGAGGATCTAATTTCATCTTATTCCATATATAAATCAAAAATGGTAAGAACCAAGAGTGGTATTGGAAATGCAGATGAAAACCGGAATCAACCACCTATGATTGAGCAAGTACCTGTTGTAACAACAGCACCTGAGCCAATGACAATGGCTGGGTTACAATTGATGATTCAAACGATGGTTGATCATTAAATAGAAGAAACGAGATGTCTGCTTCGGCAGAATCGCAAAGAACCTTCAATGCCGATTAAATAGCTCGAATTGAATGAAGGGCATTCAGAAGGAGGAAACTTCAGTGGGACTGTTGGTCAAGCCAACCCACCGATTGTTAGGCGAGTCAACCGGGATGGAGGAAATGATGGGCGTGGGTGCAAGTACAAGGATTTCATGGCATCCAAGCCACTATGTCTATCCGGAAGCCCAACCCCGGTACAAGTTATAAACTAGATCTCCGAAATGGAGACAATGTTCGAGATTTACGAATTCAGCAACAGACAGAAGACCGCTCTTGCGATCCCTCTGTTAAAATCTAGTGTGTTGAGTTGGTGGAAGCTATTAGCTGACTCGATCCTAAGGGAGAAGCAAACAAAATGAGTTTCATAATTTGACGAAGGGAAAGTTGAGCGTTACTGAATATGCTGCTAGTTTCACAGAAAAGATGAAGCTTATCCCATATTTAGTTCCAACTGAACTCTCTAAGGTCAACAAGTTTGACCTCGGACTACCAGGGGACTATGGTCCAATGGTTAAGCAAGCAACCACATTGAAATCCACCATCTGGGCTGCTAGAAATGTTGAGACCCAGATCGGGGAGAAAGGTCTGGAGAGGTTAGAGGTTGGAGAGAAGAGGAAGTTCGACGGACCCTCGGGTCTAGCAAAAAGGGTAAATTCTCGAAGTCTAGTTCGAGAGGAGGTGGAGGAGGCGAAGCGAAATGGTGCGACAAATGCAAGAAGAAGCATCTTGGGAAATGTGGCAGGGAAGCCACAAGCTTCAAATGTGGCAAGCCAGGGCACTATACCAACGAATGCACCCTTACCAAGAAAGTATGCTATGGGTGTGGTGAGGAGGGGCACATCTCGAGGGATTATCCGGAAAAAAAAGAGGCAGAAAAACCCAATATCCCGCCAAAGCTGAAGGCGAGAGCCTTCCATATGACACTGGAAGTTGCGAAAGATGAAGCTGATGTCGCTTCAGGTACCTTTCTCGTAAACAAATTGCCTACCCAAATTTTATCTGATTATGGAGCCAACTACTCATTTATTTCGCATGAATTTGGTAGAAAACTAGCTTTGCTTGTCGATAGACTAGATACTGTTTTATTAGTCTAAGTTGCTAGTGGCAAGTTTGTACCTGTTAGCTATCGTATGAAAAACATCTTAATTGATTTAAATGGCAATAAGTTCCATGAGGAATTATTTCCTATAGAACTAAACGGTTTCGACATCGTGTTGGGGATGGATTGGCTTTGAGCCAATGATGCGGAAATTTTATGCAAGAAGAAGATAGTAAATGTAAACCCGTCAGGGAAATAGTTATTTATGGTGTATGGGGACAAACGCAGAGTAAATTCCGAAATCATTTCTCTAATGAAAGTCAGGAAGTGTTTGGTCAAAGGATGTACATCATATTTGGCATTCGTGATAGATGCTATGAAGGAGAAAAAGGAGATGCAGAACATTCTTGTCGTGTGTGATTATCCAGAAGTATTTCCCAAAGATCTTCCCGGATTACTGCCTGATCGAAAAGTAAAATTTCATATCGACTTATTGCCAGGGATGATGCCAATAGAAAAAGCACCTCACAGACTAGCACCGACGGAGATGAAGGCGCTGATGATGCAACTTCAGGAGTTATTGGACAAAGGTTTCATTAGACCTAGTTCATCACCCTGGGGAGCTCCGGTGTTATTCGTGAAGAAGAAAGATGGAAGTATGAGAATGTGCATCGATTACAGAGAGCTGAACAAGGCAACAATAAAGAATAGATATCTCTTGCCGAGTATTGATGACCTGTTCGATCAACTAAAAGGTTCAAGTTATTTTTCAAAGATCGACCTAAGGTCAGGATATCATCAGCTGAAGGTGAGAGAGCAGGATATCAAGAAGATTGCATTCAGAACACGATATGTCGTTTGGACTAACCAATGCTCCAGAAGCAATCATGGATTTAATGAAGAGGTTTTGTAACCCGTTCCTTGATAAATCTGTGATAGTGTTCATAGATGACATTCTGATTTACTTGAAAAGCCAAGAGGAGCATGGCAGACACTTGCGAGAAGTGTTGGAAGTCTTAAAGAAGGAGAAGCTGTATGCTAAGTTCTCCAAATGTGATTTTTGGATTCGAGAAGTCCAATTCTTGGTTCACGTGGTCAGCCAAGAAGGGATAATGGTTTATCCAACAAAGATTGAAGCTATGATGAAGTGGGAACAATCGAAAAGTCCCACGGAGATCCGAAGCTTTTTGGGATTAGCCGGATATTACAGAAGGTTTATCCAAGACTTTTCTTCGATCGTTAATCCATTAACAACTTTGAATCACAAAGGAGCTACTTATGCTTGGAGTGATAAGCATAAAGAAGCATTCAAGCTGCTAAAGAAGAAGTTATGTGAGGCACTGATTATTTCTCTACTCGATGGAGTTGAGGACTTCGCTGTCTATAACGATGCATCTGGTGTTGGGTTGGGTTGGGTTGTGTTTTAACCTAAAGAGAAAAGGTGATAGCATATGTGTCTTGACAGTTGAAGGAGCATGAAAAGAACTAACCCACTCAAAATCTGGAGCTGGCAGCAGTAGTTTTCGCTCTGAAAATATGGAGACATTACCTTATGGCACGAAGTGCAAACTTTTCACTAATCATAAGAGTCTTCAATATATCTTTAATCAGAAAGAATTAAATATGAGGCAACGTCGCTGGCTAGAGTTACTCAAGGACTACGACTATGAGATATTTTACGAACCCGGTAAAGCTAATGTTTTCGTTGATGCTCTCAGTCGAAAAGTCAATCTTGAAAGAAAAAGGCCAAGAGCATTGAGAATAGAAGTTGTCTCGAAAATTGTGGAGAGTATAAAGAAAGCTCAGGAGGAAGCTTCTGAGAAGAATGACCGAAAGGGAGAACGTTTGGGCAAAACGTTAGTGTTCAGTACAAACAGGCACGGATTGAAGGTATTCCAAGATCGAATTTGGGTGCCTAAGTCAGGGGGGATTAAGAGATATTATAATGGAAGAAGCTCACAAAACCATGTACTCAATTCATCATGGAAGCACTAAAATGTATAGGGGCCTGAAACCCTATTACTGGTGGCCGACGATGAAGCTTGATATTGCAAAGCACTTGGCGGAGTGTGTGACATGTGCGCGGGTCAAGGCACAACATTAGAAACCATATGGGAGTTTAGAATCTTTACCTGTTCCTATGGATAAATGGGAAGACATTGCTATGAATTTTGTCACTAAACTGTCCGAAACAAAGAATAGTCACGACATGATTTGGGTGGTCATTGATCGCTTCACCAAGAGTGTGCATTTCATAGAAGCCAATGAGAAATGGTCTATGGATAAGCTTTCGAATTCCTACGTGAAGGAAATTGTAAGGCTTCACGGTGTTCCATTAACGATTGTGTCAGATCGTGACAGCCGTTTCATCTCATGATTTTAGAGAAGTCTATAAGAGGAATTGGGTACCAAGTTGTGTTTGAGTACAACTTACCATCCACAGGCTGATGGTCAGAGCGAAAGAACGATACAAACTCTTGAAGATATGCTAAGAGCATGTCCCTTGGAATTCTAAGGCAACTGGGATGAACATTTACCTTTGGTAGAATTTTCCTACAATAATAGTTTCCACTAGAGCATAAAGATGGCACCTTATCAAGCTATGTACGGATAAAAATGTCGTACGCCATCTTGTTGTCTTGAGGCTGGGGAAAAGCAGTTTATGGGACCCGAGATAGTCCATCAAACTGCTGAAAAGTTGAAAATAATTAGGGAGAGAATGTTAGCAGCTCAGGATCGTCAAAAGAGCTATGCTGACAACAAGAGAATACCGATGACTTTTGAAGTTGGAGATTCGGTTTTGCTTAAAGTCTCATCGTGGAAGGGACTTAAAAGATTTGGTAAAAGAGGAAAGTTAAGTCCAAGGTTTATTGAACCGTTTAAAGTTCTTCAGAGGGTTGGGAACCAAGCTTACAAACTCGAATTACCCGAAGAACTGAATGGGATTCATAACACTTTCCATGTGTGTTATTTGAGGAAGTTTACGGGAGAAGTTCCCGATATAATTCCATTGTCTAAATTAAGAATTGATGAGAACAAAAGGTTAATTGAAGAACCAGAGGCAATAGTTGACCGAAAGACTAAGAAGTTGCGACGCAAGATGGTCAAATTAGTGCTTGTCCAATGGAAACACGAGAATGTGTCAAATCTCACCTGGGAGACGGAGAGTGACATGATGAGTCGTTATCCGCATTTGTTTGTTGATAAGTGATTCCGGTGACGGAACCATCCTAAGGTGGAGATAATTGTAACACCCGTGTTTCTAGGCTAGGAATTAATGATGATAATAGTCTAGGTTAACCTTTGTAACCCGTTTTGAAATAATAAAGATGTATTATTTGAGTATTATGTGTTTTGTGCTTAATTGTGTGACTTAAATGAATTAATGAGAAAAATAAGCGTCAAAATGAAATGTTAGATAAACCCGACATCTAAGAAGGATGTGGTAGTGGTCGTGACAAGGTTTCCGAATATATAAAGAATGTCGAAATCTGAGTTATAACAAAGAAGTTATGACATGTCAAAGTTTTGCGACAGAACCGGCACGACGTTGTATGACGTAAAATATGAATTTAAGATAAAGCGATATCTAGCCTTATTAATCTAAACAAAAGTCGTAGAATATGTTAAACCGAGAGCGTGCATAATAAGAACGTCTAAATATGACTTCGTATGAGAAAGTTATGATTTTTTGAAGTTTCGACTTAACGGTATGCAGCTGAAAGTTCGAATATGAGATCGAGTGATTTCTAGCCGAAACAATCTAAACGAGAATCGAAGATCTCGTCGATATTAGCCCAACGGTGAAAAGACAGATGAAAACGGATGTCAGATGAAGAAGATATGAATTTCTAATGGAGTTTTCATGTCCCGACCTACTAAAAATAATATAATAAAAGTTAAAGTCAAAATTAGCCAACGGAGTCTAAAACAGATTTGTTGAGCATTACCTCACCTACGCGTGCATATAAAGAACGTCGAAAACGGAGTTTGTATGCGAGAAACATGAATTTCTAAAGTTCGAAACGCAAACTTCGAGGTTGTGTCAGAGCTCACGAGGTGAGCACAGTGCTCATGACGTGAGCACAGACTGAATACCCCCCAGAGCAAGTGGACGAATTACAAATGCAGTGACCTCCTGAGCTCACGATGTGAGCAATTTAATCTCACGACGTGAGCACAGAAAATGGCTCTGTAAATAGATGTTGAAGGCCAGCCGAGTTTTGTTGCTCAATTCCTTTCCTCTCTCCAATATTACATCGTTTTACGTGCAATTTCTACCTCCGAAGCCCCGGTATCATCCCAAGACCCGAATCAAGTCCCGAGGCCCCGAAGATCCCGAGAAACAGAGTTCCCGAGCCGAAACTATACCTACGAGAAGCCCAGTTTTTGTGAAGATCTTACAGTTTCACCGAAGAATACTACTCTTAGAGCTGTAGTGCTGTCTGATCATCTTCTAATCAGGTGAGTGTGTAGTTACTTTCTTCTAACACATAAATACGAAGTATTCTCTATAAAATACGTGCTATGTGTTTATATCTTATGTGTTATTTGAAATGAGTATTGATTGAATGTTTTATACATGTTTTATGCTATATATATATATATATATATATATATATATATATATATATATATATATATATATATATATATATATATATATATTCAAAGATGTTGGGTAGAACTGATGGGTTTTGGTCATAAGACATCCTATGTGCTCATACAAACCCTAATGCTTGGATCTAGGTTTCTCTATTGCACATGCTTTGAATCCAAGACTATAAACCCTAATTCTAGCATATGGAAATCGATATTAACATATAATTAGGTTTAAGATATTACCTTGATTGTTATGTAGCAATAACAATCCCAAATCTCCTTGATTTGACTTTGGAATGCTTAAAGTCACAAGTGTCACTCCTCTAATGGCTTACAAACACCAAGAGCAAATGGAGAAGGTATAAAGAGAGAGGAGAGAGGTTAGAATTCGTCCTTAGGACTTCTTGGGAAGGGATACACGAATTCATGAGCCTTAGGGTCTTTATATAGGTGTAGAGATAGGGTTTCAGTCATTATCCTTATCTAGTTGCTTATCCACAATGCAACCCATAAGATAATCCTTGAATCCTTATCATAGTCGAATTCTAAGGCCTCATCACCTTAAATTCGTCCAACCTAATAATAAGATAATCCTTACCTTATTTTGTAACTATCACATAATTACAAATCAGCCCCTCTAGTTTAATTAATTACACTTGATCACAAAATTAATTCTTAATTAATTATTGGCCAATATTAATTAAACAAATATGATTTCTCCTTTAATATATTATTCTTATAACATATTAATAAATCATAATAACCTCTCTCTCTTTATTTATTTCTCCAATCAAGTTGCTTTGGTGAAGGCAACCCAAAAGGACCATGCACCATCGGGTCAAGTACATACCAAAATAGTTATGGCCTTAGACACTAATCCAACAGTCTCCCACTTGGATAAGTCTAATAACTATTATGCGTATGACTTCAGATCCTGATCTGCAATCGTAGCTTTCCAAAGCCGCTGTCAACTCTGATCCTATCAGATACGCGTATCCTTAGATAAGGGATCATATATTCCTCCATTCTAGATATCGTATGAGATATGATTTCTAATCATTCTCTTTTTACTACTTCTCAATTTTTGATTTATGACGACAGACTAATTGTAACGCCCGCAGATCCGGGCTAGTCAATTTAGAGGCAATAGGGGTCGAAAATGACTTTTCGACAAAAGATTATTTAGAATAAATAATCTTAACCAAATTGTAGAATATGTCACAAGGTTTCCGTACATATAAAGAACGCCGAAATCCGAGTTATAACGAAGAAGTTATGGCCCGTCGAAGTTTTACGGCAAAACCGGCACGACACCGGGAAGCGTAAATAGTGAATTTACGATAGAGAGAGATTCATCCTTAGCAATCTAAACAAAAGTCGTAGAATATGTTAAACTAAGAGCGTCGATAAAAAGAACACCCAAATCTGACTTCGTATGAGGAAGTTATGATTTTTCTAAGATTCGGCTTAGTAGTGCACGACCCGAAACTCGAATTTTAGTTCGAGCGGTTTTTGGCTTACGTGACCTAAATGAGAGTTCAAGATCTCATTAATAGGAACTCAACGGTAAAAAGACAGACGAAAACAGAGTCGGTATGAAGGAGTTACGAATTCTTCGCGGTCATTTAACAGTCTAAACGCCTCGTACTGTTAAATTGAAGATCGGTCGAGAATTAGCCGACGAAGTCAAAATGAAAGTTGTAGATATTATTTTTACCTACGCGTGGATATAAAGAACGTCAAAAACGGAGGTCGTATGTGAAAGTTACGGATTTTAGAAGTCGGAAGTGTGCTGTGCGAAAATGGGTGATGTGGCACAATCTTGGCCATTGCTTTCTCCCAAAGTCTTGCCACTAGATGGTGACATGTGGCACCAAGTTCAGCCATTTTCACCCTATAAATAGCACCTCTCCCACCCTCATTTTCTTCGCACCTTTCCCATTCTTTCTTCTCTTTACTCTCTCTCTCTAGAACCTCTCTCTAGCCCCGAAATCCCCCGAAAAGCCTAGGGAACCTCCCTAGCACGAGGCGGAAGCCCCGGAGTGCTCGACGGCTCCGAGAAGAAGAGCTTTTCTGCTCGGAAACGCTGCTCCAAGCAAAGTCTGATTTTCTATAAAACCCGCTGTAAGTGAGCTACGCCTACGCTATTTTTAATATAGTTTTTATTTAATTATATTAACGTTATTAAGAACATATAATAAATACTTGGGCTATTATTATGGGTTATATAAGTATTTTTTTTAACGCATATATAATAGTAATAATAGCTAGACTATTAATTAGTCTCGGCGAATAATAGACTAAAATCTATTGGTGATAATAGTAGGTTTCGTCGAAGGAAATTATTTTAAAGTAAACGAAGCGTTGTCCGAGTACCGAGTCACCACCTTCTCAGGTGAGTGCATGATCCCTTTCATCTTACACATAGATATGAAGTATTTATTATATAATTTATGTGTTGTGAGTGCATGGTCCCTTTCATCTTACACATAGATATGAAGTATTTATTATATAATTTACGTGTTGTGAGTGCATGGTCCCTTTCATCTTACACATAGATATGAAGTATTTATTATATAATTTACGTGTTGTGAGTGCATGGTCCCTTTCATCTTACACATAGATATGAAGTATTTATTATATAATTTACGTGTTGTGAGTGCATGGTCTCTTTCATCTTACACATAGATATGAAGTATTTTAATATAAATTACGTGTTATGTGTGCATATTGTCTGAATACTTGTTGTCTATGCTGGTGAAAGATTTTTATACATGTTTTAAATGATGTAAACTGTATAAAGTATTTTATATCTACAAAATATGTTGGGTAAAACATGGGTAGATGAATGATGATGGATAAAAGCTGAAATACAGGAACATTACTAGTACAGACCTAGTGCCCTATAGGTATACATTGGCAGCAGTGGACCTAGTACCCTATAGACGAGCACTGGCAGCTACGCCACAACCCGTAGATGATTTAGATCTACGGTAAACATCCTAGCAGCTGCGCTCTAAGGATAGTATCGGCAGCTGCGCATAATAGGGAGCCTTATGACCATGACAGTAGTGTTTAAAGGTCAATACCGGCAGAAGCGCCTCATAGAAAATGTCCTAATTCTGGCAGCTGAGCCTAAGTGACAATATTAGCAGCTGCGCTTGACCAATGTGTCATTGGCAACAATGGACTTCATGTTGTTTCCTTAGGATGATCCTTAGGAATGAATGAATGAGAAATAGCTGATTCTTAGGGTAGATCCTTAAGAATAAAGAAGATAATGGGGATGGGTAATTGGGTTGATTGTTTGATTGTTTAAACATAATAATTATATTATTGTGGGTTGAAAACCCTATGTACTCACCAGGTTTCCCAACCTGACCCACTCAGTTTATTTATATCACAGGTGTTGATATGAAGTGACATTACACTGAGAGATTTAAAGAGATGTAGATCACTAGTGTAAATAATTGTAAGTTCTGTTTATGCTTATGTTTCTGTATTAACGATAACGTCCCAAACGTTTTAAAATGAAATAAATACGTTTCTTCGAAAATGTTTTAATAACGTATTTACCATGTTTTTCTGGGAACAAATTCCGCAACATTTTTATTAAAAGAAGTACTCTGATTTTTATAAAGCATAAACAAAAAAAATCGGTCTTTTCTGGCCGTGAAAATGGGGATGTCACACTAATTAGCCCTAGCCCGGCCGAGCATTTACGTTTGTCATCACTAAACCATCGAGGGGCCCAAAGATATCGCTTTTATTCTACTTTGAATAAAAGGAACAGATAAACTTTGATACAATGCTTGCTTTCACTCACTAACCAAATTACACACAACAATATTTTTTATAACACCAAGTTACTAGTGCGTTTACATATTATCAATGTGCAACTGATTAGCAAGATACAACTCACACATCTCGGTTTCAAGTATATAAGATGTTATCGTCTCACCAATCACTCGTGATACAATTCATGGAGTGATCCAAGTGAGTGTGGGTTTAATCCAATGCTCAAATTCATATTCATAAGCACTCATGAATGTTGCAGCAAACATTTGCTTATGTCTAATACTCTTCTAGACAATCCACACACCAATTCACAACAGTCTTCATTCATATCTACTTCCAACATATGAACGACTGTGACCCGTTTGAATAATTCGATTATTCTTAATAAACTCAATTATTCTGGAAGTCAAAACATGCAAAGTGAAACACAAGAATAATACTAATCCCATATGGCCTCAACCCTTTGAGCTTAAATAAAACACCTTTTATTTATAACCATATCGTTTACTCATTATTTGTCGTTTCGGGTAATCAACTTCTTACTTGAATTATTACACTTGTCCCATGCTCCTAGCATGCACACAATGTTTACCTATGGTTCTTACTTTGTGAAATAGATCACATTGAACACATTTCCAATCATTCTCATTTCACAACTCCAAATCCTTTTTCATAAGTGAAAGAATATCAAATTCTTGCTACTTATAGAATATGCTAGATTCTAACATTCTATGCAACAATCCTTTCGTAATGTCACTGCACCAAAGTCACAAAGACTATTGCTAATGATGTCACAAAATCTTCTATCGGAGATTGTTACAAGACAATTCCTTAGATATGATGTTTCTCACTCAAAGTACATTCCTTTGAACATCCTTTTGCATAAAAGTTTCTAATCTAGTCATAAATTTGTTGGGTTTTGAGCATTCTAACACTCCTAAGTGTACATGCAATCCTAAATACCTTGGATCTATGTTTTCTCTATTATACATGAAAATAAGAACATCCAAGGTATTATCCTAATCTAGCATACAAAACAATGAGTGTAACAAGATAGAATACATACCTCTTTGATGTAGAAAGTCTTCATGAAGCTTGAGTGCCTAGCCCCAATAGTGTGGAAGCCTCAAATGGAATCACAATCATCAAAACACTTAGAATAACTTGAGAGAGTTCTACACTTCATGAAATCGGCTAGCCCTTTTCTTGACTTTCTAATGTGATTCTAGTGGCCGATTTTTGTCAAGAATAAGATCTTTATATAGTGTTACAATTAGGGTAGATCCTTAATTGTCATGGCTTTCCATTTCCTTGGATCCATGGGTTCAAATACACCATGGACCATCCATGGACCATCCTATGGGTTTTAGCCCAACTTGATTATCCATGGAGCATTAGCCCACTATATAAGTATGGATGATTTACACAATCAACCCATATATTTAATTAGTCTTCTTTTGATCACTTAATTAATCCTAGATTAATTCTTGATCAATACTAATTAAATAATCTTATTATTCTTATTATTAATATACTAGAACTTATAATATATTAATAACCATAAGTGTCTTATTTCTCTCATTATAGTCTATCCAAGTGCATGATGGTATGCAACCCAAATGGACCATGCCGGGTCGGGTCAAGTCTGACCAGTTATAGTTATGGACTTAGACATTAATCCAACAGTCTCCCACTTGGATAAGTCTAAAACTATTATTGCGTATGACTTCAGGAACCAACTGGCAATCGTAGCTCTCAAAAGCTTCTGTCGAACTCTGACCATGTAGATGAACTCTGACCTTGTCAATGACTTGTCCATTAGATAAGGGATCATATAATCCTCTGTTCTCATGATATCAGCCGGACAAATACATGGAACAACGTCGTACTTATTGTCCAACAGTTTGTTTCCCGGTTTTCGATTTGTTTGACAAAGAACTTAATCGAACACATCAATTCAGTTCTGACCGGCCGGTACATAGGTCACAACAAAATCATCGAGGGGCCCAGATATCGCTTCTATTTCTAGAAGGAACAGATAAACTTCGACTCATATGCTTGTTCTACTACTTGTTGAATTGTACACAAAGGCACGTTTTATAACATCAAGTTACTGATGCGTTTACGTGCAATCAATGCACAACCAACTCATAGGTAACAACTCATATCTCTAGGTTTGAAGATTTATATGATATTACCGTCTCATGATCACTCGAGATAAATTCCATGAAGTGATACAAGTGAGCGTGGGTTTATTCCAATACTCATAACTTATGAGCACTCATGAATGTTGTAGCAACCATTGCCATGACTAAACCCATTTAGCCATCTACAAACCCGATTCATGACAGTCTTGATTCATACCTACTTCCAACATATGAACGACTGTGGAGTGTTTAAATAACTTAGTCATTCAGAAAGAATAACCTAGCTATTTTGGAAGTCAAAACATGCAAAGTGAAACACAATAATAATCGAATCTAATATGGTCTCAGAACCCTTTTGAATATAAATAAAACCACTTTTTATTTATCACCATATTGATTACACATTATTCAATGTTTCAAATAATCAACTTAAGACTTGAATAAAAACAACAGTCGTCCTATGCTCCTAGCATGTACACTTTGTTTTTCTAAACAATAGTTATGCCATACCCCAAGTATGCACACTATGTTTGTCTATGATCCTTACATTGTGATGTAGATCAATTGAACATGATTCCAATGATACTCATTTCACAATCCCAAATCCTTATTGTAAATGTGAGAATCCCCGATTCCTATCATTTACCAAAAAAAAAACTGTTAGAATTTAAACTTTTATGCAATGTTCCTCTTGTAATGATTATTCACAAAGTCACCAAAACCTTGTCACTAGTCATTACAGAGTATTCCAAAGAAGCTCAACTTCTATGGAACGGAAGTCTCATATTCAAAGTACATTTCTTTGAACATCCTTCTTGCATTAAGGTTTTCTAATCTTACATAGATTGAATAACTTTCACCTATGGAGACATTTCCATAGTCCCATTTTGAATATCACTTCCGAACAAGAGTTACTTCTTTTCAGAAAATGTCAATATGGTCCTGCTAAAATTAACACTATACTTCCAAATGTCCCTGAGCAACCAATCTTTGGCAAACCTCAGATTGTCCTCGACAATTGCTTAATCACTTTAGTCATATCCAGTTCTAGACTTCCCCTTTCTAAATGCCTTAAGCATTTGGAAAATTTAGAAAGGATGAATATTATAGCACATGCAATCGACCCTATATCCGAAGCATATGGGACACGATTCATGATGTTTGACATAAAGACATGATACTAGACAAGTCTTTTGCTACAATATTTTTTATTTGCCATGTTTTCAAAATTTAACTATGAAGAGGGATGCCGTAATCATAATCAAATTTTGAAAATGCAATATATATAGAATTTCTTCAAGTTGAACCATTCCAACACAAAACTCATATATATTCTTGACTAAAGATGATTAAAATCTCAATCTAAGCTTTAGAATTGACATGAAGTATAATTTCCTCTCCCTTAATCATAGCAAAACAACTTTTCAACCCCTGAAACTTCACGAATTGAAACTTTGTTTTCTATAATTAACATTGCTAGCTTGCAATACTAATCATAATAATCATGCTCCCACTAACATGATGATTATCAGCATAACACTTATGCTCCCACTAGCTCTAACATATTTTCAGAAATTTGCTGGACTTCTGAAATTTAGATTCATACATCCTTTCTTAGATAGCTCACATGTGTGTCTAAACAATTTTCAGAACTATGAAAAGGGATGTCGTAATCATAGTCTCAATTGCTTAGGCATTTTCCATTTCTCACAAGTCCATGTTAGTGTGCCGGTTAACCACATGCGCTCCACTAACGACTTTTGAAAAATGCAAATAACACAATTGCTTTCTACGTAAAATCTACTTAGTGAAAGCGTTTCCTCACCATCATTTTCATGAATCGGAGAGAAACCTTATGACACTTAGATTTTATAGTGTATGAGTTCCTATCCATGTGAATTTGTCAAAACCATGATCACAAGAGAAGGTTAGTGACAAATTCAGCCTTACATGGATTAAACTTGTTCAATCTTAGTTTCTTGTCACCTTGGTAGCACAAGGCCCACCAATGCTTCCAAGTTGAACTCTGATAACTCACATGCAAATCCAACTTATTTGAAGTAGGTATAGAAATAAGAATAATGTCAACACGATAGGTTGCAAACCTTAAGTTGTGTGCTAGTGATAAATTACAGGTTTCACTCTTGATTAAATCTTGAAACTCTTTCAGGATGTTTAAGGCTCCCACTGTCCCCTTGACATATAAGTTTTCCTAGTCAAGAACCATTCCTTGACAAAACAAATATTCAAGGGATAATGCGGATTCTTATCAAGACTAACACTTCACACAATTGGTCTTAGTTGGTCTTTGTCTCATCCAAGACATCACAACTTACCAATCTCAAATGTACAAGAGTAGAAACATTTCACACTACATTTGATAAGTGTTTTAAACCTTACTTTATGTCACTCAAGGTTACAATCTTGGAGCAAGACTCTAAGAATTGTTTTGGAATGAAATATGACTCATCTTCTTGATTTTAACCAATCCAACAATTCATGACCTCTCTTCTTAGCCATAACAATGCACTAAGACGTCCTTAGAGTATGAATTTGTGATATGGTTTCATAATCATTAAGATGATCATGAAATATGATACTAAAGTACTCTCCCATCTTTTCAAATTTGAGAAACTTTTATCTTTCTGCCTAATTTGATTCTTCTCATTTGTTTTGTCATACATTGTATCCTTTCCAATGTTACAGAATTATACTTAACCTTATAAGTATAATCATATTTACTAATCTTTAGTAAATCATGACAAATCAATCTTTGTGGTGGACCTTGACCAGTGCACATCCAGTGTACCTAATTCCTCAGTCCTTCAATTGACTCACATATACATGTGATCAAAGAATTAGTCTTAATTTTTCAAAGATGAAAATTCTCATTCATCATACAATACAACTTGTATGATTCAAAGTTTCTGTCCAATTGAAACTTCGGTGATGAAAAACTTTCTTCATTTGGTAAATTCAGACACTACCACGAATGAAAGAATCAAATCCACTTTCCAATATTGTTATTACTGGAAACATATAAGCAACAATTTTCCACAGATGCCATTGTAAGGATATTTTTTTAAAATAAATAAAATTAAAACCCTTTTCCTTTTATTTTAAAACTTTGCGGAAAAACTTATCCTTACAATCCACATGAAAACCTTGTTGTTATCTATTCATAAGCAATATATTATAACTCTTAAGCAACAGCTCAAAATTCTGATTATCGAACCATGCGATCGAAACCCATCTTCGCAATCAGAATCAACATATACTTCTTTAAGCTTCCTATCTTTTCTTTTGATTCTTAAAAACATCAACATGTGACCCATTCACATTATATAATAAGAATCTCCAAATAGGAGCTTAATAGAGTTAGTCAGTGGACTTTAACTGAAGTAGAGTCAAACTTTTTGACTTTAACATCCTTAGGTAAATTATGGCAGCTTTGCAACCAATGCCCCTTTCTTTGGCAATATAAACATATGGACCCTTTGATAATGGTACACAGGACTATCACAGACTTAGTTTTTCTCTTTACCATTTGGTCAACCGAGTTGACTATGGCCGGTTCCTTTCCATTGGGAAGAGAATGCTTTTCTGGATTTCAATTGTCACTATTGTCAATGTCCATCAAGTTTTGAGGAAGTTGAACCACCAACTTTCTCAAGACTTTGACACCCAACTCTCCCGGCTTGTCAATATGTGACTACATCTCCAAGATGTGACCACACCAAGACCTTTACTTGCCAATAGGGCTCGAGTGACTTTAAACTTTTCAAGAACTTGTGGGTGAGGGAGAATAATTGGAGGAGATAGAGGAAGTGAAGCATGATGTTGAGGAACATCATCTTCAAGAGATTTGGGAAGATCATAAATGTCTAAACCAGACATGTTTTGGGAGATATTCAACATAGTTGATTTAAAGTCCTTAATATAACACCCAATATGAAATATTAAGGCTAGGACCCAACACAATATTTTATAACTTGGAAGAGGGATGCCGTAATCCAAGCTATAAGATATTTGAAGGTAGGCGAATGACGATTCACCAATTTCCACCATGAAAAACGAAATAATTTATTAGGTTTTAATTGGATTTGAAATTCCTAGATCTTTTGAGATTCATTGAACTTTTCAATGGCATGTTTCAATCTCGAGTGTGCCCTCTCAAATTTTGTGACTGGGATGCCGAGGATCACAAAACAAGGTGTGAATAACCATACCAATTCACTTGGTACCCTTAATATTATCACCTAATCAATGTGCCGGTTAACCACACACGCTCCATTGATCTATGACAAACATTAAGTCACCCTTCGTGGTCCTTACTAGTCCAAGTTAGTGTGTCGGTTAACCACACACGCTCCACCAATGACTTGGTAAGGTACAAAGTGTGAATTCCATGGACTAGCACCAAATTCACATTTTTCCTAAAGTAACTAAGATTGGGAATTAAATAAAAATATTTAGTTACTTTATAATAATCATTATACTTTTAATGAGAATTTAAAGTCATTGTCATACCCGTTCGGCTAACGACCCTCCACCGATCAAGCAAGCGGTGGGTGAGAGTATACACCCATTAAGTCGCCATTTTATAAGCAACAACCTTATACCCACCTTATAGACCGGTTTTGTGAATGAGGCCTACTAACGGTAAAACGACATGTTCTTATACATATATATAATAATTAACCATTAATGTTATAAATAGTATAAGTGTTGAATTTTAAACTCTTTAGAATTCTAAGGGCTAACTTGGAATTAAAGTATTCATAAGAGAAAACTTTTCAAATTCCAAAACTTGAGGGCAAGTTTTGAAACTATTCAAAACTAATTAATTCCATAACTTATGTGTTTAAAGTAGCTTTAATCCAAAAAACTCTTCAAGTTCCATAACTTATGGAAGACTTTAAACTAATAAAAGAATTAACTTTTCTTTATTTTTATAACTTATGGAATTAATTAAGGTTACACTTTTACTCTTTAATGAAGTGACTCTTGAACTTCCATAACTTGAGGATAAGTTATGGAGTCATAAAAAAATTCAATGACACAAGACTCTTCATTTTGTAACCATTACCAACTTTTATGAGTTTTATGAGTCTTTAATGTGACTCTTCATGTAACTTGAGGACAAGTTACACAAACACATTTTATACTCAACTCTTAGATTAAAATGGATTGAAAACAACTATTTCAATTAACTTTTCTATTAATCCAAGCAACTCATAAGAACAAGATAATTCAAATCAAACTTTCTCATGTAATTAGTCTAAACCTTAAACTAATACAAAACATGAATCTATTGACAATTATCTTTGAAAATGGATTAGCATGAACATTACCACATTAAAAACAAGTTTATAAGTTCAAAAACAACTTAGGGTAATGTTCCTAGTCCATTTCTAGCCAAAAACCTCGAAAATATGCTGTCTGGGGGTCCAACTCGTCGAGTGCATGAACCGACTCGGCGAGTTGGATCATTTTGATCAATTTTTAGGCATGGACTCGCCGAGTCTGATGATCAAACAGCAACACTTTCGATTTTTTAAGCAGTTTTGTAGGTATAACAAGAAAACAAGCCTAGGCTCTGATACCACTGTTGGGTTTTGAGCATTCTAACACTCCTAAGTGTACATGCAACCCTAAATACCTTGGATCTATGTTTTCTCTATTATACATGCAAATAAGAACATCCAAGGTATTATCCTAATCTAGCATACAAAACAATGAGTGTAACAAGATAGAATACATACCTCTTTGATGTAGAAAGTCTTCATGAAGCTTGAGTGCCTAGCCCCAATAGTGTGGAAGCCTCAAATGGAATCACAATCATCAAAACACTTAGAATAACTTGAGAGAGTTCTACACTTCATGAAATCGGCTAGCCCTTTTCTTGACTTTCTAATGTGATTCTAGTGGCCGATTTTTGTCAAGAATAAGATCTTTATATAGTGTTACAATTAGGGTAAATCCTTAATTGTCATGGCTTTCCATTTCCTTGGATCCATGGGTTCAAATACACCATGGAGCATCCATGGACCATCCTATGGGTTTTAGCCCAACTTGATTATCCATGGAGCATTAGCCCACTATATAAGTATGGATGATTTACACAATCAACCCATATATTTAATTAGTCTTCTTTCGATCACTTAATTAATCCTAGATTAATTCTTGATCAATACTAATTAAATAATCTTATTATTCTTATTATTAATATACTAGAACTTATAATATATTAATAACCATAAGTGTCTTATTTCTCTCATTATAGTCTATCCAAGTGCATTATGGTATGCAACCCAAATGGACCATGTCGGGTCGGGTCAAGTCTTACCAATTATAGTTATGGACTTAGACATTAATCCAACAAAATTTTCAATATTTACTTCCCAGTATGGACACGCTTCCATATGTTCCATATGACAACTCATTTCTTAATAGAATCTTATCTATTCATAATAATGTCAATATGGTCCATCCAATACCATGCTTCCAACTACTCACAAGCAACCAATCTTCGTCGAACTTTGGATTGTCCTTTGATATTTGTTTAATTATTTTAGTCAAAACCGATTCTAGTTCCTTTTCCCTCTAAATGTGCTAGACATTTGGAAAATTTTAGAATGGTCAAACATTAAAGCATTTTCAATCGATCCTATACCCGAAGCGTATGGGACACGATGCACAATGTTATATTTGCTATGTTCTCAAAATTCGAATTGTGAAAAGGAATTCCATAATCATAATCGAAATTTTAAGAACACACTGTGTACCTTTGACTAAATTTATTAACATTTCTCAACCTAAGCCTTTAGATTTGAAATGAAGCATAATATTCTCTCCCTTAATTATAGCAAAACAACTATTCCATCCTTACAACTTTGCAAAGAATGACTCTTGTTTTCTATAATTAATATTTCCAACTTGCAAAACTTTCCATAATAATCACACAATCATAACTTTTATGCTCCCACTAGCTTCGACATGTATTCATAAACATCTTAACTTTCAGAAAACAATACCTATTGAATTTCTTAAGTCAATGTTTCTAATACTTAGTACTTTGATAATCCTTTATCAAAGCTCCTTGAACCTATACACCTTTGCCTTTGATAGTTCATATGTGTGTCTAAACAATTAAGACTAATTGCCAAACCTCACAACTCAAATCATGGAAAGGGATACCGTAACCATAATCGAATTTGAGAATGCAATTTTACAATCACTATCTTCTTAAAATCTTTCTTAGTGAAAGCATTTCCTCACAATCATTTTCATGAAGGAGGAAATCTTATGACACTTAGATTTTAATGGTGTATATGTTCCTATCCATGTGAATTTGTCAAAACCAAAGTTTACGACAAATTCAAACTCATATGGACCGAACTCTTTTAATCTTGATTTCTTGCCTTATGGTAACACAGCTGCCCACCACGTCTTCCAAGTAGTTAAGCAACTCACCTTTTCCTATCAATGTACCTTTCATTGATTAAGGTGCCTTGCCTTTTATGCGTTCAAAATGAGAACTCATAGGACTCACATGCATAATTAACTCAATTGGAACAACACAAAATCAAAATATTGTCAACATGATAGGTTGTAAACCTCAACTCATGTGCTAGTGATGATCGATACGGTTTATTTGATTTGGTCTTTAAACCTTTCCAGACCATTAAGACTCCCACTGACTCCTTGATATATAAGATTCTCTTGTCAATAACCATTTCTTGACAAAAAAATATTCAAGAGTTAGTGTAGTTTTTATCAAAACACTTCATAAATTGGTCCTAGTCGGTCTTTGTCTTATTTAAGACATCACAACTTTCCACATTTGATGAATGTTATAAACCTTTAATACTTTTCACTCATTGTCACAATCTTAACTTTAAGACTTGTTATTGGAACGAAGTATGATAGACTTCTTGATTTAACCCTTTCTTCAATCCTTGATTCCTCTTCTTAAACATACAGTTGTACTAAGACTCACTTAGAGGATCAATTGAGATATAGTTCTTAATCATTAAGACCTATCATAAAGCATAAAAGCTACTCTCCCTTCGTCTTAGAATGGAGAAACTTTTATTTTTCTGCCTACTCGATTCTTCTTATTCGTTCTACTATTGATCTAAACCCTTTAATCAATTCAGAATTACACTTAATCTTGTAAGTATAATCATATTTACTAAACCTTTAGTAAATCATGACGAATATCTTTGTTACTCTTATGGTGAACTTGATCAACACACAACTTTGTGTACTCGATCTCCTAGTCCTTCACTTGACACTTTGTCAACGAATTTGTCTAATTTCCAAATATTGAAATTTCTCATTCATCATGCAACCAAGTTGTGTGATTCCAAATTTCAGTCCAATTGAAACTTTGGGCGATGAGAAACTCTCCCTATTTGGTAAATTCTCGACATTTCCATAAATAACATAACTAAGAATCATATCCATTCGTTGTAGAAATATGCAAACATCAATTTTCATAACGATTTCATTGCAAGGAAGTAAATAAATAAATAAGTCAAACAAAATTCATTTTATTTATAAAAGCAACGGAAAAACATTTGTCCTTATAATGCAAAATCTATTGAAAACTATGTAAAAGGAAAATTTCTAACAACTCTATCATAACTATCTAAGCTCAAAATCCAATCTTCAAGTCCATGTGATCAAGATCCATCTCTTGTGATTAGATTCATCTTGCTCTCTTATCAAGCTTCCTTTCTTTTCACCGATCCTTCAAAACATTCAAATGCAATCTTATCACATCATGTATTAAGAATCAATGAATAGGAACTTAACGGAGTTAGATAGTGGATTTTGACTCTCCCATCTCTTAGATCTCTTAGGTAAATAGGGCAATTTCGTCTCCAATGCCCCTTCTCTTGGCAATAAAAGCAAATTGACTCTTTTGGAACAACACATGGAACTACCTCAGACATCGCCTTTCTCTTATGATCAAACTTTTCGATCATTGCATGTCTTTCATTGCCACTGTCTATATCCATAAAGGTCTTGAAGGTAGATTCACCAATCAACTTTGCTTTTCTATTGCGCCAAACCATTGCTGATTCAGCAGCAATAAGCATATAGGTAAGATCAATAAGGGTCACGTTGTGGTTCATCATATAGTACTCTCTTACGAACTCACTATACGAGTTAGGAAGTGACTGTAGAACCCAATCAACAGCCATCGCTTCACCGACAACGGATCCCATCATTCTTAACGTATCAATGTGTGACTTCATCCCTAAGACGTGTGCACACAACGACTTTCCTTCTTTATGTTTACTTGCCAAAAGGGATTGAGTGATATTGAACCTTTAAATTTTAAAATCTTGTGGGTTAGGGAGAATAATTGGAGGAGGAGGAGGAAGTGAAGCATGATTTCTTGTTCCTCGATCGAATCGTGGAATATCATCTTCATGTGGAATGCTTGTTCCACGGGATTTTGGGAAGACCATAGTTGTCGAACTTTGACATCTACAAAACGGGAGAAAACAAATTCAAGTTAGTTGATCGATTGAGTCCTTAGTAAATCACCCAAATGAGATACTAAGGCTAGAACCCAACACAATACGCTACAACCTAGAAGAGGGATGCCGTAATCTAGTTGCAGAATATTTGAAGGTAAGTGAATGACGATTCACTAATTTCCACCATGAAAAACGAAAAAGAAATTTAAGTTTTAAATCTATGAAAAATCCTAGATCCTTTGAGATTCATTGATCATTTCAATGACATGTTTAAATCTCGATATGCCCCTCTTGTTTGTGACTGGGATGCCGAGGAATACAAAGCGGGTGTGAATAACCATGCAAAGTTACATGGTGCCCTCACATGTTACAATCACCTATTCGATGTGCCGGTAAACCACACACGCTCCACCGAACTATGACAAACATTGAGTCACCCTTTGCTACCTTTGCTTGGAACCATTTAGTGTGCCGGTAAACCACACACGCTCCACTAACGTCTTTGCAAGGGCACAAAGTGTAATTTCATGGAATTGCATCAATTCACTTTGCCTAAGTAACTAAGATTGGGAATTTGAAAAACATTTAGTTACTTTGTATTTCATTATACTTATAATGGAAGGTTTCGTCCTATCCTACCCGTTCGGCTAACGACCCTCCACTAGTCAAGAGTGCGGTGGGTAACAGTGGATACCCATTCAATCGCCATATTATAGGCAATTTCCTTAAACACCCCTTATAGACCAGCTTCGTGAATGAGGCTTACTAACGGTAATACTGACTTTTACTCATATATATATATATATATATATATATATATATATATATATATATATATATATATATATATAATGTTATACTTTTAATGTTATATATAGTATAGGGTGCATTTTACACTTTTAAAATACTAGGTGATCAAATTTAACAATTATACTTTTAATTCAATTAAATTGTAAACCTAGACTTTTACGGATTTATTAAACTTCTTTTAATTATACACCTTAATTAGTTAATAGAACCATAAGGGTGTGAATTGAACTTTTCAAAACATTACTAGAGTTTTAGAATTTAACATTTCTAATCAACTTTTAAATTCCAAAACTTGAGGGCAAGTTTTGAAACATTTCAAAACATTAGGGTTAGAATTTAAATATACATCAAAATTAAACTTTTTAATCAAAATTTAAATTCCAAAACTTGAGGGCAAGTTTTGAAACCTTTATCAAAACATTAGGGTTTTAACTATTTAAATTTCAAAACTTCAAAACTTTTGGGTTCAAATTTAAACTATAAAACTTAAAGGGGAAAATATGAAACTTTTCATAACAACAAGGATCAAATAACAAATAATTTTAAATTAACATTTAATCACACAATTATCCATATTTGATTTATTTAATGATTTCTTGCAAAACAATTTATCAATTTACTCAAAATAATTAATCAATTATCTTATAAGGAAACAATTATCTTATTAATTGATAAATATCTTCAATTAGATCAAAAATATAGTCAAATATATCATATAATTGGATTAATATTGATCTAATATGATAAGGTAACTATCCATAAGCAAAAACAGCAAGAAATCCCGAGATAAGCATTATCTGACGAGTTGACTCGTCGAGTAAAGCCTGGACTCGTCGAGTCACCCTGGACTCGGCGAGTTCAGCTATGGACTCGGCGAGTCCAGCCTCTAGAAAACCAAAAAACAAATTTTTTGAACATGTAATGCATCAATACAATTGAAACCAAGCTAGGCTCGGATACCACTGATGGGTTTTGGTCATAAGACATCCTATGTGCTCATACAAACCCTAATGCTTGGATCTAGGTTTCTCTATTGTACATGCTTTGAATCCAAGACTATAAACCCTAATTCTAGCATATGGAAATCGATATTAACATATAATTAGGTTTAAGATATTACCTTGATTGTTATGTAGCAATAACAATCCCAAATCTCCTTGATTTGACTTTGGAATACTTAGAGTCACAAGTGTCACTCCTCTAATGGCTTACAAACACCAAGAGCAAATGGAGAAGGTATAAAGAGAGAGGAGAGAGGTTAGAATTCGTCCTTAGGACTTCTTGGGAAGGGATACACGAATTCATGAGCCTTAGGGTCTTTATATAGGTGTAGAGATAGGGTTTCAGTCATTATCCTTATCTAGTTGCTTATCCACAAAGCAACCCATAAGATAATCCTTGAATCCTTATCATAGTCGAATTCTAAGGCCTTATCACCTTAAATTTGTCCAACCTAATAATAAGATAATCCTTACTTTATTTTGTAACTATCACATAATTACAAATCAGCCCCTCTAGTTTAATTAATTACACTTGATCACAAAATTAATTCTTAATTAATTATTGACCAATATTAATTAAACAAATATGATTTCTTCTTTAATATATTATTCTTATAACATATTAATAAATCATAATAACCTCTCTCTCTTTATTTATTTCTCCAATCAAGTTGTTTTGGTGAAGGCAACCCAAAAGGACCATGCACCATCGGGTCAAGTACATACCAAAATAGTTATGACCTTAGACACTAATCCAACAAGAAGATGGGTAGATAGTGGATGTGTGATGAAATAAAATGATTAGAGGCCTTAATGTTGATGTTGTTAATCTAGTCATCTAGAGGAGTATGGATGACAACCACAAACTATTTCTAGCCTGTGCAGTGGAACGCTGTCAGGTTCATAACTTGTAGTTGTTGTGAACGATGTGTTCACCGGTGTACTCTATCCCCCTCATGGTTGCCTTAGGACATTCATTACTGAGGAAACCCCTTGACAGTAGTGTCCATCCTGATGAATTACGTCCCTGATAATAGATATTGTTTTAGGTACGTAAAGTGAGGACGACGGGAATGAGTAATCGGGTTATTGTTGGTTGGTGAAATTAAATATAATTATTATTGTGGGTTGAAAATCCTATATGCTCACCTGGCTCCCAAGCCTGACCCACTCAGTCTTATTTGCATTACAGATAATGGCGCGGGGGCATAAGATGGATGAATCATCAAGTCATTTTGTTTATAGGCCTGTAGTAGTATATAACTGTTGTAAGCCTTATAATATGTCGTTTATGCTTTTGTGTGTGTATCGAAACATGACATCCCGAGTTTTGATTATCTAATGAAAATACATTTCTTTACTAAATGCTTTGATAAATATTATTTTATCATATTTTGTTTGGAAACAAATTCCGTAATTCTTTTAAATCAATGGATTTACTCATAAATTATTTTAAAAAACATAAATGAAACCGATCTTTTCTAGCCGTGATTTTGGGGATGTCACATAAAACGACCCATTTATTGGTATACACAAGCCTTTTTGGATTGAACAAGATGGATTCTGAGTTTCATAAGATTTACATGGACCATGAACTAGAGCAAGAGGTTGTGACTACAATTGATAAATGTAAGGACATCTTCTTGAATATTTTACTTAGTTATGAAAATTGGTAAAATTAAAGCGTGGATGATGAAATCAAAGCACAATTGTATCATACCAATGATTGGAGAAGTGATGAAGAGTTTAAGGAGGTAGTAACGTTTTGAGTCCCTACACAGCTTAAATTTTTTTCACAAATTACGTAGTGGCACATGGTTATGAGATATACTTTTAAAAGTGAGGGGACCAAAATTATGGCAAGATGTAAAAAGAGGCATGAAGACAATGAATGTCCTTTGAGACTATATATAGATTGGATGTACAATGAAGGATCATATCAAATCAAATGTATGAATGGTAC
Organism: Lactuca saligna; assembly: GCF_052625555.1. NCBI lineage: Eukaryota > Viridiplantae > Streptophyta > Magnoliopsida > Asterales > Asteraceae > Lactuca > Lactuca saligna. Next base: position 209,101,335 of record NC_136420.1, read on the forward strand.
ACATGTTTGTTATACACAGTTTAACTTCGGCTCTATTATTTCAATTGTCAATTGTGTTTAGTGTTTATAGTCTTAAGAACATGATACAAGTCATTTGGTCACATTAATAAATAGTTATTACTATGTTCATTTGCAAAATTCAAACGTCAAATTAATTAGTTTAGTAGAACTCTTTAGTAAATTAAAAAAAAAAAAAAAATAACTAAATTATCTACTAGACATCAAAATTACTCAATTTCTTTGTTAATATTTCAATCTTACAATAAAAAATTAAAATAATTGCTATATATCATTACTAATTTGTACTAACTAAACTAGTTGAGTGGCAAACATATTACTATCAAATATACTTGGTAAGATACTGATAATTATTTTGGTGTCAACCGTAGTTGATACGGTACTTGGCTTATAAAAAAACGAATAAATAGTATTATACGATGTTAACCCTTATTTTTATAGTAATATTTAATTAGGTTTGTGTTTGAATATTATAATTATCATTGGCTTTGTATTGGAATTTTCTACACATCGACAAAAAAAAAAATGGAACTTTAAAGATTTTATTTTCTTTAATAAAAATCAAATTACCTACTGACTTTCCGTGAGTAAAAAGTTTTGTTGAAATTCTTTGGTAAAATAGTCAAACCCAGTCAAACACACTTCGGTCAATATTCCGCTTGTGATATTCGTCAGTATTCCAGCGGTACTTTTTTGACAAACCTTTACGTCGGAAATCTATCGTTGCCATTTACCCAAGAGCCAATATACAATAAACTAACTTCCGTTCAAAAATCTATCGTTAACACCCTTCTCCAACGGAATACCAATTGGTTATCCCGTTGATATTAGCCCGCAGCAATCTTTTAACACGTGGAAAAACTACTCCTACAGCTAGAAAATAGCCAAAGATCAAAAGATAAAAATAAGAGTTTGATTTATTCCAAAATATGATTATTCGTAAGTATGTATTTCAATACCTTTAACTTGACCAAGGGATTCATTTTCAGTTAAACCACGCGATGTTTATTATCAATGGCAATTAATTAGTTGTCTTATCTACTAGCACCCTTCCCCCCTCTTGTTCATGTATGTGCATGGCTTATTTACAACTACACCAAGCTCTCTCATGGCACCTTTAGGTTGACCAAAGCCTTCACTCTCCCTTCAATCACATGATGTTTACTATTCATCTCAATTAATTACTTGTCTTATTTGATACATGACTTTTCGCCCAATTGACGGCGGCCCGTTAGTTAACAAGTGGTTATTGGGTTTATTGATTCACTTGCATATACTATCATATGTATCAAGGGCATAACGGTCATTTAATTGCATTTTGCGTAGTAAGGTACTACCACGAGTGAGACAAAGTTGAAGGATCAAACATGCATATTCTCTTTTATGTGTACGATTCTATGGTTGTTTTTTTATGTATTTTTTTCATCCTTATCATGAATGGTTGTTGGGTTTATTGTTTTAATTATAAACGTGACGAATATGATGATGCAATCAGTTTTGACTTCCTTTTTCATATTTGGTGAGATCATCAACAACTTGTGTGTGGATATTTTGTTTTCTTAGATTATTCATATCCAAAGATTGATTGAGGTTAATCTATTACAGATACTTAAAGCTGATTTTTCCAATTCCAAGGTGGCTACTTGATCTTTGAGCAGAAACAAAGAAACCTTGTGGTGTTACCCTTTCATCTCATGAACAGATTAAGCATCTGAAATTAAAAGAATATAAAGTTTTGGTTGAATATGAACATTTTTTTCATGATTACATGATGTCTAAAACATCTAGGAACACAGTTCTCTTTATACAACAAACAAATTCATTCATTAATCCTATAAAAACAAAAAAAGATCAAGATTTACTTGAACATATTACTTAATCTCTATTAGAAACCCCGAATCCATTTGAGAGTGCATGAACTGTTGGATTAAACGCTAATCTTCCCAGAATACCTTGCTTGTAAGGCAAGAACGTTTTCTTCTTCATGTCATTCGAAACAGCTCGGTTGACCGTGTAATGCAACTCGTGAGCCGAAACACGTCCTCTTCTGGTCGACCCGGATCCAGACCCGGACTTGTCGGATCGTATGCTCGAGTTTCTAAGATCTTCATCATGTTTCCTGAAGGTAGCCGAGTATTTCTTCAAAGGGTCTCTATCCATGGCTCGACCATCTGAAGCACTTCTGAACAAGAAAAGATCCTTAAAGCTCCATTTTTTCGACCCTTTTCCAGACCCAGAAGCGGAAAGAGTGGTGGAAGTTGAATCCGTCGACGTAGGTCTCACCGGTGGTTGTTCTAGTCCTCTAACCGGAGGAAGCGATCTTGTTCTTCTACTTCTTGATGACACTAAACCAGACGAGCTTCTCTCTCTTCCCCTCGACGTTTTAATCTCTCTGTTCTTAATTTCACGAACAGGTGGCGGTGGATCCATAGACTTGATGACGCCACCGTCGAATAGATCTTCAGCCGTGGCTGAAGAATCCCTATACAGTTCCCCACTCACATCAAACGCAAAATCACTTTCAAATACGTTAATGAATGACTTTGGAACGCCAGGCCTTTCTTCCCATGCGAAAGGAACAGTTGCAAGAGAATTGTATCGTTGTGCGCCATCGGAAACCAAGAGCTCATCAAACTCACGGTGTAACTCGGTGACTCGTGTAGGGCTGTTCGGAGCACTGAAGTAGCAGTCGCCGAGAAGTCTTGGAGTCGAAGGTGCGCTAGGGTATGCTGAAGAATTGAAGTCGAAGTCCTTTGTCGGACTGAGGGGTAGAATAACCTCCATGTCGTTTCTCTGGTTTGAGAACGCTTGAGTTATGGGGAGGGGGTGGGAGTTTATAGAAAGACGAAGGTGGAGGAAGGAGGGTGGAAGGCGGAGGTGGGGGTAGGGGTCAGCCAGATAAAGTTGACTCGAAACGGTAGGTATAAGTTGCCGTCTGGCGCTTCCTTCTGGAACAACGTTCGTCGGTTTGTGTGAGTATGAATAGTTGAATACTACTACTCGTGTAAGTCATTGTTAACTGCTGAGGGAAGAAATTTCATTTACTATTTTATGTATTTCGGGGCCCTAGAAGCTGACAATATTAGAATTAGATTAAAGACAAGTCGACAAACATGGAGAAATTTGACAAACATAAAACGTGAAAGTAATATGTATTTTTTATTAAATGGATTATTAAAATACAAAAAGTTAAATATAAATAATAAAAAATGATGGGTTAGAAATATTTTTATATCTTATATTTAACCAAAAAATAACAGGATTCTTATATCAAGACATACAGAAAATAAAAGAATTGACTCCCATTGTCATTTAGTGCATCTTTATATATGTGAGAAAACTTTGTCACTTCTAACAACTCTTGTTAATATAGAGTATATAGGAATATGAAATATCTGTTTGATTTTGTTTTAAATGAGCATGTGTATATTAACTTTTAAATAATAATAATTGGCGGTTTATATTTAATACCAACGGCTATCAGGAATATTCACGATGGAGTCGCTCTAAAATATTTATCACGTCATCACCTGGTTTTCTAAACTTAGAAAATGTTAAGGATGAGTTTAGTTGTAGAAAAATTGATCTTTTTTTTGGAAAAAATTTTCAAAAAAAATAAGAATTTTAAAAATGCGTTTAGTTTATCTATTTTTTTAAATTTTTTTAAGGAAAATGAAAATTTTTTGTTTTCTAAAATTACAAAGAAGTTTGAAATTTTTGGAAAACTGATAATCATTGTTTTCCATATTTTTCTAATTTCAAAATTTTCCTAAAATATAAACACCCACTCTCACCCCATCCACTTTTACTTACCCTCATCTTAATACCCCAACCCACCAAACCTCTGCCTACTTACACTCACTCCTAAGCCTAAGCCCAACCCCACCCCCACCTCTACAAACACACACACACCAACCCCTACAAACACACACATACCCGTAAACACCCCCCCCCCCCCCCCCCCCCACACACACACATACACCAATCCCTACAAACACACACACACACACATACACACCAACCCTACAAACACACATAGATACATACACCCACACACACCCACACCCACACATTCACACCCACACCCACAAAAACACACACACACACACACAAACTCACACCCACAAACACACCCACACCCACAAACACACACACACACACACACAAACTCACACCCACACCCACACCACCCCCCACACACACACATACCCCCAACACCAATACCACAATCACTGACCTACCATCACCATCACCATCACCACCACAACTACCCCATCATCACCACCACTACTCCATAACAAGCACCACCACCGTCGCTATCACCACCATTAACATAATTTTCGCCGCCACAATCAACGTTTGTCATTACCACCACCTCCACCACCCCGCTGCCACCGCCACGACCACCACCACTATCGCCATCATCAACACCATCACTACCCCCCCGCTACCGCCATCGTCCCCGTCCCACCCTACCACCGCTAATATTTTCTAAAAATGAAAACCGATAGAAAAATACACATTTAAACACGTTTTCTAATTTTTTAAAACTGAAAATGAAAAATAAATAAGTTTTAACCAAACGTGTTTTCTAAATTTTCCAATAAAAACCGAAAACTGAAAAGGGAAAACGAAAACAGAAAATGAAACTGCTTTTCTGTAATTAAACGCAACCTAAGCATTCCATGTCACCTTACTATATTTGTATTGTATATTTTATGTGGTAAATTTAAGAGATTGAGAGATGAGAAGAGACAGATAGGCAAAGAGAAACGTTATCAATTGTGGTTTGAACCACATCCAAACCAAAACCACACACACCATGTCATCCTAGGGGTGGTGTTCACACCACAACGTACATAAAACTCACAATCCGGATAGCCTAAATATACAATACCTGGATTGGGTTAGATGTGTACTAAAATTTAGCACCTACCTCATTTTAAGCGGAAAAAAAAACAAAACAAACAAACAAACAAACAAACAAACAAACAAACAAAAAAACATTATATCGTGCCTCCAAAAATTCATTAACCTCAAATTCTCACTAAAACTCTAATCTGGAACACATATGGCCTCATCAGGCGCCACCATCGACCGCCACTTTTGGTTGTCACCTACACCTCACTTACAACACCATCGTATCACCCCTATATCCGCCGATAGAACTTGGACAACCACTGTCACACAAATACATCCATTACCACCATAATTTGCACCGTCACTCTCAGTCACCATCGTTGTCTAAAATGGCTACCACCAACTTCTCTTTCTCTTTACATCCCTATGTTTAGGGCACACTCCATGAAATGTCCCAATTTATAATGACATAAAATTTTAGTTTTACGATTCATAAATCGTTAATACATATCATTTCCATAAAACTAAGTTAATTGAAAGTTATCAAAACATCGTCAGATCAAAGTAAATCACAGAATGCGGAAATATGTGGTGTATGCTCTACAATCATCCCGACCTCTTCCATTACAAAACCGAAGTACCTGAAACATAAACTGAAAACCATAAGCACAAAGCTTAGTGAGTTCCCCAAGATACATCATACCATACATACATAAAAACACATAATGGGCCCCGCCCCTCATCGGTCCCCGTACGACATCGGACCCTGTTCGGCATCGGGCCCCGCCCGACATCATGCCACGCCTGATATTGAGCCCCGCTCGGTAAACAAATCTGTCAATCATCAGAACCCCTTAGCATCGGGCTCCACCTGGTATAAACATATAAACATACAACATATGCCATAATCATAGAGATAAATAGCGTACAAATTAGCCTTCTGGACCCGCCCGACATCGAGTGGTACCCAACAATCATAAAACACAATACAAATAACTAACATACAATATACTCATCAGGCCCCGCCTGGCATCGGGCACTGCACGGCATCGAGTCCTGCTCGGTAAACATAAAACACATAACACATGCAAGAGTGATGTGTGTAAAACTCACATAGTTTTAAACCTACTTTAATTATCAAATAACACACAAAAGGCAGTGAACCTATCAATTGTGGTATAGCTAAATAAGCAGAGTATCGAACACAGGGAATGACAAATTAAATTAAAAACTAATTCTATCTAAGTTAATTAAGAAATAGGGGTTTTTCTCTAGTTTTACAAGACTAGAAACTTACTAACTATAACTAATTTAAGACTAGAAAATAACAACTTAACTAGATTCAATAATTGGAAAGGAACTTCTGTTTAGTTCAACTTGGTTAACTCTATGGTTGATTTCAAGGTAATAGTGCAATGGATTAATTCTTTCGTTGGTTACCGATTCAAGTGATTAGGTTCATGTTCACTACCCTAATCCTTAGCAAATAAACTAACTCAAACAGTGGCCAATTGTTTAATTTAATTATATTTACTAGATTAATTGTTCGGGTTAAGTTAGACTTGCAATAGCTAATTAATTTATTATTTTTAATTAACCTCTTGTTTGATGGTCATCTTACAAGCTTGCACATGAATTTACTCAATTTTCTTATTAATTCTAGTTTCATATTCATTAATCCTAGACATATAGTATAGTGGTCACATATCATATGAGGTTGATAATCAATAGATGTTCATGCTAATCAATTATCTTCCTATTAACAGAAAATTAATTATTATTCACACACAAGGTTCTTTAGCAAGCTAAAATAACAAAAATTCACCAACTTGGAATTAATCCTACCAATCAATCAAACCATATTGTTAACTTTGTATCCCCAAACAGAAGCCTAAAGGTTTTAGTTCATAATTAAAGTAAATAACAACAAACAAACAAAGTCAAGTTGCTTAATCATAATGATAAAACAAAAGAATAAGTGGAATGATGAAATTGTGCCTTAATTACTCCCCGGAATTGAATTCTAGCTTTCTTCGTCGACTTCTAGGGTTTTTCTGGCTTCTTAATCGCAGCAAAGCACTTCTGAATCGTCCTAGAACTCTCTAATCGATCTGTGGAGTTATCTTTAAATAAGCGAATCGACTCGTCGAGTCAAGTGGTGACTCGTCGAGTCGCTCTCACATTCCCCGTATTGCGATAACTATCAGGAATTCCGAGTCATTATCTTTCTGATTCTTCAATCGGACTCGTCGAGTAGGCTATCTGACTCGCCGAGTAGGTGCCATTTTTCGTGTTTTTCTTCTTCATTCCATTCTTGAGCTCCTAACCGCTTCTCTTGCTTCCTTTTGCTTCCGAGCTTCATCTTTGGACTGAAAAACATAATTTAACACTTTTAAGTACCTTTTGTCCATAATATGCGATAATTTAGCTAATATATGAATAAAAAACTATACTTAATACACACTAAATATGCACATATCAAAATACCCCACACTTGACTTTTGCTTGCCCCCAAGCAAAACTGAATTTTAACACATTAGAATTATGTATGACAACTCCAATCTAACCCAACCATTATGCCAAGACCGCAACGCATGCATTTGTGTCTAAAATTTTTCCTAAAGAATCCCCCATACTCCAAATACTCACAATCCTCATAAACATTCGCCCACTCACCCCGAACTATGCTCATTTTATGTAACCCTCCGAATCCATCCTCAGAAAACCTCTTTACCCTCAAGGTATTTTTAATTGAGCAACCCAAGCATACATATTCTAGAATTACAACTTTTCGATGCCACTATGGAGCTCTTTTGGAATTCTTCACTTCCTTGATAATTTGATCTTTGATATCTTTGAAGTCACCACCTTGTATTGATTTATTTTTCGTATCTTCAATTTTTTGGATTTCTTGGAATTTTGATCTTTAGATCTTCACTTCATTTGCTCCAAAATTCTTACAACTTTTCTAGTAATTCTCTCTCTTTTTTTTACATGTATATCTCACTTTTGTCACTCAAATCCCTACATGCTTAAGCAGGGGCGCTCAATCTCAACCTTTATTGGCTAACGATAAAAATTTTCCTGGATACATTTCAGGTTTAGGCTGCCAAACATATTGCATCCCTCAGGCTGAGCAAGGTCGTGTTTTTGTCCCATGATTTCACTGGAATAAGGAAGCCACAAATGCACTAGAACGTATATAGGCTCAACTAAACATTTGGGTCTTCATGCAATTATCAAATACAATTCTAACATGGAATCCTAATTTTTTACCAAAATTTTCTAATTAAGTCCTAAGTAATACTTTTGGTATGCAATTTTTTTTTTTTAAAATTGACTCTAATTGACTCTAAATGGTCTATTATGTAACCAACCCCCTACCCCATACTTAATTTATGCAATGTCCTCATTGCATATTATGCATAAAAACATAAAAAGAAACTAAAGAGGGAATTGGAACAAACTCCCCTGGGATAGCAGTGGATAGGTTGATCACTTCCATATTAGCTCCAACTTCAAGTGACTTTAGACATGGTAACATCTCATCCATGCCTTGGGTGTCTCGTCTCGTGTGGGTCGCTCCAAATACGCGGAAATCAGTGTAAGATCTTCAGGAATTGATATAGAAAAATAAGTGAGCAAGTGGTACACTTAGCAACATCAAATCAGCAGTCCTTTGGTATAAAAATGACGGACTCGTCGAGTCATATGGTGGACTCGTCGAGTACCAGCGCGGCCTTCTCAGAATATGTGGAAATACAAGGCGACTCGTCGAGTCAGTTAAGTGCACTCGACGAGTAGGCCACTGAACGAAAAAAATTGGCATTTTGCAACTGTGTCAGCCTCTAAAAACTTCTCTAACTCTTCCTCACGTTTGGACTTAATTGCTAATACCCCTAGGGACCGGACTCGACACTTTGACGTTAACGTTCCGCTTCCTTGACTCGCTTTCACTTGTTATAACACCCGTTCGCTATAACTCTAAACGCTTCCTAAGCAAGCAATCCGAATCCAATCCTGAAAAATAACTAATGCATACAATCATTAAACACAATAAAGTCTTGAAGAAGTCATACACACCAAATAATAATAAAAAAAAACAGAAAATAAAAATTGTTTGATGAAACACAAATCAATCTTCTTCCTCATCATCATCATCGGCTGCTCCACTTCCCCCTGCACCACTTCTTCTCGCACCAATCACCTCATCCCATGACGGAATAAATGGATAATTTCCACCATCAATATGTGGGATGTTGAAGTGGTCAAAAAGTCGGATATGAGATTGGTTGCTAAAATTCAAACCCCGTGCCATTTGATCCTGTAGCCGCCTCATCTCCACATTGTACCAATCCGTTGGTACGTCTTCATTCTCAACCGGAATCACCGGCGGCTCGTCCTCCACATCCCGCTCTCTTCTTGATCTTACCCTCCTTCCCGGTGCTTCGGGACCAACAACGGAGTCATCATTCGGGATGGCATAATGGCCACCTCCATAATCTTCAATAATCCTCGCTCTCCGGAAAAGAATTGGATTGAACGGTGGTGTAGGGATCAATGTCATGAAGTTCCATGCACCGCGGTTCATCAACCCGAAGGCCAACCGGGTGACAAACATCCCACCATTAATTCGGGAAGTTTTGCGATCCTTGACCGCACCCTCCGAGAGATATGAAGCTAAACACCAAGGAATGTTGCAAAAGATGCCGGGTGTAATGATGCTCCATAAATAGAAGATGTCGAGGTTGGAAACCTTGTCATCATCTTTTCTTTGATTGATGGTAGATGAAATAAGGCGGTGTATGAGGCGGTGTGTTGGGGATCGAATGCTCCCTTCCTGTGCAGACTTTGGGATATAGACTTTGTTACCAATAGTATTCCACCAGCCCGTACTCATAAATCCCTCGGGAAACACCATATGGGTTTGTGCCAAAAGTCCCAAAAGATGTTTGTTGAAACCAAGGGCTGATCGTAGATCCCTAATCGACAGGCAAGATCCACCACAGAGCATTGATGAAACTCGCCCCCAAGACAAAAACTAAAGCTGGCTGGGTGATAAACATCCACTCCTCCAGTGAAAGATACCGTGGAGAAGAACTCCAAACAAAGCTCCAAATAAACCGGCTCTTGAATACGGAAGACCTGGCTCCACCCATCACAGACCATTGTTTCGCCTTCATGGTGAAACTCCTTCAAAAGGTAAGGAGCTAATTCCTCCTCATATCGAACATTTTGCAGCCACTCCCAATCTATCCGGTTGGTTACATAAACCTCCTTCTTCTTGATATCAGCCAGCTTCTTCTTCCATTTCCGCATTGTCGAAGCAGACTCGATTTGTGGAAAGTTTAGCCATGGAAAATCCCCTTGGTTGCCTATGGAACTTTGTCCCCTTCAAAACATGATTTCTGCAAAAAAATACACAAAACCTAGAAAACACAGAATATAATTAAAAAAAATTCTGCTATATGTTACTCGACTGGACTCGTCGAGTCCAGGTCCGACTCGACGAGTCGCGCGAACTGCACGAGTCAGTCGATGGGTCGATGAAGATTAAACCATAAAACCTGGAAATTTTGTCAAGGGTTTTGTCTAAGCACTTACTATTAAGGTATTAAGGCCAGAATAAGCATTCAAAACAACATAATTCATGAAAAATCAAAACCCTATAAATTTAGTACTTTTCAAAAACGGGTTTTTCATGCAATTGCTACCATAGATGGCCTTATAATCATGTTCTTAACAGAAAACAAGAAGAAATTTGTTACCTTTTGAGATTGGGCTTGAGAAATTTGAAGGAAACTTGAAAAACAAAGATGAATGCTTGAGAGAAAGTGAGGATGACTGCACCCGGCGAGTGTGTTTGTGAAAATTGTTTCTTAGGGTTAAAACCCTAGTTACCGGTTGTAAAAGTAATTTCGAAATTAATTTTTTTCTGTAAATAATACCGACTCGTCGAGTCGTGGTCAGACTCGGCGAGCCTGGTCGCGAAGTAATGTTTTTCTTCTGAAATCCATATGGACTCGTCGAGTCGTGGTCAACTCGGCGAGTCGCTAAAAAAATGCATAATTTTCAAAATTTTTGCTATTTATTATAAATCATTTCACCCCACACTTAACCTATGCACACTCTCAAGCAAACATGTCCGATGATTTGGAAGATTAAGATTCTAAAAACGAAGGGCAAAAATAAAAAAATAAAAATAAAAAGAACTAAAAAGTAAAAGAAAGCAAACTCTATATAACGGGTTGCCTCCCGCCAAGCGCTTCTTTTTAAGGAGTCATTAGCTAGACTCCTTCCCATCTACGTTTCGTCATCTCCGAGCATCGGGAACGCACGCCTAACTTTTTGTGATTTGTACTTGGTCTTGTAAGCGTGGATCTTTTTCTTGTAAGCCCTTTTTAATGCATCTCTTTTCCTTTTCACAGCCTCATCCTCAGCTGCTTGGGCTTCCCTTTTCCTCTTTTTCTTCTTTACCCCCTTCTTTTTCACCTTCTCTTGAATCTCCTTCTCTTTAAATTTAATTACTTCACATTTCATGATGGTCCGTGCTTTACGTTTAGTAGTGAATAGGTGATCAGCTTCCTCCCTCCTTTCCTTTATCTCTTTGTCCTTTCCAGTGCTTAACCCATCCTCGAAATGAACCGTATCAAGACATGCTACATCGGCGTATTGAACTTTCCTTCCCTTTCCTCCTTCTGCTGTTTGTTCTTCTAAAGAATCTTGTATATTATCGAAATCCAAGGTATGTGAAGAACTAGTAACAAGCAGATCTAAGTCGGCCAAGTGTTTGCCCAAGTCGTTTGGACTCGTCGAGTCCATTAAAGTGACTCGGCGAGTCGGAACGAATTCCATCAATTCTTGGGTTTTTGCTGAGTGGGCTCCTTCCAGTAGCTTTTCTAATTCATCCAAGTCCTTGTTAACATCTCCTCCTTCTTCTGAGTGTATCACAAACTTGTTTGGATCCTCTTTTATCAAACGTGCACGCTCTTTTTCTAATATCTCATCATCCAATTGGATCATTGAGACTTCTTCAATCTTTTCCTCTTCTTGCTTGATTTCTGGAATAGCTTTAAACGTCACAGCCTCATCACCCACTCTTAATGTCAATGTAGACTCACATATATCAATTAAAGCACACGCGGTGTTCAAGAAGGATCTCCCCAAAATAATTGGAATTTCGGGGTCTTCTTCCATATCAACAACCACGAAGTCTACTGGGAAAATAAACTTGTCAACTTTTATAAGGAGATCTTCACAAACGATTTGTGGATGAATTATTGTCTTGTCCGCCAATGGATCTTCATATTCACCGGTTTTGGTTCTGGTAAATTCAATTTCTTAAAGAATGAAAAAGGCATCATATTGATGCTTGCCCCTGAGTTAGCTAATGCTCGGGTGAAGACCTCATTACCAAATTGGCACGGAAGCACAATATTTCCTGGATCACCCTTCTTTTCAGGTAGCTCACTCATCAATACTTCTGCGACTTCAACCAAATCCTTCCTCGCAGCAAAAAGGCCCTTAAGCAAGTTGAAGTATTTAGGTGTTTGGAGTATTGTTTCCACAAATGGCACATTAACTTGTAGAGTGTTAACATGATTCATGAAGGTTCTGTATGCTTCTACTTTTTCTGCAGGCATGGCTTTGATTGGGTATGGCAGCGGAGGCTTATAAGGTTTCGAAGAACTGACAAGTGTTTCAATTTCGCATGGACTCATCGAGTCCAATGGAGGGACTCGGCGAGTCGGTTCGGGTTTTGCTGGCTCCAATTCTTCTACCTTTTCTTCCTTCTTCTTGGAGATCCTTAGTGCTTCTGTAAATTTTCCTTCACTGCTGGAGGTTATTACACTTACATTCTCCATTCTTGGATTGGGTTCGGTGTTGCTCGGAAGTTGGCCCGGTCTTCTTTCATTCACTTGATGTGCAAGCTGTCCCAGCTGTTTCTCAATGTTGAGAATGGATGCTTGCTGATTCTTCAACATGTTTCTGGTTTCTTGCATTGCTACATCATGATCATTGTGTCTTTTTTTGGACGCGGTTATGAATCTTGTGAGCATATCTTCTAAATTGGCCTTCTTTTCCATCACCGGCTCTTCCTTTTGATAGAATCCCCTCTCCCTCTGTTTGTATTTCTCCTCCTTAGCCTTTTTATATTCTTCGTATGGGAGCCATTCCTTCTTCGGTTTCCTCCAATCTTCATCGTATCTATCACCACTGGAATAAAATACTTCAGCCTTTTTATTTCCGTTTTCGTCTCGATCACAATCCTTGGTTAGGTGGGGGCCGCCACAATTTTCGCATCCTACCCTAATAGCATGGATTGTTTGATCCATTTTCGTCATTCTTCGGTCTAGGCTATCGAGTTTAGCTATTACTGCCGCCATGCTATCGTTCACCGAGTTCACTGCTCCACGACTCACTTCGTTCCTCGGATTGTGGTATTCTCTAGAATGCTTGGAGAATTCTTCAATTAATTCCTTTATTTCCGGAGGCGGCTTTCTGGTGAGCGGGCCTTGTGAATCGAGTAGTTGCCTTGTGGTGACATTAACTCCATCGTAAAAGATGGAGACCTCTTGTTGACTATTAAGGTCATGATGTGGGCAATTTCTAAGTAGGCTCTTGTACCTTTTCCAAGCTTCATAAAGAGATTCTCCGGGTTGTTGCTCGAAGTTGGCAATGGCTTTCTTTAGCTTGGCTATCTTGGAAGGTGGGCAAAAATGGTCTATGAACTCTTCTTTCATCTTGGCCCATGTGGTGACCGATCCGAGAGGAAGTGACTTTAACCAATCTTTTGCAGCTCCTTTAAATGTGACAGGAAGCATGCGTAGTAGCTGGATCTCGCGAGGCACATTGGGTGCATTGAAGTAATCAGCCACATCATTTACTTCATCCAAGTGCTTATAGGCGTCTTCGTGATCTCTCCCGTGAAAAGGGATTTCCTTGAGTTGAGCGAGAATATGGACCTTTAGCTCAAAATTAGCGGTAGCGGGAATTGTGGGTTGCACAAGTCCCGGGCCGGTGTCATCACGCATCCTCTTCTTCCATTCCCCCATGGGGATTTCATCAATATTAGCCATAGCGGTGGCTAAATCGTCTTCAAATTCGGATGCGTGCTCGTACGTGGGTACGTTTTCTTCCTCGGTCTCGTACTCGGTGTCTTTTTGAATCGGGTCTTCGATTGTCAACGAGGCACTGGATGTTCCTGATTTGCTGCTCCTTTTCTTGCTAAAAACGGATTTGAGGTTTTTGAGTGGTGAGTTCTTGGACGAAGCGGATTCTCCAACGGTTTTGCCTTTGTTCCTTCTTAATGCGGTTTCCGGATCTTCAAGAGGGGGAACCAGAGGTGTATCAGAACCTCGGGTCATGAAACAACTGCAATAAAAACAGAAAATGCGTAAAAAAGAACAAAAAAAATTAAATCTGATTCAGCGTCGTACTCGCCGAGTCTGAGCGAATGCACTCGGCGAGTCCAAGGTAGAATCAGGGTTTCTTTTTTTTTTTTTACCTAAAAACTTAAACAGAAATTAACTTTGTGTAAGATAAATCTTACACAAAGGGTCAATTGAATTAGAATTTTAATGCTAATTTTAGAACCGTTCCCCGGCAACGGCGCCAAAAACTTGATGTGTGTAAAACTCACTTAGTTTTAAACCTACTTTAATTATCAAATAACACACAAAAGGCAGTGAACCTATCAATTGTGGTATAGCTAAATAAGCAGGGTATCGAACACAGGGAACAACAAATTAAATTAAAAACTAATTCTATCTAAGTTAATTAAGAAATAAGGGTTTTTCTCTAGTTTTACAAGACTAGAAACTTACTAACTATAACTAATTTAAGACTAGAAAATAACAACTTAACTAGATTCAATAATTGGAAAGGAACTTCTGTTTAGTTCAACTTGGTTAACTCTATGGTTGACTTCAAGGTAATAGTGCAATGGATTAATTCTTTCGTTGGTTACCGATTCAAATGATTAGGTTCATGTTCACTACCCTAATCCTTAGCAAAGAAACTAACTCAAACAGTAGCCAATTGTTTAATTTAATTATATTTACTAGATTAATTGTTCGGGTTAAGTTAGACTTGCAATAGCTAATTAATTTATTATTTTTAATTAACCTCTTGTTTGATGGTCATCTTACAAGCTTGCACATGAATTTACTCAATTTTCTTATTAATTCTAGTTTCATATTCATTAATCCTAGACATATAGTATAGTGATCACATATCATATGAGGTTGATAATCAATAGATGTTCATGCTAATCAATTATCTTCCTATTAACAGAAAATTAATTATTATTCACACACAAGGTTCTTTAGCAAGCTAAAATAACGAAAATTCACCAACTTGGAATTAATCCTACCAATCAATCAAACCATATTGTTAACTTTGTATCCCCAAATAGAAGTCTAATGGTTTTAGTTCATAATTAAAGTAAATAACAGCAAACAAACAAAGTCAAGTTGCTTAATCATAATGACAAAACAAAAGAATAAGTGGAATGATGAAATTGTGCCTTAATTACTCCCCGGAATTGAATTCTAGCTTTCTTCGTCGACTTCTAGGGTTTTTCTGGCTTCTTAATCGCAGCAAAGCACTTCTGAATTGTCCCAGAACTCTCTAATCGATTTGTGGAGTTATCTTTAAATAAGCGAATCGACTCATCGAGTCAAGTGGTGACTCGTCGAGTCCCTCTCACATTCCCCGTATTGCGATAACTATCTGGAATTCCGAGTCATTATCTTTCTGATTCTTCGATCGGACTCGTCGAGTAGGCTATCTGACTCGCCGAGTAGGTGCCATTTTAGTGTTTTTCTTCTTCATTCCATTCTCGAGCTCCTAACCGCTTCTCTTGCTTCCTTTTGCTTTCGAGCTTCATCTTTGGACTGAAAAACATAATTTAACACTTTTAAGTACCTTTTGTCCATAATATGCGATAATTTAGCTAATATATGAATAAAATACTATACTTAATACACACTAAATATGCACATATCAAAGAGTCACGCAAACAACAAGCATACTAAACATAACATATCATGGGCCGTCATTGGTTCCTTCGACCCTTTAAACATAGTGAAGAGACTCACCTCACGCTGTCGAATCCTTCAGATAATTCTTGGCTACTGGCTTGAGAGATCCCCATGCTATCAACCACAAGATAAACATCCATCAATAATTGGATCTGATCCACACTAAGTGTCCAAACAAGGGTAAAAGACCCTTTTACCCTCTTTATAACTTGGCCCCAAAGCCAAGGCCCAATTAAATAATCCAAAAGGCCTAAACATGGCCCAAAACATCCCAATGTCAACCTTGATCAAACTTTTGGTCAAAGTCAAAGTCAATAACCCATGTTGACCAAAAACGTCGTGTTGCCCATTGGACACGCCGTGTTCCTTCCCCATACAGATAATCGGGAAATCCCCAGCCAACACGCCGTGTTGGCTTGTAAACACGCTGTGTTTTCCTGAGATTCAACAACTTAACCAATAAGCACTTAATCCTTAAAAACAAATCCCTAAAACATAGATCTGACATCGTTGAGCTAGATTATCATGTGAAGTTTCCAACTTTACGCTCATATATGAATAATTGAAGCTCTTAAGCTAAAAAGGGACTTAATAAGGGACTTGAAGCATGCATGACACCATACTCCACATAAAGCTTGCACCTTCATGCTCAAATATACCAAAACAAACTCAGATCTAGTAGAACAAGCCTTTAAACAACCCAACTCACCCAAAGACCCAAAAAGGAGACCAAAATCATAAAAACTAACCATGAAGAGATCTAATCATCTACAAGTCAAGGCTCAAACTTGATACCTCAAAGGGACTGCAAAAAGTGGAGAGATTCTAGGTCTACAACCTTCCTTCCAAGCTAAGAACCTTCAATCTTCAAAGCTTCCTCTATAAATGAGCAAAATAACCACAAAAATCGACTCAAGGCTCAAGAACACCACCAAGAAAGATTTAGGGTCGAATTAGGGTTTTAGTGGCAATAGAGGCCGGTAAAGAGACCAGCCTTGAGGGCTTAAGGCCTTTAAATAGGGTGCAACACCCTAAAAATTAGGGTTTCCTTCCCTGCCGCCAACACGCCGTGTTGGGACACTACAGTATGCCGTCTTGGCTAATTAAACTCCGTGTTTGCACTTAACTAGACATGTCATATTAGTTCCTCCAGCACGTCGTGTTCCAATCCCTAAAATGGGATTCATTCCTTACAATTGCTCCTCAAGATTCCGAGTGTTACACTCCACTACCATCGTTCACGGTAAATGCATCCATTATGACGTCATAACAGTTGCTACTTGTAGCGTCTTATTTTTAAGCATAAATTTTCATTTTTAAATAAGAAAATTTCTCATTTTCAAAAAACAAAAAACTAATACAAAAACTTATTGTTCAAAATACATAAGCCCATAATCAAAGTATGATAAGTAACACATAATCACAATATACAAAAGTTGTTTGTATGCCTTTGCCTTCCCACAATCATCTGAATTACTTGAAATACTTAATACACAATTGTAAGCCAAAGCATAGTAGGTTCCCCAAAATACCATAAAAAATACAATACATGCAAGCATACAAACATTAGCCTTCAACCCGAAGTTGGTCAGCCCCTTTGTCCTTCAGCAGAAAGTTGGTCTCATAATGAACCATATTTTCTCATATAATTAACATTCAAATTATAGAAAATATCATAGTTTCAAAATATCTTTAAAAGTATTTCTAGAAATCATTAACATGTGTTACCGATTCATATCTTAACCACAGTTAAAGCAACAAGAATAAATCATGAAACAAAAGTCTAGTCCAATGTCCTTCATGCTTCTAAGCCCACTCTCTCCAAGGATTGATACTTGAACCTAAAATATATGGAAGCCATATTTATCAAACAATATTGATGAGTTTATTAGGTTGCAACAATATGTTGGATTAATGTCTAAGTCCATAACTATAATTGGTAAGACTTGACCCGACCCGACATGGTCCATTTGGGTTGCATGGCATCATGCATTTGGATAAGACTATAATGAGAGAAATAAGACACTTATGGTTATTAATATATTATAAGTTCTAGTATATTAATAATAAGAATAATAATATTATTTAATTAGTATTGATCAAGAATTAATCTAGGATTAATTAAGTGATCAAAAGAAGACTAATTAAATATATGGGTTGACTGTGTAAATTATCCATACTTGTATAGTGGGCTAATGCTCCATGGATTATCTAGTTAGGCCAAAACCCATATGATGCTCCATGGATTCTCCATGGTGTATTTGAACCCATGGATCCAAGGAAATGCAAATTCATGACAATTAGGGTTTACCCTAATTGTAACACTATATAATGATCTTATTCTTGACAAAATCGGCCACTAGTATCATTCTAGAGGGGCTAGCTGATTTCATGAAGTGTAGAATTCTCTCAAGTTATTCCAAGTGTATTTGGTGTTGTGTGAACCATTTGAGGTGTCACACTTGGGGCACTAGGCACTCAAGCTTCATGAAGACTTTCTACATGAAAAAGGTATGTATTCTATCTTGTTATATCCATTGTTTTGTATGCTAGATTAGGATAATACCTTGGATGTTCATATTTGAATGTATAATAGAGAAAACATAGATCCAAGGTATTTAGGGTTACATGTACACTTAGGAGTGTTAGAATGCTCATAACCCAACAGTGGTATCAGAGCCTAGGCTTGTTTTCTTGTTATACTTGCAAATGGAGCTGAAAAATCGTGTTTTGATGCTGTCTGCCTAGCAGACTCGCCGAGTCCATGAATGGACTCGCCGAGTCCAAAGCAAAAAGCATCCAACTCGCTGATTTGGTTCGTGCACTCGACGAGTTGGACCCCCAGACAGCATAAATTCGACTTTTTTGGCTGAAATTGGACTAGGAACATTACCCTAAGATGTTTTTGAACTTATAAACTAGTTTTTGATGTGGTAATGTTCATGCTAATCCAATTTCAAAGATAATTGTCAATAGATTCATGTTTTGTATTAGTTTAAGGTTTAGACTAATTACATGAAAAAGTTTGATTTGAATTATCTTGTTCTTATGAGTTGCTTAGATTAATAGAAAAGTTGAGTGAAATAGTTGTTTTCAATCCAAATTAATCGAAGAGTTGATTCTAAAATGTGTTTTTGTAACTTGTCCTCAAGTTATATGAAAAGTCACATTTAAGTTTCATAAAACTCATAAAAGTTGGCAAAGGTTACAAAATGAAGAGTCTAATTCTAATTAATTGGTGTTATGACTCCATAATTTGTCCTCAAGTTATGGAGGACCAAGAGTCTTTTCATTAAATAATAAATAAAAAAAAAGTGTAACCTTAATTAATTCCATAAGTTATAAAATAAAGAAAAGTTAATTCTTTTATTAGTTTAAAGTCTTTCATAACTTATCCTCAAGTTATGGAACTTGAAGAGTTTTTGGATTAAAACTACTTTAAACACATAAGTTATGGAATTAATTAGTTTTGAATAATTTCAAAACTTGCCCTCAAGTTTTGGAATTTGTAAAGTTTTCTCTTATGAATACTCTAATTCCAAGTTAGTCCTTAGAATTTTAAAAGTTAGAATTCAACCCTTATACTTTATAATATTATAAGTTAATAATATATATATATATATATATATATATATATATATATATATATATATATATATATATATATATATATATATATATATATGTATAAGAGTAAAGTCAGTCTTACCGCTAGTACGCCTCATTCACGAAGCCGGTCTATAAGGGGGGTATAAGGTTACTGCCTATAAAATGGCAGTTTAATGGGTGTCCACTCTCACCCACCACTTCCTTGACCAGTGGAGGGTTGTTAGCCGAAAGGGTAGGACAAGGACTATAATTCTCCCTTCATTAAAAGTATTAATAATAAATACTAAGTCACTAAACCTTTTATAAATACCCAATCTTAGTTACTTAGGAAATTGTGAATAAGGTGCTAATCCATGAAATTACACTTTGCACTTTGTTTAAGTCGGTTAGTGGAGCGTGTGTGGTTAACCAGCACACTAACTCGTATTTAACAAGGTAGGCAAAGGGTAACTTAATGTTTATCATAGTATCGATGGAGCGTGTGTGGTTAACCGGCACATCGATTGAGGGGTAAACACTTAAGGGTACCAAGTAATTTGCATGGTTACTTCACACCTTGTTTTGTGATCCTCAGCATCCTAGTCACAAAACCTGAAGGGCACACTCGAGATTGAAACATGCCATTGAACATTTCAATGAATCTCAAAGATCTAGGAGTTTTAAAACCAATTAAAACCTAATTATTATTTCGTTTTTCATGGTGGAAATTGGTGAATCGTCATTCACCTACCTTCAAATATTTTATAGCTTGGATTACGGCATCCCTCTTCTAAGTTATAAAATAGTTTGTTGGGTCCTAGCCTTAATATTTCAGATTGGGTGTCATATTAAGGACTTTAGATCAAATATCTTGAATATCTCCCAAAACATGTCTGGTTTAGACATTTATGATCTTCCCAAATCTCTTGAAACAAGCCTTCCTAATGAAGATGATGTCCCTTGGAAATCATACTTCTTTCACCTCCTCCAGTTATTCTCCCTACCCACAAGTTCTTGAAAAGTTTAAGGTCACTCGAGCCCTATTGGTAAGTAAAGGTCTAGGTGTGGTCACATCTTGGAGATGTAGTCACATATTGACATGCCGGGAGAGTTGGGTGTCAAAGTCTTGAGAAAGTTGGTGGGTCAATCACTTTCTAAGTCACATAGTGAGTTCTTTTGGAACACCTATGAAACAGACTATGACAAGACCCTTAATGATCTTCTCTATTTGTTAAGATCAACTTCCTTAAAACTTGATGGACATTGACAATAGTGACACAGGAAATCCAGAAAAGCATTCTCTTCCCAATGGAAAGGGATCGGCCATAGTCAACTTGGTTAACCAAATGGTTAAGAGAAAAGCTAAGTCTGTGATAGTCCCGTGTATCATTATCAAAGGGTCCATATGTTTATATTGCCAAAGGAAGGGGCATTGGTTGCGAAGCTGCCAAATTTACCTAAGGAGGTTAAATTTAATAAGTTTGACTCTACTTCAGGTAAAGTCCACTATCTAACTCTGTTAACTTTCTATTCTGAGATTCCTGATACATGATGTGATTAGGTCACATGGTAATGTTTTAAGAATCAAACAAAAGTGAAGAAACTTAAAGAAAGAATATGTTGAATCTGATCGCATAGATGGATTTCTATCGTGTAGTTTGAAGATCGGATTCTTGAGCTACTTCTTAGGAGTTATGAGATATTTCTTAGGAATAGATAACAACAAGTTTTCATATGGATTGTAAGGATAAGTTTTTCCGCATAGTTTTTAAATAAAAGAAATTTTTTGATTTTATTTATTTTAAAATATCCTTACAATGGCATTTGAGGAAAAATTGTTGCTTATATGATTCCATTAATAGCAAGAGTGGAAATATGAAATTGATTCTTTCATTTGTGGTAATGTCTAAATTTACCAAATAAGGAAAGATTCTCATCACCCAAGTTTCAATTGGACCGGAACTTGGAATCATGCAAGCTGTATTGCATGATGAATGAGAACTTTCAAGTATTGGAAAAATTACGACTAATTACTCGTTCACATGGATGTGTGAGTCAAGTAAAGGACTAAGGGATCGAGTACACATTCTTGTGCACTGATTAAGTCCACCACAAAAGATCGATAAGATTATTTGTCATAATTTACTAAAGCTCAGTAAATATGGTTATACTTACAAGCTTAAGTGTAACTCTGAGACATTGGAAAAGGTTCCAATGTATGGCAGAGCGAATAAGAAGAATCAAATTAGGCAGAAGGGTAAAAGTTTCTCAAATCTGAAAAGATGGGAGAGTACTTTAGTATCAGTTTTGTGATCATCTTAATGATTAAGAAACCATATCAAAATTAGTTCTCTAAGGAAAAACTTAGTGCATTCTTATGACTAAGAAGAGGAACTTGAATTGTTGAAGTGGTTAAATCAAGAAGATACAAGTCTTAGAGTCATACTCCGAGATTGTAACTTGAGTGACATGTCTTAAAGAAGGTTTAAAACACTTGTCAAATGTAAGAGTAAAAGTTTTCTACTCTTGTACATTTGAAATTGGTAAGTTGTGATGTTTTGGATAAACAAAGACCAACTTAGGCCAATTATGTGAAGTGTTTGTCTTGGTTAGAATCCACACTATCTCTTGGATGTTTGACAAGGGAGTCTTACAGGTCAAGAGGACAGTGGCAGTCTTAAAGGTCTTGAAAGTCTCAAGAACTAATCAAGAATAGAACATGAAGTTCTTCACTAGCACACGACTTGAGGTTTATAACCTATCATGCTGACATTTCTATGCCCATTCCAGTTAAGTTGGCTATACATTTGAGTTCTACATGTTCTCAATTGTTTGCATAACTACTTGGAAGCAATGGCAGGCCCTTTAGCTGCCAGGTGGCAAGAAGTTAAGATTGCACAAGTTCAATCCATATGAGTTTGGATTTGTCATTATCCTTGTCTTGTGACTATGGTTTTGACAATTCACATGGATAGGAACACATACACCATTAAATCTAAGTGTCATAAGGTTCCTCTTCGATTCATGAAAATGATGGTAAGGAAACTCTTTCACTAAGTAGATTTTGAGTAGATAGAAATTGTGGGAATGACAAAAGGTCTAAACATTATGATTACGGCATCCCTCTTCATAAATGTTTAGACACACATGTGAGCTATCTAAGAGAGGTGTATGATATTGATAAAGTCTTATCAAGGCAATCTAGTATCAGAAATCTGAACTTTGGTAACAAAGTCAATAAAGTATTGATTTCTAGAAGTTCAGTTGATTTCTAGGTACATAAGTGTTATGCTAATAATCATCATGTTAGTGGGAGCATGATAATTATGATAAGTATTGCAAGTTAGCAATGTTAATTATAGAAAACAAAAGTTTCAATTCGTGAGGTTGCAGGGGTTGAAAAAGTTGTTTTGCTATAATTAAAGGAGAGGAAATTATACTTCATCTCAAATCTAAATGCTTAGATTGAGGTCTTAATCGTATTTAGTCAACAATATATATGAATTTCATGTTGGGATGGCTTAACATAAGGAAATTCTATATATGGGTTCATTATTTGCGTTCTAAAATTCGATTATGATTACGACATCCCTTTTCATAATCTGAATTATGAGAACTTGGCAAATACAAATGGAAATATTATAGAAAAAGACTGGTTTAGTCTTTATGTGAGACATCATGAATCGTGTCCCATATGCTTCGGATATAGGATCGATTACATGTGCTATATTTACTCTTTCTAAGTTTTTCCAAATGCCTGGGGCATGAAGAAGGTAAAAAGGTCTAGAAATTGATATGGCTAAAATGATTAAGCAATTGTTGAGGACAATCTAAGGTTTACCAAAGATTGGTTGCTCAAGGACAGTTGGAAGTATAGTATTAATTCTGGAAGGACCATATTGACATAATCTGTAAGGAGGCAACTCTTATTCAGAAGTGATAGTCAAAATGGAATATGGAAATGCTTCAAAGTTAGAAAGTATTCAATCTGTATGATTAGGAAACTTAATGCAAGAAGGAAGTTTCCAAGGAGTTGATCTCCTTTGGAATACTCTGTAATGGTTGCTTCCAAGTCTTTGTGAATTTGTGCATAATCATTACAAGAGGATCAATGCATATAAGTTTAGAATCTAACAGATTTCAGTAAATGGCATGAATTTGGAATTCTTGCATTTGCAGTAAGATTTGGGACTATGAAATGAGAATCGTTGGAGTTATGTTCAATTGATCTATTTCACAAAGTAAAGATCATAGAAAAACATAGTATGCATACTTGGTGTGTGGTATGACTAGTGTTTAGAAAAACATAGTGTACATGCTTGGAGCATGGGACAACTACTGTTTTAATTCAAGAATAAAGTTGATAGCTAAAACAGTATACAATGAATAATGTGTAATCATATGGTGATAAATAAAAGGTGTTTTATTTATATTCATAAGTTCTGAGACCATATTGGATTCGATTATTATTGTGTTTCACTTTGCATGTTTTGACTTCCAGAATAACTAGGTCATTGTTCTGATTGACTAAGTTATCCAAACCATCCACAGTCGGTCATATGTTGGAAGTAGATATGAATCAAGACTATCATGGGTTGGGTTTGTAGAGGTCTAAGATGTTGGACAAGGTGGTGCTACAACACTCATGAGTGCTCATAAGTTCTGAGTATTGGATTCAACCCGCGCTCATTGGAATCACTTCATGGATTTTATCACGAGTGATCATGAGACGATAATATCTTATATTCTTCAAACCTAGAGATATGAGTTGTTACTATGAGTTGATAGTACATTGATTGCACGAAAACGCATTTGGTAACTCGGTGCTATAAAACATGTCTTTGTGTATGATTCAACAAGTAGTAGAACAAACCATATGAGTAGAAGTTTATCCATTCCTTTTACCTTCAGGATAAAAGCGATATCCGTGGGCCCATCGATGATTTGATGATGACAAATGGAAGTGCTCGGCTGGGCCAGGACTGATTTGATTTGTTCAATTAGTCAGTATCAGTCCATATGATATCTAGAATGGAGGAATATATGATCCCTTATCTAATGGACAAGTCATTGACAAAGGTCAGAGTTCATCTACAAGATCAAGAGTTCGACAGAAGCTTTTGAGAGCTACGATTGCCAGTCAGTTCCTGAAGTCATACGCAATATTAGTTTT
Organism: Lactuca saligna; assembly: GCF_052625555.1. Taxonomy (NCBI): domain Eukaryota; kingdom Viridiplantae; phylum Streptophyta; class Magnoliopsida; order Asterales; family Asteraceae; genus Lactuca; species Lactuca saligna. Next base: position 209,126,019 of record NC_136420.1, read on the forward strand.
AGACTTATCCAAGTGGGAGACTGTTGGATTAATTTCTAAGTCCATAACTATAATTGGTAAGACTTGACCCGACCCGGCATGGTCCATTTGGGTTGCATGGCATCATGCATTTGGATAAGACTATAATGAGAGAAATAAGACACTTATGGTTATTAATATATTATAAGTTCTAGTATATTAATAATAAGAATAATAAGATTATTTAATTAGTATTGATCAAGAACTAATCTAGGATTAATTAAGTGATCAAAAGAAGACTAATTAAATATATGGGTTGATTGTGTAAATCATCCATACTTGTATAGTGGGCTAATGCTCCATGGATTATCTAGTTGGGCCAAAACCCATATGATGCTCCATTGATGCTCCATGGTGTATTTGAACCCATGGATCCATGGAAATGGAAAGTCATGACAATTAGGGTTTACCCTAATTGTAACACTATATAATGATCTTATTCTTGACAAAATCGACCACTAGTATCATTCTAGAGGGCGCTAGCTGGTTTCATGAAGTGTAGAATTCTCTCATGTTATTCCAAGTGTATTTGGTGTTGTGTGAACCATTTGAGGTGTCACACTTGGGGCACTAGGCACTCAAGCTTCATGAAGACTTTCTACATGAAAAAGGTATGTATTCTATCTTGTTATATCCATTGTTTTGTATGCTAGATTAGGATAATACCTTGGATGTTCATATTTGCGTGTATAATAGAGAAAACATAGATCCAAGGTATTTAGGGTTGCATGTACACTTAGGAGTGTTAGAATGCTCATAACCCAACACAATATGCATAATATGGAGAAACACTTAACAATTAAGAAATGGAACATGCAACCTAAAAGGGTCTATGTTTTTCACTTTGAAGGCAACATACTTTGAATAACAAAACTAACATGATTTGTTGAAGGCAACAAAACTAACACTTTGAAGGCAATTTTGAAAATAAGAAATCAAGGTTAAGGGTTTACATACCTTTGATTTGTTGTAGCAAACAAATCACTTCAATTCTTCCTTTGAAGAGTTTGGAAAGCTAACACCAAAAGGATGATGCATCTGATGGTTCACAGCCAAACCCTAGAACTAAAAGACACTTGAGGAGATAGGAGGAAGGTATAAATTTCGTTCTTATGGTCCTTGGAAAGAGCATCCTCGAATTTAAGGTCCCAATGGGTCATATTTATAGCTAAGTAACTTAGGGACAAAACATGATTTGAATTGATTAAATAATGAATTTAATTCCAATTCAAATCATGTCCTTATCAACATCCAAAAGGGTTCTGGAAACCCTATAAGAGCTCCCAAAATCGTCCTCCCTTGGATGGTTCTATAATTGTCTCTTTTGTTCAACTATTGAACAATTACAATTCATCCCTTCCGCATTTAATTAATTCTAGTTAATCTCAAATTAATTCTGATTGATTTCATATTGATTTATTAATCATATAAACTAAAAATCAATTATTTAACTATTTCTCTCATTTTAATTTATTATCACATAACAAATTAATCGATCAATGATCTATTTCCAATTAATATATTAATCATATAATATAATAAAAAATCATTTTTCATAATTTCCAATTAGTCTATTAATCATATAATAATCTAATAAATCATCATCTCTTTAAAAATGTCATTTTAAGCGAGTTCTAGTTATGAGGGCAGCCTAAAAAGGACTTTGCTTCTAATTACAATTATATCAATTTAATTATGAGTTTAGCCACCTTGATCCAACAAATATGTCTACTCAGTTATACAATAACATAACATAGGATAAATAAATTATTTTCCCACATTTTTCATATCTCTAGCTAGTCATACAAGTGGCAACGTTGATCATGAAAAATGATCCCATATCTTAACTCTTGTTGGTATTCAAATAGTTGAGCTCTAACATATATATCGTTTCCATATAACATCTAACCCATAATCTATCTTTAGAATCCCTCACGGGTCCTTCACATTAGATAAAATTATCTTTCTTACTCGATTCAAAAACTTTCCACATATATGTACGCATAATAACCTAAACTAGAGATTCATTAAAGTTATCTCATTTGATCATAATATAAACATAACAATGTAACATCCCAATTTTCGGCTCAAAAAAATTCGTTTTAAATTAAGTAATTTATAGTAAATCGTTTACTGAAAACATTGTCGATATCATATCCATCCATAAACCATCATACATGTCTCAAAAACAAACATCGAGCAATAATAAAAATCAGTGTACAATCCCAGAACACTCAATGCAGAAATCATGTGTGCGCATGATGCGATGCTATGCCGCCAACTCCTTCCCGTTGGATGAAGAGGTACTTGAAACCAAAATTGAAACTGTAAGCACAAAGCTTAGTCAGTTCCCCCATCATACCACATACTATACAATCATACATGCTGCCGGGCAATTCTGGGGTGCCTGACCTACCCATGTCAGCTCTTCTGGGGTGCTGACTACTCTTGTTAAGCCGTTTTGGGGTGGTGACCACCCATGTCAAGCCATTCTAGGGTGCTAACTACCCATGTCAGGCGATTCCGAGGTGCCTGCCTACACTCCAGTCTATCTCACCCGCTCACAGGGAATATTTCACCTCTACTACTATCATATAACAATCTATCATAACATGCTGTCAGACATATCTGGAGTGTCCAACTTACCCTTCGGTCCTAACAACCGAACAGAGGACTATTCCCCTCCTAATACTACTATCATATAGAATATAGCATACTGGCACAAAGAACATATCAAGTAATAGCAAACCAGACAATTATCACAAAGACAATCATCTCAACTGTAACCAACTACTAGTGGGTCGACCTTGGTGCCTTAGACCCACTTCTGCTGGAAGGAAACTCACCTCGTAAAATGCATGTCGAATCTCGCGGTGGAAATCTCTAACAACTACTTCGATGACTCCCGGCTATCAGAGACACATAACACTCAATCATAGTCTATAACACTACTCAGGGTAAAATGACCGTTTTACCCTTTGGTCCATTTAGGACATACTTAAGTCCCGATTGGAACTTATTAAGCCCAGCTCTCTTATGGCCCATTCAGGAGTCCCTAAGGGCCCACTCATTTTCTAATTTCTGATTTAGATCTTATTTCCCCAAATGGGCCCAAAATTCCCAAGTCCAATATAATAATCCTCAAGGGCCCAATCTTGGCCGAAAAGGGCCCAATACTCAAGTTTGTTATTCCTAAGTTCAAAATGATACTACTCAGTGGGCCATGAGGCCCAAAAGTCCAGACCCATCCTCTTAGGGCCTAAAATCCCAATTTTCCCAATCTGCATGCGTACGCGCGGTGTACCCGACATGTACGGCCAGCGTACGCTGGCCTTGACCAAGATGGGGAGTTTGACCAAGTACGCGTGGCGTACCAAGGAGTACGCCCAACGTACTGGCCAACTTCTTTGGGACTTTATTCATGACTTAATCATTAATTCTTTATGCCCAAACTTGAGATCTAGGCCCTTTCAGACCTTCTAAACCATAAAGTCACGAACTTTATGTGCTTGCATGCAAGGTTGGGGTAAAAACATGATTTTGGTCCATTATTCCAACTTTAAGACCATCTAGCCCTTTCATGGTTTTGGCTTAACCACCAAGATCCGATTTTTATGTTCCTAGGTGCTTCTAAGAGTCCAAAAGGACAACTATTAAGCTCTGGAACCAAAAATACTCAAACATTCCCAACAATGGGGTCCAAAAAGGACATAAAAGCCTCAAATAAACATATCTAAGCATATAATGGTCAAGTATGAAGCTTGATACCTCAAAAGAGTCAGAAATGGTGTCAATCATATGGATCTACAAGCTCATGGTGGATCATTGCTTCTTCTTCAAGCTCATTTCTTCTTTTTTCACTATAATAACACACAAACAGTCACAAATGGATTCTAGAACAAAAAGGCACACAAAGGGAGCTAGGTTTTTTGTGGTGGCTTGGTAAGAGTGAAGGGAGGCTAAACCAATAGGGGTTATGTGTTGGGTTTTGAGCAATCTAACACTCCTAAGTGTACATGCAACCATAAATACCTTGGATCTATGTTTTCTCTATTATACATGCAAATATCAACTTTCCAAGGTATTGTACTATTCTAGCATACAAAACTTTGAATAACACAAGTTAGAATAACATACCTTTTGTTGGTGCTTATCTTCATGAAGCTTGAGTGCCTAGTGCCCCAAGTGCGACACCTCAAATGGTTCACACAACACCATAAGCACTTGGAATAACTTAGAGATAAATTAGAACACTTCATGAAATCATTTTGCCTTCACCCTCACATATAGTGTACCATTTCCTGAGCCATGGGATTCTTTTATATGGTGACTATTAGGGTTACACCATGTAACTCGTGACTTTACCCATTCCTTATGCTCCATGGATTTTAACCTCTATGGAGCATCCATGGGTCAACCCATAGACTTAGTCCAACATAAGGAATCTTGGATCACAAGCCCACATATATAAGAATGAATGATTTACACAATCAACCCATATATTTAATTAGTCTCCTTTTGATCACTTAATTAATTCCAAATTAATTCTTGATCAATACTAATTAAATAACCTTATTAATATATTAGAACTTATAATATATTAATAAACCTTAAGTGTTATTTCTCTCATTTTAGTCTATCCAAGTGCATGATGCCATGCAACCCAAATGGACCATGCCTGGTCGGGTCAAGTTTTACCAATTATAGTTATGGACTTAGACATTAATCCAACAGTCTCCCACTTGGATAAGTCTAAAACTATTATTGCAAGTATGACTTCAAAACCCGACTAGCAATCGTAGCTCTCAAAAGCTTCTGTCGAACTCTGACCTTGTAGATGAAGTCTGACCTTTGTCAATGACTTGTCCATTAGATAAGGGATCATATATTCCTACATTCTAGATATGATATGGACTGAGACATGGATTATAATCATTCTCTCTGTCCATTTTTTGTTTCCTGATTTCTAATTTATGACGACTGACTAATTTAACAAATCAAATCAGTCCTGGCCTGGCCGAGCACTTCCATTTGTCATCATCAAATCATCGAGGGGCCCACAGATATCGCTTTTATCCCGAAGGTAAAAGGAATGGATAAAATTCGACTCATATGCTTGTACTAACTATTTGTTGAATCATACACAAAGGCACGTTTTATAACATCGAGTTACCAATGCGTTTACGTGCAATCAATGTATAACCAACTCATAGTCAACAACTCATATCTCTAGGTTTGAAGAATATAAGATATTATCGTCTCATGATTCACTCATGATAAAATCCATGAAGTGAATCCAAATGAGCGTGGGTTGAATCCAATACTCAGCCCTTATGAGTACTCATGAATGTTGTAGCAACTATTGCATTGTCTAAATCACTTTAGACAAATCATGCAAGCCAAATTCACGACAGTCTTGATTCATATCTACTTCCAACATATGACCAACTGTGGATGGTTTGAATAACTTGTTCATTCGGGAGAATGACCTAGTTATTCTGGAAGTCAAAACATGCAAAGTGAAACACAAAATAATACTAATCCTATATGGCCTCAACACTTTGAGCGTAAATAAAACACCTTTTATCTAAGCACCATATTGATCACTCATTATTCATGTTTCGATTAATCAACTTAATACTTGAATTGAAACATTAGTGATGCCATGCTCCAAGCATGCATACTATGTTTCTCTAAGCAATAGGTATGCCATACTCCAAGTATGCAGACTATGTTTACATGTGGTCATCTCTTTGTGAAATGTATATCAATTGAACATAACTTCAATGATCCTCATCTCACAATCCCATTCCTTATTGTAAATGTAAGAATACCAAGTTCTTGTCATTTACCATAATCTATGCAATGATCCTCTTGTAATGACATTCACACAAGTCACAAAGACTTGGCAACAAAAATTACAAAGTATTCCAATGGAAAGCAATTCCTTGGAGATGAAGTCTCAAATTCAAAGTACATTCATTTTAACATCCTTCTTTGCATTTGGTTCCTTAATCTTACACAGATTCAAAGAATAACCTCTACCTATGGAAACAATTCCATATTCCCATATTGACCATCACTTTTGAACAAGAGTTACCTCTTTCCAAAATATGTCAATATGATCCTTACTCTATACTTCCAATTGTCCATGAGTAACCAAACTTTGGAAAACCCCAAATTGTTCTCGACAACTGCTTAATCATTTTAGTCATATCCAGTTCTAATCCATTTTCCCTTCTTAACGCCCTAAGCATTTGGAAAATTTAGAATGGATGAATATTATAACACATGCAACCGATCCTATATCCGAAGCATATGGGATACGATTCATGCTATAATATTTTTTATTTGCCATGTTCTCATAATTCGAACTATGAAGAGGGATGCCGTAATCATAATCGAATTTTGAGAAAGCAACATATATAGAAATTCCTTATGTTGAACCATTCCAACATAACATTCATATATATTCTTGACTAAAGTTGATTAAAATCTCAATCTAAGCTTGTAGAATTGGAATGAAGTATAATTTTCTCTCCCTTAATTATAGTAAAACAACTTTTGCAAAGCGAGTTGAAACTTTTGTTTTCTATAATTAACATTGCTAATTTGCAACATAATCTTGATGCTCCCACTAGCATAGTGATTATTATCTAACTAGCATAACACTTTATGCTCCCACTAGCTTTGGCATGTACCTAGAAATCAGTCAGATTTCAGATACTAGATTGCCTTGATAAGACTTTATCAAATCATACACCTGGAGTCTAACCCTTTCCTTAGATAGCTCACATGTGAGTCTAACCCTTTCCTTAGATAGCTCACATGGTGTATGTGTTCTTATCCATGTGAATTGTCAAAACCATAGTCACAAGACAAGGATAATGACAAATACAAACTCATATGGACTGAACTCAATCTAATTTCTTGCCACCTGGAAGCTCAAGGGCCTGCCATTGCTTCCAAGTTGTTATGCAACCAATTGAGAACTCTTAGAACTCCAATGCAAAACCAACTTTAACTGGAATGTGCACAGAATATGTCAACACGATAGGTTAAAAAACCTAAAGTCGTGGTCTAGTGATTAACAAAACTCTTGATTAGTTCTTGAATCTATCTTAAGATCCTTTTAAGGCTCCCACTGACCTCTTGACATATAAGATTCTCTTTGTCAAGAACCATTCCTTGACAAAAACGAATATTCAAGAGTTAGTGCAGATTCTTATCAAGTTAAACACTTCTCACAATTGGTCTTAGTTGGTCTTTGTTTTATCCAAAACATCACAACTTACCAATTTCAAATGTACAAGAGTAAGAACACATTTTACTCTACATTTAACAAGTGTTATAAACCTTTCTTAAGATTATGTCACTCAAGGCTTAATCTCGGAGTATGACTCTAAGATTTAATTTTGGAACGAAGTATAATTTATCTTTTGATCTAACCATTTCAACAATTCACGATTCCTCTCCTTAGTCAAACAAAATGAACTAAGGTGTCCTCAGAGGATCAATTGTGACATGGTTGTTGGGTTATGAGCATTCTAACACTCCTAAGTGTACATGCAACCCTAAATACCTTGGATCTATGTTTTCTCTATTATACATGCAAATATGAACATCCAAGGTATTATCCTAATCTAGCATACAAAATAATGGATATAACAAGATAGAATACATACCTCTTTGATAGTGCTTGTCTTCATGAAGCTTGAGTGCCTAGTGCCCCAAGTGTGACACCTCAAATGGTTCACACAACACCATAAGCACTTGGAATAACTTAGAGAGAAATTAGAACACTTCATGAAATCGTGTAGCCCTCATACATACACATAGTGTTAGTAACGATTTCTTGAGCCATGGGTTTCTTTTATATGGTGGCTATTAGGGTTACACCATGTAACTCATGACTTTACCCATTCCTTATGCTCCATGGATTTTAACCTCCATGGAGTATCCATGGGTCACCCCATGGACTTAGTCCAACATAAGGAATCTTGGATCACAAGCCCACATATATAAGAATGAATGATTTACACAATCAACCCATATATTTAATTAGTCTCCTTTTGATCACTTAATTAATTCCAAATTAATTCTTGATCAATACTAATTAAATAACCTTATTAATATATTAGAACTTATAATATATTAACAAACCTTAAGTGTTATTTCTCTCATTTTAGTCTATCCAAGTGCATGATGCCATGCAACCCAAATGGACCATGCCGGGTCGGGTCAAGTCTTACCAATTATAGTTATGGACTTAGACATTAATCCAACAGTCTCCCACTTGGATAAGTCTAAAACTATTATCGCGTATGACTTCAAGAACCAACTAGCAATCGTAGCTCTCAAAAGCTTTTGTCGAACTCTGACCTTGTAGATGAACTCTGATCTTGTCAATGACTTGTCCATTAGATAAGGGATCATATATTCCTCTATTCTAGATATCATATGGACTGGATTATAATCATTCTCTCTGTCCATTAGTTGTTTCCCGATTTCCGATTTATGACGACTGACTAATTGAACAAATCAAATCAGTCCTGGCCCGGCCGAGCACTTCCATTTGTCATCATTAAATCATCGAGGGGCCCACAGATATCGCTTTTATCCCGAAGGTAAAAGGAATGGATAAACTTCGACTCATATGGCTTGTTCTACTACTTGTTGAATCATACACAAAGACACATTTTATAGCACCGAGTTACCAAATGCAGTTTCGTGCAATCAATGTACAACCAACTCATAGTAACAACTCATATCTCTAGGTTTGAAGAATATAAGATATTATCGTCTCATGATCACTCGTGATAAAATCCATGAAGTAATTCCAATGAGCGCGGGTTGAATCCAATACTCAGAACTTATGAGCACTCATGAGTGTTGTAGCCCTTTGTCCAACAACTTAGACCTCTACAAGCCAACCCATGACAGTCTTAATTCATATCTACTTCCAACATATGACCGACTGTGGATGGTTTGAATAACTTAGTCATTCCGGAAGAATAACCTAGTTTATTCGGGAAGTCAAAACATGCAAAGTGAAACACAATAATAATTGAATCCAATATGGTCTCAGAACTTATGAATATAAATAAAACTCCTTTTATTTATCACTATATGATTACACATTATTCATTGTATATTGTTTTAGCTATCAACATTATTCTTGAATTTAAAACAATAGTTGTCCCATGCTCCAAGCATGCACACTATGTTTTTCTAAACAATAGTCATGCCATACACCAAGTATGCATAATATGTTTGTCTATGATCTTTATTTTGTGAACTAGATCAAATGAACATAACTTCAATGATTCTCTTTTCACACTCCCAAATCCTTACTGCAAATGCAAGAATTCCAAATTCATGTCATTTACTGAAATCTGTTAGATTCTAAACTTATATGCATCGATCCTCTTGTAATGATTATGCACAAAGTCAGAAAGACTTAACAACAATCATTACAGAGCATTCCAAAGGAGATCAAGTCCTTGGAACCATCCTTCTTGCATTAAGTTTCCTTAATCTTACACAGATTGAAAATTCTAACTTTGAAACATTTCCGAATTCATTTTGACTATCACTTCTGAACAAGAGTTGCCTCCTTACAAATTATGTCAATATGGTCCTTCCAGAATTATCACTATACTTCCAATTGTCCTTGAGAAACCAGTCTTTGGTAAACCTTAGATTGTCCTCGACAATTGTTTAATCCTTTTTAGTCATATCCAGTTCTAAACCTTTTCCATTCTTAACGCCCCAGGCATTCGGAAAATTTTAGAAAGGATGAATATAGCACATGTAATCGGTCCTATATCCGAAGCATATGGGACACGATTCATGATGTCTCACATAAAGACTAAACCAGTCTTTTGCTATAACATTTCCATTTCAATTTGCCAAGTTCTCATAATTCAGATTATGAAAAGGGATGCCGTAATCATAATCGAATTTAAGAACGCAAATAATGGACCCATACACAGAATTTCCTTATGTTGAGCCATTCCAACATGAAATTCATATATATCCTTGACTAAATGATTAAAACCTCACGATCTAAGCTTATAGATTTGAGATGAAGTATAATTTCCTCTCCCTTAATTATAGCAAAACAACTCTTTCCCAGTTGAAACTTTTGTTTTCTATAATTAACATTGCTAGCTTGGAATACTTATCGTAATTATCATGCTCCCACTAACATGATGATTATTAGCATAACACTTATGCTCCCACTAGCTTTGACATGTACTCAGAAATCAGCTGGACTTCTAGAAATCAATACTTTATTGACTTACCAAAGTTCAGATTTCTGATACTAGATTGTTTTGATAAGACTTTATCAAAAAACATACACCTTCCCTTAGATAGCTCATGGGTGTGTCAAAACAATTTTAAGAACTATGAAAAGGGATGCCGTAATCATAGTCTTGATCGTTTTGACCTTTGCCATTTCTCACAAGTCCAAGTTAGTCTGCCGGTAAACCACACACGCTCCACTAACGACTTTGAGAATGCAAATATCACAATTGCTATCTAGCTAAAATCTACTTAGTGGAAGTGTTTCCTCACCATCATTTTCATGAATCAGAGAGAAACCTTATGACACTTAGATTTATTGGTGTATGAGTTCCTACCCATATGAATTTGTCAAAACCATAATCACAAGACAAGAATAATGACAAATCCAAAACCATATGGATTGAACTCAATCTTAATTTCTTGCCACCTGCCAGCTCAAGGGCCTACCATTGCTTCCAAGTTGTTGTGCAACACATTGAGAACTCTAAGAACTCATATGCAAAGCCAACTTTAACTAGGATGGGCACAGAATATGTCAACACGATAGGTTATAAACCTCAAGTCGTGTGCTAGTGAAGAACTTCAGGTTTCATTCTTGATTAGTTCTTGAGAATTTCAAGACTTTTAAGACTCCCACTGTCCTCTTGACCTATAAGACTCCCTTGTCAAACATCCAAGAGATAGTGTGGATTCTAATCAAGACAAACACTTCACACAATTGGCCGAAGTTGGTCTTTGTTTTATCCAAAACATCACAACTTACCAATTTCAAATGTAGAAGAGTAGAAAACTTTTACTCTTACATTTGTAAAGTGTTTTAAACCTTCTTTAAGACATGTCACTCAAATTACAATCTTGGAGTATGACTCTAAGACTTGTATTGAAACGAAGTATGACTCATCTTCTTGATTTAACCATTTCAACAATTCAAGATCCATTCTTCTTAGTCATAAGAATGCACTAAGACTTCCTTAGAGAACTAATTTTGATATGGTTTCTTAATCATTAAGATGATCACAAAACTGATACTAAAGTACTCTCCCATCTTTTCAGATTTGAGAAACTTTTATCCTTCTGCCTAACTTGATTCTTCTTATCCGCTCTGCCATGCATTGGAACCTTTTCCAATGTCTCAGAGTTACACTTAAGCTTGTAAGTATAATCATATTTACTGAGCTTTAGTAAACTATGACGAATAGCCTTACATCTTTTGTGGTGGACTTAATCAGTGCACATGACTATGTACTCGATCCCTTAGTCCATTACTTGACTCACACATCCATGTGAACAAGTAATTAGTCTTAATTTTTCCAATACTTGAAAGTTCTCAATCATCATGCTATACAACTTGCATGATTCCAAGTCCCGGTCCAATTGAGACTTGGGTGATGAGAATGTTTCCTTTATTTGATAAATTTAGACATTACCACAAATGAAAGAATCAATTTCATACTTCCACTCTTGCTATTAATGGAATCATATAAGCAACAATTTTTCCTCAAATGCCATTGTAAGGATATTTTTAAAATAAATAAAATCAAAAATTTTCTTTTATTTTAAAACTATGCGGAAAACTTATCCTTACAATCCATATGAAAACTTGTTGCTATCTATTCCTAAGCAATACCTCATAACTCCTAAGAAGTAGCTCAAGAATCCGATCTTCAAACTACGCGATAGAAATCCATCTATGCGATCAGATTCAGCATATTCTTTCTTTAAGTTCCTTTACTTTTCTTTGATTCTTAAAACATCACCATGTGACCCAGTCACATCATGTATAAGGAATCTCAGAATAGAAACTTAACAGAGTTAGAGTAGTGGACTTTTACCTGAAGTAGAGTCAATCTTATTGACTTTAACATCCTTAGGTAAATTAGGCAGCTTCGCAACTAATGACCCTTACTTTGGCAATATAAACATATGGACCCTTTGATAATGGTACACAGGACTATTACACACTTAGCTTTTCTCTTTACCATTTGTTCAACCGAGTTGACTATGGCCGATCCCTTTCCATTGGGAAGAGAATGCTTTCCTGGATTTCCTGTGTCACTATTGTCAATGTCCATAAAGTTTCAGGAAGTTGATCTTAGCAAATAGATAAGATCATTAAGGGTCTTGTCATAGTCTGTTTCATAGGTGTTCCAAAAGAACTCACTATGTGACTTAGAAAGTAGTTGAGCCACTAACTTTCTCAAGACATTGACACCCAACTCTCCCGGCTTGTCAATATGTGACTACATCTCCAAGATGTGATCACACCTAGACCTTGTCTTGCCAATAGGGTTTGAGTGACCTTAAATTTTTCAAGAACTTGTGGGTTAGGGAGAATAATTGGAGGAGGAGAGAGAAGTATGATATCCATGGGACATCATCTTCATTTAGGAAAGCTTGTTTCAAGAGATTTGGGAAGATCATAAATGTCTAAACCAGACATGTTTTGGGAGATATTCAAGATAGTTAATTTAAAGTCCTTAATATGACACCCAATATGAAATATTAAGGTTAGGACCCAACAGACTATTTTATAACTTAGAAGAGGTATGCTGTAATCCAAGCTATAAAACAATTTGAAGGTAGGTGAATGACGATTCACCAATTTCCACCAAGATAAACGAAATGTATTATTAGGTTTTAATTGGATTTGAAATTCCTAGATCTTTTGAGATTCATTGAACTGTTCAATGGCATGTTTCAATCTCGAGTGTGCCCTTCAGGTTTTGTGACTGGGATGCCGAGGATCACAAAACAAGGTGTGAAGTAACCATGCAAATTACTTGGTACCCTTAAGTGTTTATCCCTCAATCGATGTGCCGGTTAACCACACACGCTCCATCGATACTATGATAAACATTAAGTTACCCTTTGCCTACCTTGTTAAATACGAGTTAGTGTGCCGGTTAACCACACACGCTCCACTAACCGAATTAAACAAAGTGCAAAGTGTAATTTCATGGATTAGCACCTTATTCACATTTTCCTAAGTAACTAAGATTGGGAATTATTAAGAGTTTAGTTACTTAGTATTTATCATTAATACTTTTAATGAAGGGAGAATTATAGTCATGTCAAACCCGTTCGGCTAACGACCCTCCACCAGTCAAGCAAGCGGTGGGTGAGAGTGGACACCCATTAAGTTGCCATTTTATAGGCAACAACCTTATACCCACCTTATAGACCGGCTTCGTGAATGAGGCGTACTAGCGGTAAGACCGACTTTACTCTTATACATATAAATATTATTAACTTATAATATTATAAAGTATAAGAGTTGAATTTTAACTTTTAAAATTCTAAGGGCTAACTTGGAATTAAAGTATTCATAAGAGAAAACTTTACAAATTCCAAAACTTGAGGGCAAGTTTTGAAACTATTCAAAACTAATTAATTCCATAACTTATATGTTTAAAGTAGTTTTAATCCAAAAACTCTTCAAGTTCCATAACTTGAGGACAAATTATGGAAGACTTTAAACTAATAAAGAATTAACTTTTTCTTTATTTTATAACTTATGAAATTAATTAAGGTTACATTATTTTTATTTATTTATTTATTAATGAAGTGACTCTTGAACCTCCATAACTTAAGGACAAGACTCTTCATCTTTTTTTTGTAACCTTTGCCAACTTTATGAGTTTTATGAGTCTTTAATGTGACTCTTCATGTAACTTAAGGATAAGTTACACAAACACATTTTAGAATCAACTCTTAGATTAATTTGGATTGAAAACAACTTTTTCACTCAACTTTTCTATTAATCTAAGCAACTCATAAGAACAAGATAATTCAAATCAAACTTTTTCATGTAATTAGTCTAACCTTTAAACTAATACAAAACATGAATCTATTGACAATTATCTTTGAAAATGGATTAGCATGAACATTACCACATTTAAAAAACAAGTTTATAAGTTCAAAACAACTTAGGGTAATGTTCCTAGTCCATATCTAGCCAAAAACCTCGAAGATATGTTGTCTGGGGTCCAACTCGTCGAGTGCATGAACACAACTCGGCGAGTTGGATGCATTTTGCCTTGGACTCGTCGAGTCCCTTCATGGACTCGGCGAGTCAGCTGGGCTGACAGCATCAAAACTCGATTTTTCAGCTTCTATTGCAGGTATAACAAGAAAACAAGCCTAGGCTCTGATACCACTGTTGGGTTATGAGCATTCTAACACTCCTAAGTGTACATGCAACCCTAAATACCTTGGATCTATGTTTTCTCTATTATACATGCAAATATGAACATCCAAGGTATTATCCTAATCTAGCATACAAAATAATGGATATAACAAGATAGAATACATACCTCTTTGATAGTGCTTGTCTTCATGAAGCTTGAGTGCCTAGTGCCCCAAGTGTGACACCTCAAATGGTTCACACAACACCATAAGCACTTGGAATAACTTAGAGAGAAATTAGAACACTTCATGAAATCGTGTAGCCCTCATACATACACATAGTGTTAGTAACGATTTCTTGAGCCATGGGTTTCTTTTATATGGTGGCTATTAGGGTTACACCATGTAACTCATGACTTTACCCATTCCTTATGCTCCATGGATTTTAACCTCCATGGAGTATCCATGGGTCACCCCATGGACTTAGTCCAACATAAGGAATCTTGGATCACAAGCCCACATATATAAGAATGAATGATTTACACAATCAACCCATATATTTAATTAGTCTCCTTTAGTCTCCTTTTGATCACTTAATTAATTCCAAATTAATTCTTGATCAATACTAGTTAAATAACCTTATTAATATATTAGAACTTATAATATATTAACAAACCTTAAGTGTTATTTCTCTCATTTTAGTCTATCCAAGTGCATGATGCCATGCAACCCAAATGGACCATGCTGGGTCGGGTCAAGTCTTACCAATTATAGTTATGGACTTAGACATTAATCCAACAATGGTTTCATAATCACTAAGATAATCGTAACACAAAATACACAAGTACTCTCCCATCTCTTTAGATTGGAGAAACTTTTATCTTTCTGCCTTATTTGATTCTTCTTTTTCATTCTGCCATACATTGAAACTTTTCCAATGTTTCAGAATTACACTTAAATTTGTAAGCATAATCATATTCACTAAACTTTAGTAAATCTTATCAACCTTTGTGGTGGACCTGAACAGCACACAACCAAGTGTACCCAATCCTTCAGTTCTTCACTTGACTCACATGCGAATGTGAACAAGGAATTAGTCTTAATTTACCAAAGATGAAAATTCTCATTCATCACACAATACAGCCTGCATGATTCCAAGTTTCTATCCAACTGAAACTTGGGTGATGAGAATCTTTCCTTATTTGGTAAAATACAACACTACCACAAATGAAAGAATCAAATCCATTTCCTATATTGCTTATCAATGGAAACATATAATCAACAATTTTTCACAAATGCCATTGTAAGGATACTTAAAATAAATAAAATCAAAAACATTTTTCTTTTATTTTAAAACTTTGCGGAAAAATTAATCCTTACAATCCATATGGAAAACTTGTTGTTATTTATTCCTAAGCAATATATCATAACTCTTAAGTAACAGCTCAAAATTCTGATCACCGAACCATGCGATCGAAATCCATCTTCGCGATCAGAATCAACATATACTTCCTTTAAGTTTCTTCACTTTTTCTTTGATTCTTAAAACATCAACATGTGACCTTGTCACATTATGCAATAAGAATCTCAGAATAGAAACTTAATAGAGTTAGAGAATGGACTTTACCTGAAGTAGAGTCAAACCTATTGACTTTACCATCCTAAAGATGTTTCAGGTAAATTTAGCAGCTTCGTAACCAATGTCTTTCCTTTGGCAATAGAATCTTATGGACTCTTTGGAAACGGTCCATGGGACTATCACAGACTTAACCTTTCTCTTTACCATTTGGTCAACCGAGTTGACTATGGCCGATCCCTTTCCATTGGGAAGAGAAAGTTTTTCCTGGACCTCCAATGTCACCATATTCAATGTCCAAATAGGTTTGGAAAGTAGATCTTCCAATCCAATTTGCTTTACTAATGCTCCAAATCACTGCTGATTTAGCATCATCAAGCAAATAAGTAAGATCATTAAGGGTCTTGTCGTCACTTATCATCAGGGAGTGACTGAAGAACCAAGTCAGCAGCCAGCTACCTCGAGACTTCGACACCCGACTCTCCCGACTTGTCAATATGTGGCTTAATCCCCAAGATCTAAGCACATATAGACTTTACTTGCCAATAGGGATTGAGTGACTTAGAACTTATCAAGTCTTAAAACTTGTGGGATAGGGAGATTTATTGGAGTAGGTGGATGAAGTGAAGTATGATTTCTAGTCCCACAAATGCCCAACAAAGGGATTGATCTTTCAACTTGATTGCCATTTAGGATATCATATTCATTAGGAAGCTTGTTCCTAAAGATTTGGGAAGACCATAGATGTCTAAACTAGACATCTATAATGGGAGAAATTCAAGTTAGTTGATTTAAAGTCCTTAATATAACACCCAATATGAAATATTAAGGCTAAGACCCAACAACCTTTTTATAACTGGAAGAGGGATGCCGTAATCCAAATTATAAAATAGTTGAAGGTAGGTAAATTACGATTTACCAATTTCCACCATGAAAATGAAATATTTTATTATTGGGTTTTATTGGTTTTGAAACTCCTAGATCTCTTGAGATACATTGAACTTTCAATGGCATGTTTGAATCTCGATTGTGCCCTCTCAAGTTTGTGACTGGGATGCCGAGGATCACAAACAAGGTGTGAATAACCATACAAATTGACTTGGTACCCTTAACAATATTACCTAATCGATGTGCCGGTTAACCACACACGCTCCACCGATCTATAATAAAGTCAAGTTACCCTTTGCCACTCTTACTAGTCCAAATTAGTGTGCCGGTTAACCACACACGCTCCACTAACGACTTGGTAAGGTACAAAGTGTAATTTTATGGGCTAGCACCTTTTCACATTTTCCTAAGTAACTAAGATTGGGAATTTATAAGTGTTTAGTTACTTAGTATTTTTCATTATACTTTTAATGAAGGGAGAATTATAGTCCATTCCTACCCGTTCGGCTAACGACCCTCCAGCAGTCAAGGAAGTAGTGGGTGAGAGAGGACACCCATTAAACTGCCATTTTATAGGCAGCAACCTTATACCCTCCTTATAGATCGGCTTTGTGAATCAGGCCTACTAACGGTAAGATTGACCTCCTCTTATATATATCTATATAATTAAAATTATAAATATAGTATAAGGGTTCAATTTAATACTTTTTAAAAATTCAATGTTCAATTTGGAATTACAGTATACATGAGGAGTAACTTTTCAAATTTCAAAACTTGAGGGAAAGTTTTGAAACTATTTCAAGACTCTTTAAATCATAACTTATGAGTTTAATGGTTCATTAAAATGAAGACTCTTCATTTTAATGTAACCCCTTATTCTTTAAAAACACTTTAAAGAAGTGTCTCTTCAACATCCATAACTTGAGGACAAGTTATGGAGTCATTAAACTATTTAATGGAAAAAACTCTTACATTTTATGTAACCTACAAAACTTTTATGAGTTTTTAAGATTCATAAATATGACTTTTCACATAACTTGAAGACAAGTTACAAAAACATATTTTATGAACTTGTTTTCGACTAATATGGATTGGAAACAACTAAAACATAATTTTTTCATTATCAATCTAAACTAACTCATAAATCAAGGAAACATAAAATTCTTGAAAAATTCCTAACTTGAGGACAAGTTATGAACTCCATACAATTTTCAACAAGATCATGAATTATATCAACAAACTATTTGCACACAATTCCTATGATCTAACAAAACTCATAAGCATGATCATTCGTAATCAACAATTTTCATGAATAACATGAACACATATAAACTTGAAACTTCTATTATGGCATTGAAATTGGTTTAACATAATCATTACCACATTCAAAACAAGTTTTATAAGCCCAAAACAGTCAAAGGTAATGATTCTAGACCAATTCCAACACCAAAACTCGAAAATATGATGTCTGGGGGTCCAACTCGTCGAGTGCATGAACAAACTCAGCGAGTTGGATGCATTTTGCCTTGGACTCATCGAGTCCCTTCATGGACTCGGTGAGTCTGCTAGGCAGACAGCACCAAAAGTCGATTTTTTAAGTAGTTTAAGCAAGTACAACAAGAAAACAAGCCTTGGCTCTGATACCACTGTTGGGTTTTGAGCAATCTAACACTCCTAAGTGTACATGCAACCCTAAATACCTTGGATCTATGTTTTCTCTATTATACATGCAAATATCAACTTTCCAAGGTATTGTACTATTCTAGCATACAAAACTTTGAATAACACAAGTTAGAATAACATACCTTTTGTTGGTTCTTGTCTTCATGAAGCTTGAGTGCCAAGTGCCCCAAGTGTGACACCTCAAATGGTTCACACAACATCAAGTACAATTGGAATAACTTGAGAGAAACTTGAACACTCCATGAAATTGTTTAGCCCTCACTCCCACACATAGTTACGATTTCTTGAGCCATGGGTTTCTTTTATATGGTGGCTATTAGGGTTACACCATGTAACTCATGACTTTACCCATTCCTTATTCTCCATGGATTTTAACCTCCATGGAGTATCCATGGGTCACCCCATGGACTTAGTCCAACATAAGGAATCTTTGATCACAAGCCCACATATATAAGAATGAATGATTTACACAATCAACCCATATATTTAATTAGTCTCCTTTTGATCACTTAATTAATTCCAAATTAATTCTTGATCAATACTAATTAAATAACCTTATTAATATATTAGAACTTATAATATATTAATAAACCTTAAGTGTTATTTCTCTCATTTTAGTTTATCCAAGTGCATGATGCCATGCAACCCAAATGGACCATGCCGGGTCGGGTCAAGTTTTACCAATTATAGTTATGGACTTAGACATTAATCCAACATTATGTTTTTTATATAGGGAGAAACTATAATTTTAGGGTCTAACGATCTACACACGTATGCCGGCCATACGTTCTTGGCCTACACACTTCCTTTACACGAGTACATTGGGCGTACACGACAATGTACGCCCCGGGTACGTAGCTTCCTCAGCCCACTAACAAGGCCCAAAGGTCAAAGACCAACCCGAACCACACCACACTTCAATTAGGATGAATAATAATAATACCTGGAAAATCTTGGATGCTACAAATCTCCCCCACTTGAATTAGACTTCGTCCCCAAAGTTCGTTGCCGCTGCTAAAAATAACTCGGGATAATGCTCTCTCATTTCACCCTCCACCTCCCAAGTCCATTTCGAGCCCTTGCGGTGCTGCCACTGTACCTTTAATAGCTTTACTTCCGTGTTCCTCAACGTCTTCGTCTTCCTATCTAGAATGGCTATTGGTCGCTCGATGTAGTTCAAGCTATCATCCACCTGAATATCTTCGAGAGGTACCACTACAGCGTCATCTACCAAGTATTTCTAGAATGGCTATTGGCCGCTCGATGTAGTTTATGCTTATGTTTCTGTATTGACGATGACATCCTAAATGTTTTAAAATGAATAAAAATACTTTTCTTCAGAAATGATTTGATAGCATATTTATCATGTTTTACTGGGAACAAATTCCACAACATTTTTATTAAAATAGGTAATTTGATTTTTATAAAGCATAAACAATATCGGCCTATTCTAGCCGTGAAAATGGGGATGTCACAGTTGGTATCAGAGCATTAGTTTTAGCGAACTAGGAATATGGATTTATTTCTAGACTTAAACTTAGAATGCTAAGCAATGATTGTGAGGAGTGTGTATTAGGTAATACACCTGAATAGACATAAGCACTAGCTTATTTAGGGAAAATGCCTAACATGCTTTTATATGCTAAATGATTTATGATATGCATTGTATGATCGGATCTATGGTCTGTTGCCGACCAGATCTGGAAACTTTATGTGTTTAGATTTCTAAACGTTTAATTACGGTGATAGAACTGGCATGTAACTTTTCAGAGTAATAAGGAGGAATATGCATCTAAATCTTCCTCTATCTATACTCTCGTCTCGATATATTGAACGCCTGCTTTGGTGTGCAGAACGTCATGGTGAAGACTCGTAGTGATTTGAGTGAATGGAGTAAATGAGAAGGCTTACGATATTTAATGGTACCTATCAGAAGATATCGTAAGAGTGATATCATGCCTTTAGAATGCGTCTAATAAATAATACGTCTAGTACGGGAGAAGTACATGTTCGATTAGTGGAAATAAAGATTTTTGGTATAATCCATGAAGTTATGCCATCGTCTGACATTTCCATCACCAACCAAGTGAAGCAGAATTGATGATTGAAGATACACATGGAAGAATTCCTAGTAGAGTCTAAGGAAAATTATATGATTGTTTGGACACATTTGTGTGTGTTAAAATTGTTTGTGTGATAATGACTTAGAAAACTGCGAGACAATACTTGGGATGAGTATGAGTATATGGGAAAGGTAGTACAGGCCTATACTACCGGAAGCACAGGACTCACGCTTGGAACATGGAAAGTCACAAGGTTACCAAGAAGCTAGTAATTGATACCATTTTATTCAAATATGTCCTTACCATCATTTCGGTAATAACTAAGAAGGTGATTGTTATTCCGACCCGAGTGGTCATATCGAATTGAGTCCGACTACGATGAGTATGTTATGTGGTTCAGAGAACCAAGTTTGATGTAGCATCTGAATTGAGCCGGAAGATTGAAATAAAAGATAATCAAAGCGATCGGTAGAGTTATCGCGATAGTTGCTTGTAGCTAGAAATGCTACCTTTAAGATGAGATTAGAAAATGAAGGAAATTATAGTCTGTTCTGGAAGACCCTAAGAGACCTGAGTCTAAGCATTGCAACATACGATGATAGGTCATTAGAATATGACACATCGTTCCATTGTAGTAATAAACGAACTTATCTTAAGTTCGTATCCAGTGAGGATTGATATAGTGATTTGAAGTTCATAATTTGAAGTCTAACGTAGAGGATCTCACAATCTTAATCCTTTACGACATTAAGCCACCAATGCTGCCTCATATTTAGATTTGGCTGGTCCATGAGATACCTCAGGCTTTTGTGCTCCGTGTAAATGGTACAATGAACCCCACAGAGGTAATAACGCCAAATATTGAGCATAAAAACAACAGCCCCCAACTCTAAATCATGCATCGGATAGTTCACCTCGTGAGGCTTCAACTGCCTCGAAGCGTAAGCGATAAGATGTCCTCTTTGCATCAATACCACGCCCAAACCCGAGATGGACGCATCGTAATATACCACAAAATCATCCATGCCCTCTGGTAGGGCTAAGATTGGCGCCTCGCACCATCTCTGTCTCAATGTCTCAAATGTGGCCTACTGCTTAGTGCCCCAGCGAAAGACCACGACTTTCCTCGTCACCTGGGTCAGGGGAACGACTATCTTGGAGAAGTCCTGAATGAATCTCCGATAGTAGCTTGCCAATCCCAAAATGCTCTGAATCTTAGATGGCGGCCCCAAAACCTCCCACCTCATCACGACCTCTACCTTGTTTGGGTTAATCGAAATCCTGCTTTGGTTGACAAGGTGCCCAAGAAACTGCACCTTGCGCAACCAGAACTCACACTTGGAGAACTTAGCATACAAGCTCTCCCCCTCAAAGTATCCAAAACCTCCTGCAAGTGCTCCTCATGCTTCTCCTACGTCTTGGAATAAACCAAGATGTCATCGATGAAAACTATCACTGGCTGATCCAACATCGGTTTGCACACACAGTTCATGATATCCATGAACGCAGCAGGAGCATTGGTGAGCCCGAAAGGCATCACCACGAACTCATAGTGACCATAAGGTATCCGAAAAGCAGTCTTCTACACATCCTCCTCTCTGACCCTCATCTGATGATAACCTGAACACAGGTCAATCTTGGAGAACCAAGATGCTCCTTGTAGCTGGTCAAAAAGGTCATCAATCCTCGGGAGGGGGTAACGGTTCTTCACCGTGATCTTATTCAGCTCCTGATAATCTATGCACATCCGATGCGACCTATGCTTCTTTTTCACGAATAAAATCGGGGCTCCTTAAGGTGAACTGCTCGGTCTAATGAATCCCTTGTCTAACAGATCTTGTAGATGTGTAGACAACTCCTACATCTCAGGAGGATCCAAACGATATGGTGCCTTGGCTATCAGAGCTGCACCAGGAACTATGTCGATCCTGAACTCTACCTGCCTCTCTAGAGGTATCCTAGGCAAATCCTCGGGGAATACATCCGCAAACTCTTGTACCACTGGCATATCGCCCACCGTCGCCTTACTCGCCTCCTAGGTATCCAGAACATAGGCGACATATCTTGCGTAACCTTGCTGGAAGTAGCACCTAACTCTCGCTGCTGAACATAAAGTTGGTCCCAGTTGTGGCCTCTCGCCCTAAATCACTAGCTCTCCCACACTTGGCATCTTGATCCGCACCAATTGTTGTGCGCAGTCGATCATTGCCCCATTGGGGCTCAACAATCCATCCCTATGATAACCTTGTTCTCCTGCAGGGGTATGGGAAACAAATCTACCAAGTAGTGCTCTTCGTCTAACCTCATAACACAATCTCTGAAAACCTCTGACGCCCGCACTGATCGGTCGTATGCAATATCAACCTTTAGGGGGCAACGTAACATGCTCGAAGACTAAGGAAACCTTTTGCTAAGTGCAAGAGAAACCAATGACCGGGTAGCACCCGAATCAAACAACACCTGAACAGGAATACCGTTCACATAGAACAATCTTGAACATAGCACATATCATAACATACCATATCAAAATCACAGCGACATAATATAAAAGTTAGAGAGAGGAAACCATACCCGTCACCACATTAGGTGCAGTGCGTGCCTCCTCAATTGTCAAATGAAATGCTCGGCTGCGCACCACTGGATCCTCTACCTTGACCTTCTGGCCATCCGTAACTCGTGATGTCGCCGGAGTCGGCGCCACCACTAGCGCTGCTGCTACTGGTGTCAATCTAGGGCAGTTGGCCTTTTTATGGCCCCTCTGATTGCAATGGAATTAAATCAGGCCTGATGTCTGAACTGTGGGGGCGGGGGCAATACAATCCCTACCAAAGCGCCCCGTCTTGCCACACTTGTAGCAGCCAAATGATCCCTCTCTACAAGATCCCTCATGCGGCCAACCGCATTTCCTGCAGCGGATCTGGCCTAGCTGGCCTTTCGACTTAGCATCAGATCCCTTGGTTTTCTTCTCCGAAACCCCAATACTTTTCTCTGTCTCTACCTTCCTCTTCCTGAGGTGCTCTAAATGAATCTCTCTCTCGCGTGCCTTGGAAATCATGGACTCCAGGATCGGGCAAGCTGAATAGTTGACATGCTCTCGGATATCAGCCCTCAACATATCCTAGTAGCGGGTCTTTCGCATCTTCTCATCCCCCGCATACTGGGGTACCAACAAGGCTCTCTCCCTGAACTTGGTGGTGATCTCCGCCACTGACTCTGTAGTCTGTCTCATATCAAGAAAATCACTGGCCAGCTGTTAAAGCTCCATAGTTGGCGCAAACATAGCCTTGATCCTAGTCACAAAGTCTAACCAAGTCATAGCCTCAATGGCTGGGACTCCCAGTGAGTCACCTACTGACTCCCACTAATCCCTAGTCCTATCCCTCAAACAAGCCACAGCAAAGCGGACCTTCGACCCCTCCGTACAGAAGCTCGTCAACTGTGCAGACTCAATGTCTACGATCCATCTCCTGGCAGCAATGGGGTCCTTCACCCCATGAAAGTCCGGCGCACCACTCCCGTGGAAGTCCTTGAAGGACAATGTGTGCGTACTTGACTGGATAGATGCCAAATCACTCCTGAATATCCAGAGGCGATCCTCCATCAGCTTAGTAATCTCATCCTTGATTGACCCAAAAATGATCGGGGTCGCCTCAAGGATACCTCTCGTAATCTCAAATGTGATGAACTCGCGTAGCCCATCATCAACCTGCTCGGATCCCGCGTTCGAACCTGACCCTGATCCAGATCCAGATCCCGCTCCATGTTGTGTAATCGCCATACTGAAACAAACACAATGATGTCAGTGTCATACATACTTTCGAGAGATCACACACTCTCCAAGTTTCCCAGTTTTACCTCAGACTTCCTTGATTCGAGTATGGATCCTCTGCTTCTAGTAGTACAGGCCCATACTACCTTCCACATCTATCCGTACTTTCCTCAATAACGGAATTGACTTCACCAAGTCCCTTTCTACTAATACAACTTTCACGCTAATCTCATCCTAGGCTTAACCTAGGGCACTCTCCGACCTACTCTCCGCTATCAGATGCACATGGAGTCCCTACCATCCTCCCCTAACTAGTTTGTGAATACTATTACATATCTACTTGCTATTTAGTTAAGGCTAGCTAGGATTCCGATAAGCACAAAGCAAGCAACATTCGTGCATCGAGTAACCAAATCAAACATGACCTAATCAGGCTCTCTTACTGTTGACTAGCAATTCTAGCAAACAGCTCAATAAGCTCATATAATAAGCATATAAGGCATCCTCCTAGATCTTTATCCCTAATCTAGCATGCAGTTCTCAGAATCATATAACATGCATACAAGGCGTCTTCCTAGATCCTTATCCCTAATCTAGCATGTAGTTCTCATAATCTTTCATATAACATAACGTAACAAGTATAGGTATCTTGGGGAAAACTTACTTGAACTAGGCCGGTCACACGCATCACACACCTTGTTTTTTTCTCAAAATTATTTTTAGAAAACAATTTTCTTGTAAAAAACCTTCAAGCCCTCAATTTGTGTCCAGACACCCCCGAAGGTGTGTCCAAATCCCTTAAACCAAAGCTCTAATACCAACTTGTAATGTCCCAATTTTCGAGTAAAAAAAATTCGTTTTAAATTAAGTAATTTATTATAAATCGTTTACAGAAAACATTGTCGATATCATATCCATCCATAAACCATCATAAACATGTCTCCAAAACAAACATCGAGCAGTAATAAAAATCAGAGTACAATCCCAGAACACTCAATGCAAAAATCATATGTGTGTGTGATGCGCTGCTACGCCACTGGATCCTTCCCCTTGGATGAAGACATACCTGAAACCAAAACTGAAATTGTAAGCACAAAACTTAGAGAGTTCCCCCATCATACCACATACTATACAATCATACATGCTGCCGAGCAATTCTGGGGTGTCCGACCTACCCATGTCAGTCGTTCTAGGGTGCTAACTACCTGTGTCAAGCCGTTCTGGGGTGCTGACTACCCATGTTAAGCGATTTTGGGTGCTGATTACCCATGTTAGTCCATTCTGGGGTGCCTGCCTACCCTCCGGTCTATCTCATCCAGTTACGGGGACTATTTTACCCCTACTACTATCACATAACAATGTATCAAAACTTTCTCTCAAACATATTTGGGGTATCCGACCTACCCTTCAGCCCTAACAACTGAACGGAGGACTATTCCCCTCCTAGTACTACTATCATATAGAACATAGCATACTGACACAAAGAACATATCAAGTAATAGCAAACCAGACAATCATCTCAACTATAACTAACTACTAATGGGTCGGCCTTGGTGCCTTAGACCCACTTATATTGGAAGATAACTCACCTCGTAAACTGTGTGTTGAATCTCGCAGAGGAAATCTCTAACAGCTGCTCTGATGACTCTCGGCTAATAGAGACACATAACACTCAATAAGAGTCTATAACACTACTCAAGGTAAAATGACCGTTTTACCCTTTGGTCCATTTGGGACATACTTAAGTCCCGATTTGAACTTATCAAGCCCAGATCTCTTATGGCCCATTAAGGAGTCCCTAAGGGACCAATCATTGTCCAATTTTTGATTTAGACCTTATTTCCCCAAATGGGCCTAAAATTCCCAAGTCCAATATAATAATCCTCAAGGGCCCAATCTTGGCCTAAAAGGGCCCAATACTTAATTTTCTTATTCCTATGTTCAATATGATACTTCTCAGTGGGCCATGAGGCCCAAAAGTCCAGACCCATCCTCTTAGGGCCCAAAAGCCCAAAATTCCCAATCTGCATGCGTACGCACCGGGTACCCGACATGTACGCCCAACATATGTTGGTCTTGACCAAAACGGGGAGTTTGACCCAGTACGCGGGATGTACCAAGGAGTATGCCCAATGTACTGGCCAGCTTCTTTGGGACTTTATTCATGACAATCTGTTAATTCTTTACATCCAAACTGCAGATCCATGCCCTTTTAGACCTCCTAAACAAAAAAGTCACGAACTTTATGTGCTTGCATGCAAGGTTCGGGTAAAAAGACCATCTAGCCCTTGCATGGTTTTGGCTTAACCACCAAGATCTGATTTTTATCTTGCTAGGTGCTTCTAAGAGTCCAAAAGGATAGCTCTTAAGCTCTGGAACCAACAATACTCAAACATTCCAAACAATGGGGTCCAAAAAGGACAAAAAAAACCCTCAAATAAACAAATCTAAGCATATAATGGTCAAGTATGAAGCTTGATACCTTAAAAGAGTCAGAAATGGTGTCAATCCTCTGGATCTACAAGCTCTTGGTGGATCCTTGCTTCTTCTTCAAGCTCCTTTCTTCTTTTCTCACTAAAATAACACACAAACACTCTCAAATGTCTTCTAGAACACAAAGGGACACAAAGGGAGCTAGGGTTTTCATGGTGGTTGGGTAAGAGTGAAGGGAGGCTAAACCAACAGGGGTTATATTCTTTATATAAGGAGCAACTATAATTTTTAGGTTTAAGGATCTACACACGTATGCTGGGCGTACTCCTTGTGCGTTGGGCGTACGTGCTTGGCCTCCGCGCTTCTGTTACATGAGTACGCAGGGTGTACATGGCAATGTATGCCCCACGTACGTAGCTTCCTCAGCCTACTAGCAAGGCCTGAAGGTCAAAGCCCAACATGAACCACATTACACTTCAATTAGGATGAATAATAATAATACTTGACAAATCTCGGATGCTAGAAACAACATTTCATCAATCATGATGTTATATAGTAAGAAGATACTATACACTCATTCATTTAGACATACTTACTTAGTATCCCATATATCATACTCCATCATATTCTAAAAGGGAAGTATACCTCACGTCTTGAAGCGTAATAACAATGTACTTCCAAATTCTCCAAATCTTCTTTTGGAGAACTCTAACTTCTTCCTTACCACCATGTATGTCATTCAAACATATTAAGGGTATATATATATATATATATATATATATATATATATATATATGTGTATGTATATATATATATATATATATATCTTAAATCCTTAAGACCTTAATATCGCTTTTTGCAGAAAACTCATATTTATGGTAAAAGTTCAACTTGACAATTATATGCCCAAAACCTTGTCAAACTACTCAAACGAAGCTTCTTAAAACTTAATCTAACTAGATCATAGTGCATAAATATCATATCATGATTTCCATTTCTCAGGTTTGAAACCCTAACAATCAAACATGAATTTAACCGTCGAATTTCCGTAAAAATCATGTATTAAGCTTCCAAACACTTGATATACATTAATAACAAAGTAAACATATCAAATATTGAATACTAAAACAATCTCACAAATCACTATTAAAGCTCTAAAAGTTTTGAAAATGGAGAAGATGACTAGCTTAGGATTTTTTGATGGTCATTCGGTGCCACAAACACCCAAGATCTCCCTTTGATCCTTCCTCAAGCTCTAAATCGTCGGAACTTATCTCTCTGGGGTTCTAGAGATGTTTTTGACAAGAATGAAATCCAAAAAAGGATTTAATTTGTCTAGAAAACCGTGCCATGGATAGGCTACCACCGCATCGTCATGACTTTAAGAATCCATGGTGACCATTTGTCATAGCAACATACTTTGGCCACCATATCGTGGGCACCCATATATCATGTTGCAGTGTAAAGTATGTTTCCTAAGACTTACGATTGAAATCTACCTAATTCACTACCTCATCCACCACGCTAGAAAACACTAATCATCGTGTTGTAGTGAAGTTTGAATTAGCCATTTCGTTCACTTTTTAAACTCATCAACATGCAACCATTGCTTTCCCTTTTCAAATTTCACATGGAATGGATCATGTAAAATATTATCTTGTGCTAAAGGGAATTTTGGGTAGTCAAGTTTATGATATCATTTGGCTCATTATTGATCGATTGAAAAATAGTGCATTATCTTTGGTGATTAGAGGAACGACACCGCTAAAAAAGTTGGCAAAGTTGTATGTTTATGAAGTGGTAAGACTTCATAGAGTTCCACTCATAATGAAATCCATTGTGATTTCATCCCACTTTTCGGTTGGAATCTGAGGAGACTCAGCTCACCCATACAGAGCTTCTTATTCAAACTTGACTTGAGCACAAGTCAAACACTGGAAAATAAACTTGGCAACCGTTATCTTCATACCGGGCCACCAATACATTTGCTTCAAATATATATATATATATATAAGTGTTCGTACTCCCAGGATGAACGTAATACTTGAACTTATCCGTTTCCTCTAAAATCATCTTTCGAGAATCCCCAAAAATTAGGACCCAAACTCTATTCTTGAATGTTTCAAACCACGATCATTCTCTTTGAATTCAATATTTTTCTACAACTTCTCTTACTTAAGATTCTCAGGATTCAACTCTTTACTTGATCGGCTCTAATGTACTGCAAAAAAGGTGATACTAACTCTATTCTCATATATGCTCTTCTAACTGGGACTTCTGGTGTGTTATGGCTTAAACCATCTACGACTACATTATCCTTTTCTCACGTGATAAATTATTTCATAATCATAACCAAAAATCATTTCTATACACCTTCTATGTCGCATATTCAAATCGTTCTGCATGAACACATACTGAAGACTTTTATGATCAAAGTACAACTTGCATTGTGTACCGTACAAGTAATTCCTCCAAATCGTTAAGGAAAAACTATAGTATCCAACTGTAAATCATGCATCGTAGATGTCATCTCGGCGTATTTCAATTTTCAAGAAGCATAAGCAATCACCTTACCATGTTGCATCAAAATACACTTGAGAACTTTCGTTGAAGCATCACAATAGAAGATAAAACTTAATGTCCCATCAGGCAATGCTAATACTAGAGCTTCATATAATTTTTCTTCATAATTTCAAATGCTTCTTCTTGTTCTTGTCTCGAAACAAACCTCACTATTTTTATCATTAACTTAGTAAGGGAACTAGCCATACAAGAGAAATCCTAGATAAAACGATGGTAATATCCGGCTAGATCAAGAAGACTTCACACTTTTGTACGCGTCTTTGGAGGTTTCCATTTCATAACTACTTCGATCTTAATGGGGTTTAAAATAATTTCGGCGTGAGACATGATGTGCCCAAGGGAATTGAGCTTCTCGAAGCCAAAATTCATTTTTCGAAAACTTTGCATACCACATCTCTTCTTTCAAAAGTTGTAACATTTCTCGAAGATGCTTCTCATCTTCTTTTTTGGTTTTCAAATAAATAAAAATATCATCAATGAAGACAATGACCGATGTATCTAAAAATGGTCTACAAACTCTGTGACATCCCCAAAATCACGGCCAGAAAAGACCGGTTTGTTTATGCTTTGTTTAAAAATCAGAGTAACATTTTAAATAAAAGTGTTGCGGAATTTGTCCCAAAACAATTATATGATAAAGATTTATCAAAAGCATTTCCATAGAAATGTATTTCATTAAAAGACTCGGGATGTCATGTTCGTACAGATCAAAAGCATAAACAGTACAATACAAGCCTTACTACATTATTTCATATCTACAGGCCTATATCCGTAATCCCTCGTCCAAACATCATATATATGCTCAAGCGCCACTACCTGTAATACATAAAACTGAGTGGGTCAGGCTTGGGAGCCTGGTGAGCACATAGGGTTTTCAACCCACAATAAATAGTTTATTAATTTCATCAATCAACAATAACCCGATTACCCGTTCCCGTTATCCTCACTTTACGTCCCTAAACACCTATCATAAGGGACCTAGCCTAAGGATCATCATCGGGACGGACACTGCTACTAAGGGGATTCCTCAGCAATAAATGTCCTAATAGGCAACCATGTGGGGGATGGAGTACATCTGGTGAGCACACAGTTCAAATAAACACACAGTTCAAATAAACACCTACAGGTTGCGAGCCTGCTAGTGTTCCACTGGACTATCTAGAATAGTCCGTGGTCATCATCTATACTCCGCTAGATGACTGGATCATCAATAACATCTATAACGAGGCCTCTCATTATTTTATTTTGTCACACAGCAACTATTACATCTACCCATGTTTTACCCAACACATTTTGTAGATATAAAATACATATACAGTTTAAATCTTTGAAAACATGTATAAAACGTTCATCCAGCATAGATAGCAAGTATTCAGATAATATGCATAAATAGCACGTAATTTATATTAAATACTTCATATCTATGTGTAAGTTGAAAGTAAATATGCACTCACCTGAAAAGGTGGTGATTCCGAACTCAGACAGCGCTTCGCTTCTTAAAAAGAATTTTCTTCGACGAAACCTAGTATTATTACCACTAGAGTTTAGTTTATTATTCGTCGAGACTAATTAATAGTCTAGCTATTATTATTATTATTATATAAGCATCAAAAAAATACTTATATAACCCATAATAATAGCCCACGTATTTATTATAAGTTCCTAATAACGTTACTATAATTAAATAAAAGCTATATTAAAAATAGCGTAGGCGTAGCTCACTTACAGCGGGTTTTATAGAAAACCGGGCTTTGCTTGGAGCAGCGTTCCTGAGCCAAAAAGCTCTTCTTCTCGGAGCCTTCGAGCACTCCGGGGCTTCCGCCTCGTGCTAGGGAGGTTCCCTAGGCTTTTCGGGGGATTTCGGGGCTAGAGAGAGGTTCTAGAGAGAGAGAGAGTAAAGAGAAGAAAGAATGGGAAAGGTGTGAAGAAAATGAGGGTGGGAGAGGTGGTATTTATAGGGTGAAATGTGGCTGAACTTGGTGCCACATGTCACCATCTGGTGGCAAGCCTTGGGGAGAAAGCAATGGCCAAGATTGTGCCACATCACCCATTTTCGCACAGCACACTTCCGACTTCTAAAATCCGTAACTTTCACATACGACCTCCGTTTTTGACGTTCTTTATATCCACGCGTAGGTAATGATAAGATCTACAACTTTCATTTTGACACCGTCAGCTAATTCTCGACCGATCTTAAATTTAACAGTACAAGGAGATTATACTGTTAAACGTCTGCGTAAAATTAATAACTTCTGCATACGGACTCTGTTTTTGTCTGTCTTTTTACCGTTGATTTCCTATTAATGAGATCTTCAACTCTCATTTACGTTGCGTAAGCCAAAAACCGCTCGAACTAAAATTCGAGTTTCAGGTCGTGCACTGCTAAGCCGAATCTTAGAAAAATCATAACTTCTTCATACGAAGTCAGATTTGGGCGTTCTTTTTATCGATGTTCTTAGTTTAACATATTCTACGACTTTTCTTTAGATTGATAAGGCTAAAAAGTCTTCTATCGTAAATTCACTATTTACGTCTCCCGGTGCCGTGCCGGTTTTGCCGTAAAACTTCGGCGGGCCATAACTTCTTCGTTATAGCTCGGATTTCGGCATTCTTTATATGTATGGAAACCTTGAGACGTATTCTACAACTTTATGTAGAGATATCGGGATTATCTCACACTTTAATTTTGACGCTCATTTTTATTCTTTGTTAATTATACATTTATAATTAAATAATAAACACATAAACACACATAATTCACATAATACTCAAATATTTTATATTTATTACTTCAAAAAGAGTTACAATAGTTGACCTAGACTATTACATTGACAAAAATGCTTAGCCCTGAAAACCCGGGCGTTACAACTCTCTCCCCCTTAGGATGATTCCGTCCCGGAATCATGCATCAGCAAACAGATGTGGATAGCGACTCATCATGTCATCCTCTGTTTCCCAAGTGAGATTCGGCCCATTCGAATGTTTCCATCGGACTAGCACCAAGTTGACCATCTTGCGTCGTAACTTCTTAGTCTTACGGTCAATAATTGCCTCAGGCTCTTCGATCAGCCTTTTATTCTCATCCATCCTTAATTCCGAGATTGGAATTATGTCGGGAACATCTCCCATGAATTTCCTCAAATAACACACATGGAAGGTGTTATGAATACCATTGAGTTCTTCGGGCAATTCCAGCTTGTAAGCTTGGTTCCCAATCTTCTGAAGAACTTTGAACGGTCCAATAAACCTTGGACTCAACTTTCCACGTTTCCCAAATCGTATAAGTCCCTTCCACGGTGAGACTTTAAGTAAAACGGAATCCCCAACTTCAAAGGTTATCGGTCGTCTTTTCTTGTCAGCATAGCTCTTCTGACGATCCTGAGCTGCTAACATTCTTTCCCGAATCACCTTCAATTTCTCAGCAGTCTCATGGACTATCTCGGGGCCCATAAACTGCTTCTCTCCGGCTTCAAGCCAACAAGACGGCGTACGACACTTCTGTCCATACAAGGCTTGATAAGGTGCCATCTTGATGCTCGAGTGAAAACTATTGTTGTAGGAAAATTCTACTAGAGGTAAGTGTTCGTCCCAATTCCCTTGGAATTCGAGGGTACATGCTCTCAGCATATCTTCCAACGTCTGAATCGTTCTTTCGCTCTGACCATCAGTTTGCGGATGGTAAGCAGTACTCAAACACAACTTTGTACCCAACTCCTCTTGTAGACTCCTCCAAAACCTCGACGTGAAACGACTATCACGATCTGATACAATCGTAAGAGGGACACCGTGAAGTCTTAAAATTTCCTTCACGTAAGCATTTGCGAGCTTATCCATAGACCACTTCTCGTTGGCTGCTATGAAGTGTGCACTCTTGGTGAAACGATCCACGACTACCCAAATCATGTCGTGTCCGTTCTTCGTTCTGGGCAGTTTAGTCACAAAATCCATGGTGATGTCTTCCCATTTACCCATGGGTACAGGTAAAGGTTCTAAACTCCCATACGGTTTCTGATGTTGTGCCTTAACCCTCGCGCATGTTACACACTCAGCCACATACTTTGCAACATCGACCTTCATCGTCGGCCACCAGTAGTAGGGCTTTAGGTCCCTATACATTTTAGTGCTACCGGGATGAATCGAGTACATGGTCTTGTGTGCTTCTTCCATTAGAAGATCTCTTATTCCTCCCGTCTTAGGTACCCAAATTCGATCTTGGAATACCTTCAGTCCTCGACTGTTCGTACCAAACACTAACGTTTTTCCCAAACATTCTTCCTTTCGGTC
This sequence comes from Lactuca saligna, assembly GCF_052625555.1. NCBI lineage: Eukaryota > Viridiplantae > Streptophyta > Magnoliopsida > Asterales > Asteraceae > Lactuca > Lactuca saligna. Next base: position 209,159,752 of record NC_136420.1, read on the forward strand.
ATTCTTTTCTAAGGCTTCTTCTTGAGCTTTCCTGATACTTTCCACAATCGTCGAGACGACTTCAATTCTTAACGCTCTTGGCCTTTTTCTTTCAAGATTGACTTTCCGACTGAGAGCATCAGCAACAATATTTGCTTTACCTGGGTGGTAAAGTATCTCACAGTCGTAGTCCTTGAGAAGTTCTAGCCAGCGTCGTTGCCTCATGTTCAACTCCTTCTGATTAAAGAGATACTGGAGACTCTTATGATCAGTGAAGAGCTTGCACTTCGTGCCGTAGAGGTAATGCCTCCATATCTTTAAGGCGAATACTACCGCTGCCAACTCCAGATCATGAGTGGGGTAGTTCTTTTCGTGCTCTTTCAATTGTCGAGATGCGTATGCTATCACCTTTTCTCTTTGGGTCAGAACACAACCTAACCCGACTCCAGATGCATCACTATAAACTGCGAAATCTTCGACTCCATCGGGTAGAGAAAGTATCGGTGCTTCACATAACTTCTTCTTTAGCTTCTTGAACGCCTCATCGTGTTTCTCACTCCATGTATACGTAGCTCCTTTATGGGTCAAAGTTGTTAATGGAGCAGCTATCGAAGAAAAGCCTTGGATAAATCGTCGGTAATATCCGGCTAATCCTAGAAAGCTTCGAATCTCCGTGGGATTCTTCGGACGTTCCCACTTCATTACAGCCTCGATCTTGGCGGGGTCAACCATTATTCCTTCCTGGTTAACAACATGACCCAAGAATTGGACTTCCCGTATCCAAAAGTCGCATTTGGAGAACTTTGCAAAAAGCTTCTCCTTCTTTAACACCTCCAACACTTCTCGTAGATGCTTGCCATGCTCCTCCTGGCTTTTCGAGTAAATGAGAATGTCGTCGATGAACACTATCACAGATTTATCGAGGAATGGTTTACAAACCCTATTCATCAAATCCATGAATGCTGCGGGAGCATTGGTTAGTCCGAATGACATAACCAAGAACTCGTAGTGTCCATATCTTGTTCTGAATGCAGTCTTCTCAATATCCTGCTCTCTTACCTTCAGCTGATGATATCCTGACCTAAGATCGATCTTTGAGAAGTAGCTCGAACCTTGCAGTTGATCGAATAGATCATCAATCCTTGGCAATGGATACTTGTTCTTCACCGTTGCCTTATTCAGCTCTCGGTAGTCTATGCACATCCTCATGCTTCCGTCCTTCTTCTTCACGAATAACACCGGAGCTCCCCAGGGTGATGAACTAGGTCGAATGAAACCGCTGTCCAACAGCTCCTGAAGTTGCGTCATGAGCTCCTTCATCTCCGTCGGTGCTAATCGGTAAGGTGCCTTTGCTATCGGTGTTGTTCCTGGTAATAAGTCTATACGAAACTCTACTTTCCTATCAGGTGGTAATCCGGGAAGATCTTCGGGAAAGACTTCCGGATAATCGCACACAACCGGTATATTCTGCACCTCTTTCTTTTCCTTCTTAGCATCGATTACGAATGCCAAGTATGATGCACATCCTTTGGACAAACATTTCCTGGCTTTCATCAGGGAGATGATTCCAGAATTTACTCTGCGTTTGTCCCCGTACACCATAAATGATTCCTTTCCAGGTGGGTTTATCCTAACTATCTTCTTTCGGCATAATATCTCGGCATCGTTGGCGCTAAGCCAATCCATACCCAAAACGATGTCGAAACCGTTTAACTCTATGGGTAATAGTTCCTCATGGAATTCGTTTCCGTTTAGGTCAATGACGATGTTCCTAATACGATTACTAACAGGTACGAATTTGCCACTGGCAACTTCTACAATCAGGGCATTATCTAGTTTTTCTACAGGTAATGCTAATTTCGCACTAAATTTATGCGACACAAAGGAGTAATTGGCTCTGGAATCAAATAGTATATTTGCAGGCAAACCATTTACAAGAAAGGTACCTGAAGCGACGTCTGCTGCCTCCTTCGCAGCCTCGAGCGTCATCTGAAAGGCTCTCGCCTTTGGCTTTGGTGGTATGTTGGGCCTTCCCGCATCTTTCTTCCTTGGGCAATCCTTAGCAATATGCCCTTCTTCACGACACTCGTAGCACACCTTCTTGTTGGTGGTGCACTCATTGGCATAGTGCCCTGTTTTCCCACACTTGTAGCAGGTTACTTCATCGCCACATTTTCCCGAGTGCTTCTTCTTGCACTTCTCGCACCATTTAAATTCGTTTCCTCCCCTGAATTTTTTTGAACTGAACTTGCTCTTCTTTTTGTTGGGTTTAGCAGACCCTTCAAATTTCCTCTTCTCGCCAACCTCGATTTTGCTGGCAGCTCTTCCCTTAATCATGTCCTCCACAGACTTGGCAGCCCAGATAGCTTCCTCCAAAGTAGGTGCCTGACGTACTAGCACCGCGTATTCCCATGGAAGTCCCTTTGCGTACTTATCAATTTTCGTCAGCTCATCCGGAACAAGACGCAAGGCAAACTCCATCTTTTCTGTGAAGTTGTTCGTGTATTCATCGATTGACATGCTTCCCTTCTTCAGGGTTAGAAACTGGTTCTCTAACTCTAGCAGGTTTTGAGCCGAGCAGTATTTTCTTTTGAATTGCACCAGAAATTCTGCCCATGTCAGTTGCAGGGGCTTGTTGGGGCTTAAAGTCTTCCCCAAGGTATTCCACCAACGTACAGTGCCTCCTCGAAACTGACGTACTGCAAATGTGGTTTGTAGCTTTCCTCTACAACCGCACGTCATGAAAGCTAACTCCATCTCCGAGATCCAATCCATGACCCCGATTGGATCCTCTTTTCCCATGAAAGTTGATGGCTTGCAAGTCAGAAAATCCTTGTACTTGCATCCATTCCTCTCGACTTCAACACCTTGGTTGTTTTGTTGAACTATTGGTGGGTTGGCTTGACCAACGGTTCCACTGTAGTCTCCTTCCTCAGTCTGCCCTTCGTTCAACTCGGGCTGTTCGATTTGAATAGTTGCTTCCTCTCGATTTTGCTGGAGCAAACGCCTGGTTTCCTCCATTTGACGATCCAACATTGCCTGGATCATCGCTTGCACTCCGGCCATCGTTATTGGTCCGGCAGTGGCTTCCACAACTGGTATTTGCTCGATCACGGGGGGTTGGTGTCCGTTTCCATTTGCGTTTACGTTTCCGCTACGGGTCCTTACCATCTTGATCTATACACCGAATAAGGTGAATTCAGATCTTTATTTAGGAGAGAAGTTTTAAATCGTCCTTATCACTCCGAAACGTTTACATGCTAGTTCTAATAGCGTAGTCGTACGTTTAGAATCCTAAACACATAAGGTTTCCAGATCCGGTTGGCAACAGACCATAGATCCGAACAAAATAACAGCATATCATGCATAAAGCATTTAGCACATAAAAGCATTCTAGGCACAATTCCTAAAATAAACTAGTGCTCACACCTCACAATCATCGCTTAGCATTCTATGTTTAAGTCTAGAAATCCTACAAATTCCTAGTTCGCTTAAACTAATGCTCTGATACCAACTGTGACATCCCCAAAATCACGGCCAGAAAAGACCGGTTTGTTTATGCTTTGTTTAAAAATCAGAGTAACATTTTAAATAAAAGTGTTGCGGAATTTGTCCCAAAACAATTATATGATAAAGATTTATCAAAAGCATTTCCATAGAAATGTATTTCATTAAAAGACTCGGGATGTCATGTTCGTACAGATCAAAAGCATAAACAGTACAATACAAGCCTTACTACATTATTTCATATCTACAGGCCTATATCCGTAATCCCTCGTCCAAACATCATATATATGCTCAAGCGCCACTACCTGTAATACATAAAACTGAGTGGGTCAGGCTTGGGAGCCTGGTGAGCACATAGGGTTTTCAACCCACAATAAATAGTTTATTAATTTCATCAATCAACAATAACCCGATTACCCGTTCCCGTTATCCTCACTTTACGTCCCTAAACACCTATCATAAGGGACCTAGCCTAAGGATCATCATCGGGACGGACACTGCTACTAAGGGGATTCCTCAGCAATAAATGTCCTAATAGGCAACCATGTGGGGGATGGAGTACATCTGGTGAGCACACAGTTCAAATAAACACACAGTTCAAATAAACACCTACAGGTTGCGAGCCTGCTAGTGTTCCACTGGACTATCTAGAATAGTCCGTGGTCGTCATCTATACTCCGCTAGATGACTGGATCATCAATAACATCTATAACGAGGCCTCTCATTATTTTATTTTGTCACACAGCAACTATTACATCTACCCATGTTTTACCCAACACATTTTGTAGATATAAAATACATATACAGTTTAAATCTTTGAAAACATGTATAAAACGTTCATCCAGCATAGATAGCAAGTATTCAGATAATATGCACAAATAGCACGTAATTTATATTAAATACTTCATATCTATGTGTAAGTTGAAAGTAAATATGCACTCACTTGAAAAGGTGGTGATTCCGAACTCAGACAGCGCTTCGCTTCTTAAAAAGAATTTTCTTCGACGAAACCTAGTATTATTACCACTAGAGTTTAGTTTATTATTCGTCGAGACTAATTAATAGTCTAGCTATTATTATTATTATTATTATATAAGCGTCAAAAAAAATACTTATATAACCCATAATAATAGCCCAAGTATTTATTATAAGTTCCTAATAACGTTACTATAATTAAATAAAAGCTATATTAAAAATAGCATAAGCGTAGCTCACTTACAGCGGGTTTTATAGAAAACCGGGCTTTGCTTGGAGCAGCATTCCCGAGCCGAAAAGCTCTTCTTCTCGGAGCCTTCGAGCACTCCGGGGCTTCCGCCTCGTGCTAGGGAGGTTCCCTAGGCTTTTCGGGGGATTTCGGGGCTAGAGAGAGTAAAGAGAAGAAAGAATGGGAAAGGTGTGAAGAAAATGAGGGTGGGAGAGGTGGTATTTATAGGGTGAAATGTGGCTGAACTTGGTGCCACATGTCACCATCTGGTGGCAAGCCTTGGGGAGAAAGCAATGGCCAAGATTGTGCCACATCACCCATTTTCGCACAGCACACTTCCGACTTCTAAAATCCGTAACTTTCACATACGACCTCCGTTTTTGACGTTCTTTATATCCACGCGTAGGTAATAATAAGATCTACAACTTTCATTTTGACACCGTCAGCTAATTCTCGACCGATCTTAAATTTAACAGTACAAGGAGATTATACTGTTAAACATCTGCGTAAAATTAATAACTTCTACATACGGACTCGACCGATCTTAAATTTAACAGTACAAGAAAAATCATAACTTCTTCATACGAAGTCAGATTTGGGCGTTCTTTTTATCGATGTTCTTAGTTTAACATATTCTACGACTTTTGTTTAGATTGATAAGGCTAAAAAGTCTTCTATCGTAAATTCACTATTTACGTCTCCCGGTGCCGTGCCGGTTTTGCCGTAAAACTTCGGCGGGCCATAACTTCTTCGTTATAGCTCGGATTTCGGCATTCTTTATATGTACGGAAACCTTGAGACGTATTCTACAACTTTATGTAGAGATATCGGGATTATCTCACACTTTAATTTTGACGCTCATTTTTATTCTTTATTAATTATACATTTATAATTAAATAATAAACACATAAACACACATAATTCACATAATACTAAAATATTTTATATTTATTACTTCAAAAAGAGTTACAATAGTTGACCTAGACTATTACATTGACAAAAATGCTTAGCCCTGAAAACCCGGGCGTTACAAACTCTATTCATAAGATCCGTGAATATAGTGAGAGGATTTGTAAGACTATACATCATTACCAAAAATTCATAATGACCATATCATGTTCTAAAAGTCGTCCTCTCAACACCACATTTTTTCACCCGAACATTATAATCCATAGTAGATATCGATCTTGAAAATATAATATGCTACTTGCAATTGATCAAGTAGACAATCTATTCTTTGAAACGGGAAATAATTCTTGATAGAAACTATATTGAACTCTCGGTAATCTATACACATCCACATTGAACCATCTTTCCTCTTCGTAAACAACAACGAGGCACCCCATGATGACACATTCAGACAGATGAAATATTTATCTAACAATTCTTGATTTCCAAAGGAGATAATCAATAAGGAGATTTACCAATCAGGCTAGCACTGGGAACTAAATCAACATCGAACTTAACTTGTCTTTCTTGCGGCAAATTCGGTCACTCTTCAGGAAAAACTTCCATAAAAATATCTAACCACTTTCTTACCTTCTAGATTCTTCTTCTCTTTTCTCCAATTGAGCACATGCACCAAAACTGACTCACAACCTTTTCTTACACACTTATGAGCTTTAATTTATGTGATTACACTTTGCTTTCTCCTATTTCTCTTGCTATAGATAATTATCTTCCTTCCACTTGGTGCTCTGATCAACACTAACTTACTATCATACATGATCTTGGAATGCTTCTTCTACCAAGAATTACATCAAACCCTTTAAAACCAATCGAAAATACATTTGCATCAAACTTTTCTCCATCTATCTCTACACACCAATCTCGATAACCATGATCAAAACTAACATGCTCTTCAGTTGCTACTTCTATCACATATGTTTTGTCTAATGGTACTGAAGGCTTATCAATTATTTTTTGGAATCCATGCAATATAAATGAAAAATTACCACATGAGTCAAACAAAACACTTACAGACAGAGAGTTTACAAGTATTGTACCTGACACCACTCCATGTGACTCATTCGCCTTCTTTTTCGACAAATGGAAAGCACGAGCTCTATCATTCGACAGTTCTGCCTTCTTACTTGCACTTAAGGCTACCATCTCATTCTTCTTCTTTGGTATGATAATATGAACGTTCTCATTGAAAGAGTAACATTCCACATCTTTAATCTCTTTCTTGCACTCGAATAACTTATGATTGGGATACACACACTTGTAACATGTTCTACAAACAAACTTGCACTCAACAAAATGAAGCTTTCAACATTTCGTACAACTCAGAATCTCCGCTTTCTTGGAACAACCACGATCCGTTTTCCAAGAACCGCTTTGCTCCACTTGAGCTCTTTCCTCTCCCACTCACTGTTTCTCTCTAGTCTTTTTGATAATCATGTCTTCTGTGTTCTGAGCAACCACTATAACAATATCCAAAGTATCGTTGTTCTTTACTTATACCTAATAGTCAGTGGGTAAACCCTTCACAAATCGATTAACATGACCTCTCTCAGTTGGGTAAATATCCACAATAAGCAATATCCTATCATAAAACTCTTTCGTGTATTGCTCTACAGCTGGATCTCCTTTCTTCAAATAAAAAAACTCATCTACTAGCTTCTCAATGTCATGTGGCATATAATACTTAGCCTTGAGACGCCTGACCAACTCATCCCAAGCCATATTAGATTCAACATCACTCCTAAATTCTGACATGCTCTTTCCTATTAAATAAGAGCTTGATCCTTAAGTACTTGCAATGCATAAATCACTTTTTGATCTTCACAACAACCACTAGCTCTAAGATCTCGATTAGGCTCGATGATCCACTTCATAGTTACCTTTAGATCACAACTTCCCGAATACTCACTAGGCTTACAAGCCAAAAAAAACTTGAAAAACACACTTTCTCTATCTCCCTATGGAAGCGAGCAACATGAGAGGATTCTTATGTTCGGGACACACCCACAACAAACTGTGCACCAATAACAAATGGTGCTCCCTCAACAGATGGTGCACCCATAGCAAACAATAGAACCTGAGGAATATCTAGAGGTGGTTGAACAAGTGCTCCCAAACGGCTATCAAACAACCAATTCATTTCATGAGGATTTTCTTCTTTCATCTCATCTAAAAGATTCTTTATCACTTCCATAGTAACTGGTTGGGATTCCCTCTTGGCATGGAAGTTCTTTTGCCTTCTTATGGATCTACACTGCTTCTAGTATGAACCATTCGTAAACCATAAATCACTAACACGAAGAAACAAATTCATGGTATTCTAACAAATAAATTTCATATCAAAACACACGGTAATAATCCTAAAACATGCCAGTTCTTTCTTTATCTCACATATTTTAGGCCTATGTCATGACATGCCAACCTAATTCTTTTAAACTATGGCTAGGATACCAATTGTAACAACCCGTATTTTCTTATATAATTAACATTAAAATTATGGAAAATATTAGAGTTTCAAAAAAATCTTTAAAAGTATTTCCAAAAATTATTAATAGGCGTTAAGAATTCCTATCCTAAACAAAATTAAAGCAAAAAGAATAAATGATGAAACAAAACTCAAGTCCAATGTCCTTGATTCTTCGAAGCCCAATCATTTTAAGGCTTTCTACATGAACTAGAAATACATGGAAACCAAATTTATCAAAAAAATATGTTTGGTGAGCTATACAACAACTTAACATACAATAAATAAATTCTTGCCCCACATTCTTCCTATCTCTAGCTAGTCACATAAGCTATTATGTTGATAATGAGAAATGATCCCATATCTCTATTCTCGTTGATATACAAAGAATTGGGCTCTAACATCTACACCATTTCCATGTAACATAACCCATAATCTATATTTGGAATCCCTTACGGGTTCCTCATATTAGATAAAATTCTCTTTCTCACTCTATTCTATTACTTTTCAGATATATGTACCCAAAATAACCTAAACTAAAAATTCATCAAAGTTATCTCATTTGATCTTATCATAACCATAACCATAACCATATTTCATCAATTATGATGTTATATAGTAACAACATACCCTATATTCATTCATTCACACATATATACATACTTAACATCCTATCTACCATACTCAATAATACTCCAAAAGGGAAGTATAACTCGCCTATTGAAGCGTAATAACAATCTACTTCCAACTTCTCCAAATCTTCTCTTAGAGAACTCCAATTTCTTCCTTTCCACCTCCTATATCATTCACACATATTAAGCCCTTTATATATATATATGTTTATGTGTGTGTGTGTGTATATATATATATATATATATATATATATATATATATGAGGTAGGTTCAAATGTTTTCTACAAGTATTGTATGCATGTATGGACCAATGAGAATTTAGCAATAATTTAATCATTATGGGGGATTTGATATAAAATCACAAAAATCAATATGTTGACCTAATAATCAAACCTTCAGATGTCTTTCATTAGTTCATCCTTCATAAACCATTTATCTCAATCCCACACACAAACCTTCATCCCCCTGATTAACCCTCCGACGATCAAAGAAGAGAGGAGGGCCGAACCTTATCTATAACCCTCCAGCGATTGAAAAAGAGAGGACGTCGGAGTTGGAATTCTTTGTCGGCAGTCAAGTCTCTTCTCATAGTTGGTTTCATCACCATCGATCAATACCACTACCTCCTCCACATTTTCTTTGGTCGCTGGTTATCAAAATATTGTTATTAGTGGGTTGAAGATGATGATTTTCATTCCGTTCTTGCCTACCAATCTCGATTTCCAAGTCTCAGCTTTTTGGAGATATTTCATTCACATAAGTATTTTTTTTCAAGTAATTGTTCTATATTAATTATTTTGTTTATGGATGAAAAGGAAAGCATTTTATACACTTAATTCTTGTCGTCTTCATAATGGTCTTCTCTCTTTCTCTCTGTTATGTTTTTGATCCACCATATAACCTTTTTTAATTGTTATTGATTGACTTCACATAATTGATTGATTTTTATATTAATCAAAATTATATAATATTGTCTATATACTGATGGGGTTGATTTTATACGCCAACACAGTGAATTAATTTTGATTAATTTCATATGCCAACATAGTAAAGGTTTTATCTCATATGCAAACATAGATTGGTGAAAGCTACTCATCTTGTTCAATAAAACTGTTTAAAAAGGTAATTAATTTGTCTGTGTATTATTTTTGTTCAATTTGTGATTTTGAATTCCAATTTTTATTGTCCCTCGTTATTGTATATTTGGAATCTAAAATTATATTAGAAGTAAATATGATACTTTTGAATGTATTCTATGTATTATATCAGAATGCATTCTGTTAGAATAAAATCTATGTATTCAGCCACAATGTATTCTATCATATTCTATGTATTCTACAAGAATATATAAAGTGATAGTTAATTGCAAGTAACATGTTTTTAACCATTATTAGTTTTTGTTATATTTGTGATAGGAATGGCTGTAAGAATGTGTTGAAGACCTAATATGTAACATACACATTAAAGACCATGTATAATTATCGTCTTTTGTAAGCTTGATAGCTTAAAAGTGAATATTAATATATATATTATATGATTTTGAGCGGTGCATTCTAACAATATAGTTTTTACGAGAACTGAAGTAAAACTATCTTTAGAATCATTCAGAAAGTGATGGGAAGTCTTATGAGATTCCAATCAAAAAGTCAAATATTAAAATTAACGAAAATGTAAAATTTAAGTTAGAAATAAGTAAAAATAATGTTATTGAAAGTTTGTAAATTATCCCGTTCTAAATATTTAGGCGAAAACCTGACTGAAATCCGAGTTATAACGAAGAAGTTATTACTAATTGAAGTTTTGCTACAGAACCTGCACGACGTCGTATGACGTAAAAAGTGAGTTTTTGATAAACTACTTTTTAGACTTAGTGATCTAAATGAAAGTCGTAGTATTCGTTAAACCGAGAACTTTCATAAAAAGAACGTTCAAATTTGACTTCGTATGAGGAAGTTATGATTTTTCTAGAATTCGGCATAATAGTCTACAACTCGAAATTCGAATTATAGATCGAACAATTTTTGGCTGATACAACCTAAACGAGAATTGAATATCTCGTCAATAGTAGTTCAACGGTAAAAAGACAGACAAAAACGGACGTCGAATGAAGAAGTTATAAATTTTTTACGGATTTTTCCTATCCCGGCATGATAAATATATATAATACTAAAAATAAAGTCAAAACTAGCCGACGGAATCTAAACGAAAGTTGTAGATTATAATTTCACCTACGTATGGATATAAAGAACGTCAAAAACAGAGTTTGTATGCAAAAGATATAAATTTTTGAATTTTAGGCACAAACTTCGAGGCTGGAAGAACGTCCAGCGTACCAAGTGGTATTCTGAGCGTATAAATTTATACGCCCAACATACGAGGTATGTATCCCCAATGTGCTAGAATCCATGGACACGTATCATACAAGTGCGACACGTCTGAGGCATGAGAACGGATGCAATGTCACGTTGCTTGGTAAGCCCCGCGTACTAGGCTTACGCTCAACGTAGAGTCATTCAAAGAAGTACACCCCGTGTACACCAAATTTACGCCCAACAAAATTTTGGGCTTCGCATAGTATAAATAGGGGTAAGATGCAGCCGACTTATGCTTAAAATTTTTACTCTCGTGCACCCTCTATTCTCTTTTGAATTTATCCTAATACCCCCCGAAGCATAGGCAACATCGCCAACACCCAAAGCAAGTCCCGACGCACCGAAGACCCGAGAAAATAATCTTTTCAAGTTGAAACTTTGCCCGCGCAAGGCCTGATTTTCAACAAAAATCCCCGGTTTTGTCAAAGAAAGTCATTTTTTGACACGAAGTGCTGCCCAAATTATCATTATATTATTCGGATATTTCACGGTGAGTTTAATATAGGGACAATTATATGTTATGTGTTATATGTGCAATGTGCTTTCCCATGTTATTATGATAATGGAGCTATACTTTTGACCATGTAGTGAATAACTAAGTATCACTTTGGTATTGGTATGAAGCCTTTGGCCATTTAGAGCATGTCTCGTATCACTTTGGTATTGGCTTTGTGTCTTTGGCCAAGTAGAGAATGACTCGTATCACTTTAGTATTGGCAGAATGCTACGTAGGGCTGAAAGCCTGCCTATTCTAGCAAAATGATAATCCAAAATTATATTTTCAGTGCCAATTGGGCTAAATTTTTATTGATGTATATCAAGTTGAATTTTTATGTCTAATTGATTTCAATCTTTGAATCAAATTATTGGTTGATTTGGAAAGCCTGTCATATGATACTCATCTGCCTTTTTTGTTTTTTGTCCCTCTTTCTTTCTGTCATATTGATATATATGGCATAACGTTATATTGTAACTGTTATTGAACTCACTAAGAGTCACCCGCTTATCCCTCTCAATGTTTAAACTATTGCAGGTGATAAGCATCCAATATAGTGATGTACTGGTAGAAGATGTAGAATAGTTCATATTAACACTTTTTGTACTTCATGTATAAATTTCCTGGGAAGTATGTAATATATAATACTTTCTAAAAATTCTTAATAGTTGGATTGTATCCAGACAATTGTAAATTATATTATGAATATGCATGTAGCATGTTTGGAGTAATTATATGGTAAAGGTATTAGAGAAGTAGGGGTTCCCTCAGTCATGGTATCATAATAGTAGTTTAATTGAAGTAAATCCGATGGATTGGTATCTAAACTTAAACTATTGGAAGTTCAATATATGAAAGGATTCATTGTAAGTATATGGATACAAACCATAGGAAATACTTAATTGAAGTATTATGTAATAATAAATCTTAATATTCTAAAATACTATATTACTCCGAAATTTCAGAGCAGTGGCTGAATAGGTGAGTAGCCATACACCGGGTGTGGGTGGAGAACTTCATCCTGATGAAGTAAATACTCCATTATCACAACGTGAGGAGTGACTCTTGGATAAAGTTACTGGTGTTATTCGGGAGACTCTCGAAGAACACAAAAAGGATAGTCATAAAGGTAAAAAAAGCCAACGGAGAATCTTCAAAAGGGGAGGTAAAACGTCCCTCATTCAAAACTTTCAAGAGTAATGGTGCTACAGAGTTTTCAGGTGTTCTTAATCCTATTGTTGTTCTTACATGGATCCAGAACATAGAATAAGTATTCCGTATCTCTCATGTGGTTATTGAAGACAAGGCCAATTATGCTTCTACAATGCTCATCGGAGAAGCCTTGGTCTGGTGGGAAGCAACATTCGAAGCTATCAACAAGTATGACCAAGAGAATTTATCTTGGGAAATGTTCAAAAATCGCTTGCTAGGAAAGTATTCTCATCTAGTCTTGAGGAGAAGATTGGAGAAAGAATTCCTCGAGCTTAAACAGGGAGGAATGACTGTGAATGATTATGAATCTCAATTCAATCAAAAAACATGTTTTGCTGCTAGTATATTCCAACTGAAGACGATAAAATTCAGTTATTCATGGAAGGAATATGGTATTAAATCTGCAATTTTGTGATTAATCGGGATGTTCTGTCATTTGATAAAGCTGTTGAGTATACCTGAAAACGCGAGCATGACTTAGAAATACGCAGTGACACTTTTTTTTATTCCGAAGCATCCACGTGTTGATCGAACTGTTCATGTTTCCTCTATTCCACCAGCTCAATTCGTTCGATCTGGATCTAGCAAACAATTGCAATCTCATAATACGTCTCGTGATTGCTGTAGGTCACAATCTTTTTCTCTTCAGTGGCCATCATGTCGAAATTGTGGAAAGAATCATCAGGGTGAATTCAGATTAGAAAAAGGATCAGTGGTCTGTTATGAATGTGGAGAAATAGGCCACATGAATTCCATTTTCCCGATAAAGATTGTTAAATGCTTTTCTTGTGGTGTTACTGGCCACATGAAGCGTTTCTGCCATACTCTTACTATTCAAATGGCGGGGAGTCAAGCTTCCATCCAACAACCAAAGAGTACTCCAACTAAAAAAAAGGAGGTGCCAAAAGCTAAAGGCTGTGCATTCCAAATTACCATGCAGGAGGCACGTGAAGACCCAAATGTTGTGACTGGTACATTTCTAGTCAACTCTAGACCTGCTCATATCTTATTTGATTATGGTGGCTCAGATTCTTTTGTGTCTACTGAATTTGAGCATTCCTTTCTAATTGCTTGATATGCACTCGCGCAACCATTTCATGTAGATACTACGGGAAGTATATCATTACTTGTTGATAAAGTCTATATGGATTGTGTCATAGAAATTGAAGGTTATAATTTTCTTGCTAACCTAATTCCTATATCCTTGCCCAACTTTGATATTATTCTCGAAATTGATTGGTTGTCAAAGAACCATGCAGAACTCTTTTTCTTTGAAAAGATAGTACACATTCCTATTGAAGAGGAGAATCCTATTTATGTATATGTTGAACAAAGAATTAAAATCTTTAAAATAATTTCTTTCCTAAAAGCTCATAAATTTATATCGAAGGGGTGTTCTACTTATCTAGCCTATATAGTTGATATCTCAAAAGAGGAGAAGAAAACTATAAATGATATTCCTGTTGTTAATAAATATCTTCATGGTTTCCCCGATGAATTGTCTGGACTACCTCTAGATAGGCAAGTAGAATTCCGAATTGATCTTGTGCCTAGAGCTGCTCCAATTGCAAATACTCCTTATCCTTTTGCGCCAGCTGAGATGAAGGAAATGATGATCCAACTACAGGAATTACTTGACAAATGCTTTATTTGGTCGAGTACCTCTCCCTGGGGCGCTCTGGTATTGTTTGTCAAGAAGAAAGAGGGATCAATGTGAATGTTTATTGATTATCGCAAGCTAAATAAGGTAACTATCAAGAACAAGTATCCACTACCTCACATAGATGACTTGTTTGATCAACTTCAGGGTGTTAGTTATTTCTCGAAGATTGATTTGAGGTCTGGCTATCATCAGTTGAAAGTACATGAGCAGGATGTACCGAAGACTGCTTTTCGTACTCGTTATGGGCATTATGAATTCCTTGTCCTCTCATTCGGATTAACAAATGCTCACCCAATGCTCGATAAATCTGTCATCGCATTCATTCATGAAATTCTAATCTATTCCAAGTCTGAAGTTGATCATACCATTCATATTCATGAAATATTAGGACTTCTTCGAAAGGAGAAACTATATGCTAAATTCTCCAAATGTGAATTTTGTCTTCGCCAAATTCAATTTCTCAGGCATGTGATTTCTGGTGATGATATATCAGTAGATCCTACCAAAATTGAAGACATTCAGAATTGGGAAGCACTCCATAATGCTTCTGAAATTCATAGTTTCTTAGGTCTCATGGGATATTACCGGAGATTCATTAACGATTTTTCGCATGTAGCTGTACCTCTCACGAGTCTTACACGAAAGGAAACAAAGTTCAAATGGGGTGAAGCCCAAGAAAAATCTTTTTCAACTCTAAAAGATCTTTTGAATCATGATCCAATCTTATCACTCCCAGAAGGTGATAATGGTTTTTCCATGTATAGTGATGCTTCAAGGTTGGGACTCGGTTGTGTGTTGATGCAGTGTGGTAGAGTAATAACCTATGCCTCAAGAAAACTGAAAGAGTAGGAAAAGAATTATGCCACCGATGACCTCGAACTCGTTGTAGTAGTATTTGCACTAAAACTTTGGAGACATTATCTTTTTGGTAAGGGATGCCAATTGTTTACTGACCACAAAAGTCTCAAGTATATATTCAGTCAGCAAACTTTGAATATGAGACAACAGCGAGTTATGGAGCTGATCAAAGACTATGACTGTGAAATCCTGTATCATCCTGGAAATGCCAATGTAGTTGTCGATGCACTTAGCAGGAAGATTTATCATAATAGTGTGTGTTATGTTATTACTCACACTATAGTAAAGTTTGCTATTCTTGATGAACTAAAGAAATGGCAAGTAGAGGCCTTAAAGCCAGAAAATGTGAAGAAGGAAGGGATGGTACATTATGCTGATATTTTACTTGATGATCCATGTGGACTGGAAGTATTTAAGAATCGGCTATGGATTCCAAAGATTGGTGGATTAATACAGAAGATTTTGGATGAAGCCCATAAGTCTAAGCTGTCAATACATCCTCGTACAAGTAAAATGAAATTTGATGTAAGGGTTGATTATTGGTGGCATGGGTTAAAGAGAGACATTGGAAGATACGTGTAGGAATGCTTAGTATGCTTAAAAGTCAAAGTGGAACACCAAAATCCATACAGGAGTCCAGAAAGTATTAATGTTCCCATGTGGAAATGGGAGGAGCTATCCATGGATTTTATTACCAAATTGCCAAAGACTACGAGACATAATGATAGCATTTGGGTAATTGTCGACCGACTGACTAAGAGTACACATTTTTTTTTCCATGCGTGAAAAATCTCCAATGGAGAAATACGCACAAGTATATTTGGATGAAATTGTTGTGAGACATGGCGTGCCACTAAAGATTATTTCCGATTGTGATACTCGCTTCACTTCTCAGTTTTTGGCGAGTATACAACGTGAATTGGGATCTCGGATTGTTCTCAACACAACTTGTCATCCCCATATAGATGGTCAGATGGAGAGAACAATCCAAACAGGGGAAGATAAGCTTCGTGTATGTATCCTGGAATTTGGTGGTAAATAGGACAAGTACTTATCTCTTGTCGAATTTTCATATAACAACAGCTACCACACTTTAATCAAAATTCCACCATATGAAGCATTATATGGTCGTAAATGTTGTACTCCATTATGTTGGCATTATGTAGGATAGGAAATCCTTGGAGACCTTGAAATGATTCAAGACACTACTGACGAGATTCAAATTGTACAAGAAAGAATGAAAGCAGCCCGGGATCGACAGAAGTCCTATGCAAAAAAGAGAAGACGACCCATAGAATTTCAGTTGGGTGATTTAGTAATGCTAAAGGTATTCTCATGGAAAGGCATTATGCAATTTGGGAAGAAAGGAAAACTGAGTCCTACATTTGTTTGACCTTTCAAAATTATCCAAAGAACTGGTAAGCAAGCACACCGTTTGGAATTACCAGAAGATTTGGCAGGTATTCATGATGTGTTTCATGTGAGTTCTCTGTGTAAATTTTAGGAATATATGATGAAATATTCCCATTATCCGAGGTGAAACTGGATAATAAATTAAGATATGTAGAAGAGACTAAAGAGATGTAAACCAAAGAACAATTGAATTGCGTAATAAAGAAGTGGAGTCGGTGCTTGTCAAGTGAAAACACCATCAAGGACCAAGTTATACTTGGGAAAATAAGAATGAGGTAAGAGCGAAATATCCCACTGGTTTAAATCATTGTAATTTCGGGGACGAAATCCTCAAAAAGAGGAGGTATTTGTAACATACATGTTAATGACCATGTATAATTATCGTGTTTTGTAAGCTTGATAGCTTAAAAGTGAATATTAATATATAATATATGATTTTGAGCATTGCGTTCTAACAAGATGGTTTTTACGAGAATTGAAGTAGAACTATGTTTAGAAACATTCAGAAAGTGATGGGATGTTTTATGAGATTCCGATCAAAAAACTCAAATATTGAAATTAACGAAAATGTAAAATTGAAGTTGGAAATAAGTAAAAATAATGTTATTGAAAGTTGTAAATTATCTCGTTAGAAACATTTAGACAAAAACATCACTGAAATCCGAGTTATAACGAAGAAGTTATGACTTATTGAAGGTTCGCGACAGAACCAGCACGATGCCGTATGACGTAAAAATTGAGTTTTGGATAAATCACTTTTTAGACTTAGTGATCTAAATGAAAGTCATAGTATTCGTTATACTGAGAACTTTCATAAAAAGAATGTTCAAATTTGACTTCGTATGAAGAAGTTATGATTTTTCTAGCAATCGACAAAGCAATGTACAACTTGAAATTCGAATTCTAGATCGAGAAATTTTTGGCTGATACAACGTAAACGAGAATCAAAGATCTCGTCAATAGTAGTTCAACGGTAAAAAGACAGACGAAAACGGACTTCGAATGAAGAAGTTATGAATTTTTAACGGATTTTTCCTGTCTCGGCCTGTTAAAAATATAATATTAAAAATGAAATCAAAACTAGCCGACGAAGTCTAAACGAAAGTTGTAGAGTATAATTTCACCTATATGTGGATATAAAGAACGTCAAAAACAGAGTTCGTATGCAAAAGATATGAATTTTTGAAGTTTTAGGCACAAACTTCAAGGCTGGAAGAACGCCCAGCGTACCAAGTGGTATGTTTAGCGTACATATTTATACGCCCAATGTACGAGGTATGTACGCCCATCAAACTAGAATTGATGGACACATATCATACAAGTGCGACATGTCCGAGGCACGAGAACCGATCCAATGTAATGTTGCTTGGCCCGCGTACTAGGCTTACTCTCAGCGTAGAGTCACTCAAAGCAGTACGTTGGCTTACGCTCAGTGTAGAGTCACTCAAAGCAGTACGCTCCGCGTACACCAAATTTACGCCTAACATAATCTGGGGCTTCGCATAGTATAAATAGAGGTAAGAGGCTGCCGACTTATGTTTAATAATTTTACATCTCTTACACCCTCTATTATCTTTCAATTTACCGTAATACCCCCAAGCTTAGGAAACATCCCCAACACCCGAAGCAAGTCCCGACGTACCGAAGACCCGAGAAAATAATGTTTTCAAGTTAAAACTCTGTCCGTGCAAGGCCCGATTTTCAACAAAAATCCTCGGTTTCCTCAAAGGAAGACATTTTTAGACATGAAGTGCTGCCCAAATTATCATTTTATCATTCGTATATTTCACGGTGAGTTCAATATAGGGATGTTATATGTGCAATGTGCTTTCCTGTGTTATTATGATAATGGAGCTATACATTTGACCATGTAGTGAATGAATAAGTATCACTTTGGTATTAGTATAAAGCCTTTGGCCATGTAGAGCATGTCTTTTATCACTTTGGTATTGGCTTTATGCCTTTGGCCATGTAGAGAATGACTCGTATCACTTTGGTATTGGCAGAATGCTAGGTAGGGCTGAAAGCCTGTATATTCTAGCAAAATGGTAATCCGAAATTGTATTTTCTGTGCCACTTGGGCTAAAGTTTTATTGATGTATATCAAGTTGAAATTGTTATGTCTCATTGATTGGAAATCTTTGAATCAAATTATTTGTTGATTTGGAAAGCCTGTCATATGATACTCATATGCCTTTGTTGTTCTTTGTCCCTCTTTGTTTCTGTCATATTATATATGGCATATTGTTATATTGTAACTATTATTCCTCTCAATGTTTATCACTAAGCATCACCCGTTTATCCCTCTCAATGTTTAAACTATTGCAAGTGATAAGCATCCAATATAGTCATGTACTGGTAGAGGATGTAGAATAGTTAATATTAACACTTTTTGTACTTAATGTATACATTTCCTGGGAAGTTATGTAATATATAATACTTTGTAAAAATTTTGATAGTTGGTTTTTATCCAAACGATTGTAAATTATATTATGAATATGCATGTAACATGTTTGCAGTAATTATATGGTAAATGTATTATAGAAGTAGGGGTTCCCTCATAATAGGAATAACTTGAAGAATGAATAAAGTTTGATCATACTCACAGCTAAAGAATGTTGTTATTTTTTAAGAATTTTATTCATTTTTGTTGATATTCTTTTATAATTATATTAAAATGTATGAGGCTTTTAGTCTGTAAGAATATATATGAATTTGTAGTTAAGTTCGGATGTATAAGAATATATTAGAATGTTGCTATTTTTCAACCTCAGATTTAAGAATTTTGTTATTCTTCAATAATATTCTAATAGAATAAAATTCTAAAAGAACATTATTCTAACAAAAAAATATTCTGATAGAATAAAATCTGTTATATTTACAAATTACATTAGAATTAAAATTGAATTAATTAAAAAAATTCAGATTTTTCAAATTAGGAGAATTAATTATACCTAAACATCCAAAAATTTCCTTTAATAAATGTAGTTAATTGTCCAAAATTCATTTTTGCTAAAATGTGTGTGATTATATGGTACATGTTATCCCGTTGTAATATTATATACTCTCAAATCATGTCTATTGATTAATTCCATCCGTTGGTCCAGATATGTGCATGCTGGCACATATTAGTTAGTAAAAACAACATAATCTATATATATATATATATATATATATATATATATATATATATATATATATATATATATATATATATATATATATACACCTTAAATCATTAAGACCTTCATATTCCTTTTTGCCAAAAACTCATATATTAGGTAAAACTCCAACATGAAAATTCTTTACCCAAAACCTTGTAAAACTACTCAAATGAAGCTTCTTAACACTTATTCGAACTAGCTCATAACACATAAACATTATATCATGATTTCTATTTCTTGGGTTTCAAACCCTAAGAATAAAGCATGAATTTAACTGTTAGATCTCTTTAAAAAAACCATGTATTATGCTTCCAAACACTTGATTATACATCAATAACAATCTAAACATGTGAAATCTCGCATACCAAGCTTAATCTCATAAATCACCATTAACGCTATAAAAAGCTTGAAAATGGAGAAGGTGGCTAACTTAGGAGCTTTTGATGTTCAATCCTTGCCACAAATACAAAAGATCACCCTTTGACCATTCCTCAAACTCCAAATTGCCAATGCTTCTCCCTCTAGGGTTAGGAGGTGTTTTTGACAAGAATGAACTCTAAACAAAGATTTAATTTATCTTGAAACTGTTTCATGGCCAGGTTCCCACTATAGATCGGTGACTTTAAGAGCCAATGGTCTTCCCTTGTTCATGTCGTGATGGCCATTTCCCAAAGCAACCTACTATATTCATCGCGTCACGAGCAACAATATGCCACGTAGTGGTGCAAAGTACATTTCATATGACTTACGATGAAAGTCTACCCAAATCACTGTTGGGTTTTGAGCAATCTAACACTCCTAAGTGTACATGCAACCCTAAATACCTTGGATCTATGTTTTCTCTATTATACATGCAAATATCAACTTTCCAAGGTATTGTGCTATTCTAGCATACAAAACTTTGAATAACACAAGTTAGAATAACATACCTTTTGTTGGTGCTTGTCTTCATGAAGCTTGAGTGCCTATTGCCCCAAGTGTGACACCTCAAATGGTTCACACAACATCAAGTACAATTGGAATAACTTGCGAGAAACTTAAACACTCCATGAAAACGTTTAGCCCTCACACCCACACATAGTCGCGATTTCTTGAGCCATGAGTTTCTTTTATATGGTGGCTATTAGGGTTACACCATGTAACTCATGACTTTACCCATTCCTTATGCTCCATGGATTTTAACCTCCATGGAGTATCCGTGGGTCACCCCATGGACTTAGTCCAACATAAGGAATCTTGGATCACAAGCCCACATATATAAGAATGAATGATTTGCACAATCAACCCATATATTTAATTAGTCTCCTTTTGATCACTTAATTAATTCCAAATTAATTCTTGATCAATACTAATTAAATAACCTTATTAATATATTAGAACTTATAATATATTAATAAACCTTAAGTGTTATTTCTCTCATTTTATTCTATCCAAGTGCATGATGCCATTCAACCTAAATGGACCATGCCGGGTCGGTCAAGTTTTACCAATTATAGTTATGGACTTAGACATTAATCCAACAATCACCGCCTCAACGACCACGTCGCGGCACACCAATCACCGTACTGTGGTGAGGCAGTAATCAACCCTAAATTATATATATCATGTCCAATCCTTTATCCAACCACAACAACATAATTTCATTACTTCTACACATTCAAGAATACATGAAAGATAACATTTTGCATGACTAATACTTCAAAAATCTAGGTTCTTAGAGGTCTACCCTGGTGTTCAACATAAAGCTGGTCCATTTCGTGTATCTTGGCCTTAGCTTTGATAAAGTTGGCAACTTTACCATTCCTTGAGGTCCTAACAGCTGTATATGTTCTAAATCTGAAATGGTTCACTTGTTAGATGCAATGCATGGGGTCTTGACCCTATTTTTACCCCTTTTGATCTATGTTTGCAGGAGGACATGCATTAGACAAGTATGTCCATAAAGTTATGATTTTTATGGTCCTTTTGTGATGCAAAGAAGCCTTCTGGAAAGTTTGAAGGAATGTCTTAAGGGATTAAGCTCTTAAGAAGGAAATGAACTTGTGACCAGAAATCAAGGCGCGACCAAGGAGCGCCTACAGCATGGTAGCGCACTAGTACGTGTTTACTTTGTTTGGACGTAACCACGGTGTAGCTTGTTGTTCACCAGGGCGTGGTCGAGGGTTTTCTGCGACTATTTTTTTTCATTTGGCTGCCACGGCGCGGATAGTGGTTACCACAACGTGGTGGTTGACTATTGATTGTTGACTTTTTTACTATGGTTGACTTTTAGTCAAAATGCTACTTTTAGTTGGTATATTGAGGCTTAACCTCCTATAATTCATTACGTGATGTGTAGTATAAGCTTTTTGTCATCGCAAGCTGTGATGTAGCCTACCCTAATTATCGAGGTGAGTCTTCTCATTATATAATGTAGAATGTTAGATAATCTTTGTGACTTTTTCATGAAAGACCATGGGAGGACCATGACAATTGTATATAAGACCATAGGATGACCATGACAATTGTATGAAATACCATGGGAAGACCATGGAAGCCATATGAAAGATAATGAGAAGACCATTGCAAGTAACATTACAGAAGGACTACAGCAGTAGAAGTGACTCTAAGAGGATGGGAGGACCATAACATATACTTATAATAATGACATGTATGATATGTGGTATTTTGGGGAACTCGCTAACCTTTGAGCTTATGTTTTCAAGTTAAAATATTTCAGGTACTTCGAGTAGCAAAGGGAAGCGTTCGACTTTATTGCATTGTATCCACTGAAGATTTCACATTTTGTTTTATGACATTATGATAATTATTTTGGAACTTCTTTTGATACTACGATGATCCTTTATGAAATGGAATGAATGTTTTAACTATTTTAAAAATGAAAATTTTACCTTGTATTTTTTGGGAGGTTACACAAAAAAGGATATGAAATGGGTGATTTTTTTTTGAACGGCGGGATTAATGGTTATAAGTTAGTATCATCAAATTATCAACGCCTAGATTAGAACTCGAGACCTCCAATCGGAGATTCAAAGCTTCAACCAAGTAGGTTTTTCCCACATTGGTGGGTACAATTGATTTATACAATGTCTATGCACCACTATGTGACAACACTCCTAAAAAACTTGCTCTGGTGGTTATGTAAGAATAAGGTTATGTAAGTATTTTTTTTCATAAAATATAGAATATATAGCATGCAACATTCAAAAAATACTTATACAATTTATAAAAAATGGATGGAAAGTATCCTACTCATTTAGTTTAGTGCTAAATGAAAGAAATAGTAGTTACTTATTTATTTCTTTATTTAAGCTACTATTCTCATTTTTGTTAATCATAACATTGTACTTTCATGTTTTTTTCTTATTAGTGCATTGTGTTTTGAGTATTCTACCAAATTTTTGCATTGTAATTTCTATTCTTTTTTAAAATGACATTGTACTTTGGAAAATCTACCCAATTATAGTAATGGAAATAGCTTTGCATTTGAATGATAGTGCTATAAGTAGATAAATTTTTTATAAGTACAATCTTGTATATGAAGAAATGAAATTGGGACGCTATAGTGAACAACTATGATGCATTGAAACTCTTGTTAGGGTGTTGTTCCTGTATCCGAAACTCCCGGGAAACGGATACGACATGGAAACGTTTCGATGAAGTATCCGGTAGGCAGAAACGTTTATGTGAAGTATCCGTTGAAGTTTTGGTGAAGTTTCCTACTCTCACTCATCTAATTGAAAATGGTATTGCTGTCTGGATATATAAGTAAGTTGAACTAGCCTACACTTTAACTAAATCTTGGATGCAATAGCTTTTTACAAATCTATCTCACGGTCATATTTTACACCATTATTTATGCAGACAACATTTCTCAAGGAGAAAAAAAAAGAAACAAGGCACAAGTTAGCATGTCACACAAAAGTTACATATTATTTATAATGAATTGGTAGTGATGACATGGATGCACGGGTCCTAGTTATAGCATCATCAAAGTACTTTGTAAATAAGCTAAAGCTTCAAGTAGTGACTGCTTGGCGACCAGAGTACTATAAGAAAGAGGTGACACCCTAACAACATCGGTGTTGGCAAAAAGTACATAAAAGATTACTACAAGGTTGCCCGTGCAATGCAGTGGATGACAAATAGTTTCCTTTTGACGAGCAATCGCTTTTCGGTTGTTAGTGACATTTCGATGGATGTTTTTCAAAACATGTCATATATCGAGAACATATCATGTATGAATTATTCCAATCAAACATTGTCTATTAAACAACTTTTTGAGCATGTGGATACCTTACACGAGACCAAAACCAAGAAGAGAGCTATTGATTCGGTGTGTTGCACGACGGTTTTGATTCTATGGAGGTTGCGGAATGATATATGGTGGTAGATTTAGAAAACTTGTTTTTCCTTTTTCTGGATTAGCTATAGATTTAGAAAACTTGTTTTCCTTTGAATTGTTCGTTGCAGTTCTCTTTAAACAATTTGTAAAAGTTTTTGTTTGATCTCTAGTTTCTTGTTAAGGGTTTTTTTTTTTTTTCCTACTGTTAAAAAAAAAAAAAAGAAAAATAAACCTGCTTTTGCTTTCGTCTTGCATCGTGATTATCTAATATGGATATTTTTGCTTCAATCAAACCTTAGTATTCTTGACGAAGATAGTTGATGTAATCAAACTTTAATATACTTGTCGGAATTTCGTTAAGGAATCTAATAGTAATTATCTAGAAAATTTAAATATTCTAAATACCATAACTCGTGATAAAAAAAAATATAATATGAATAAGAAACACAAAAACAAATGACAAATAAAAAGTTTATGGATAACAATAATTAAAAGTACAAAATAAAACATATACGTTTTTTAAAACTACTTATTTAACACTATCTGAGCATGTATTTTGGGCCTTCCGGCAAATAGCAGTAATCAATTAGACAAATAGCAAAAAACAATTTGACATACCAATTTAGCAAATAGGAGATAATAAATGCACGAAAAATTGTGAATAATACTTATATTTCAAATATCAATTTGGAAATGGAAAAAAAAAAAGTCACATTAATTTAGTGGGTGTTCTATCTAGGGATGAGTAGAAGTATCTCGATAACCGGAATTTACTTTAAAGGTTCGGTTAGCGGTTTCTCAAATTGTCCATATTCAATCCTGAATATAAGACTGATTCGGTCTATCAAGAACCAGTTAAAATATTGAAACCGAACAAGAATTGAAAATTTTCTTGTAAGTAATCTATTTTACATTTAAGAGTTAAATCAGAAGGAATTCATTTATGGTACATTACCACTCTTATCTTATCTGTCACAACAAAAGGTCAAGTTGATTTCCAACTAAGATGCAGCATAACCAAAATTTAAATAGCAGTAAGAATACCAAAATTAAAATTAGAAAGATATCCTTTGTGGGATAAGAGCATATGTTTTGACTTTTAAGATCAAACATCATTTTATTCAATATAACTTTTTCAAAAACATTTAAGAGAGATATTATAGAAAAACTTCATTAATCATAAAACTTGTTACCTATTTACACGTATTTATGATAATTTTCTTCTACATTTCTAAAATCCATATCAAAATTGAATTTGAAATTAACTTGTTTAAATTTGCAAATGCTTTGATTTTTCAAGGAACTTTACTAATCTATTGATTTTAGCTAAAATAAAACAATGATCTGAGAGGACTTGGCTTTATACAGAAATAATTACATATATTCATTTCTATCCTTTAAGCCTAGATAAAAATAAGAAAATATCAGAATACTATATTAAAATTATTAAGAAACAAATCATTAAAACTGAAATAATAAAATTTACTTTGCAATTGAAAATAGAACAATGTTCCATTGGGGCTTCAACTTTTTCTTCCATAAGATATATTTCCTTCTTTTGGCATCACTCTCTACCTTATGATTATCGTCTTCTGATGCATCACCAACACACAACTATAAATGGCTAGATTTTTCAATGTACATCTTAATAAGAAGAAGCCAATTTCATTGGCTATAATGAACAAATAATTGAAAGTAGAGTCCTACTATTAACATTGAATATTAGGTGGAGTGAAATCTTTTAGAGGAGAGGGTGTTAGGTTGAGATTTTTCTTATAACTGAATAAACAAAAACTTACGAGTTAGGATCTAGCATTCTATGCAAGGTTGTAAAGCATACATATACCGGGATCATATAATCGTACCTTTCATTTTCTGCTTAAAATAATCTTGAAGCTCCTTTACCTTTTGTCTCCAATATTAAAAGAAATATATATATATATATATATATATATATATATATATATATATATATATATATATATATATATATATATATATATATATATATATATATATATATATATATATAATTACAGTGATTAAAACATAAATGCATATAACCATTCACTTTGAAATTGGCTTCGCTTTGGCGAAATCGAATGCCCAAAATGACATTTTTCTTTCATAGAAAACATCAAATTGAAACTTTAAAAAAATGCTTTAGAAAAAATGTATAACTTGCCCTAGCCCTACTGATTAAAGAGAAAGGTATGACACCTCTATATCTCAGTGGCTTTAATCTGATATACTCTTCTTCCCTTTTAATTCCAAAAAATGACAAATAGTTTATTTAAAATCTATACAAATACCTACAAGATTCTGTAAAATGAACTCATCAAAGATTGGATTCTAAAAAGATACCAGCAATATCCCATAATCCCAATCTAACAATATTTCCATCCATAACCACATTATCACTGAAATTATATTAAAAAAAAAAACGTTAGAATATAATATTTTCAAGAAAAACAACCTCAAATAAAAAACTCGCTTTTTGGTGCAAAAATCTATAAAATATCATAAACTCACAGGTAATTAATGTCTAGATCATAAAAAATTAGGATAAATAATCCACAATATCAAACCTGCATACTATAATTAGGAAAAACTTGGGTGCTAATGTTGTGGTGACTTGTGTGATTTCTAATTCTGTGAACAATGTGGCATAAAATGAAAAGGATAAACAATCAAAATAGTATACAAGTTATTAAGAATGAGATAATGAAATCTATTTTCAAATGCAACAATCTCTTGGTGGCCACATCAAGATAAACAATCAAAATAGTCCACAAATGCTATAAAATACAATCACTAAAAGAAGAAACAGTTTCACATTATCCTTCACTGTCACAATTTGTTTAATGAGAGATGGATTCTCTAAGAAATATAATCCACAATACAAATCCCACTATAAAAACAAATAATTGAAAAGATTTATAAAAGACTTGATACATAAGAAAATGAAGAGATAGGGTTCCATAGAAAGAGAAAGGGAAACAAACACAGTTTTATTAAAAAGCCAAAAAAAAACAGGAAAAAGGGTGTACATATTCAACATAATGTACCAAATGTGAAGCGATTCTAAGCTTCCAATGAACCCTTGACCTTATGACATCCCTTCCATCTTCATTTCTGTGATCATAAAACCATTCATGGAGGTTGTTGTCATGGATTCAAGTTACATAACCCAAAACAAAACCTTCATTAAACGCATAACATATTCAGATCCTGAGATTTTGAGTAAAAAAGCACAATATTTGAGTTAGAAAAGAGTAGTAAAAGAGATAACCTGAGTTGTTTTTCCTGGAAATCGTAAAAAGATGCCTATATGTGAGCGTCTTTTTACCATCTGCTTCTTTTACTTCCAAAATTCCCCTAGAAATCTCCCAAAAGTAACCAATAAACAAAATCAACAGTTATACAAATTTGGCCCGTAATTTGAAGAACGGAAACAAAAAGTTTGGGTTAGGAAATAAGATGTGAACGGAGGGTAGAGAGTTGAGAATCATTTTTTTCTATACTAGATTTGGTGGATGGAAGACTTCGAGAGCGGTAGCTGATGGAGGAAATGGGTTCATAGTTTTTCACGTTTGAGCTTTGTGCCCATTAATCAGATGCATAAAATCCAGATCCATGATCAAAAAATTGGCGATGGAGGTGACTGAAGGTCGAAGATCATGTGTGGCGTTGTGTAGTGGTGCATCGGTAATGAGGATTGTGCAATGGTGGGATGTTAGTAGTGTTTAGGGTTTCAAGATCGATAGAGATAGATGGTGAGTTTCCTATGCTGATGGTGTTGAGTATGATGGTGGTGAGTTGTTGTGCTTTGTTGCCGCAGTGGAGGAGATCAAAGATTTAGGGTTTCAGAGAGATAGATAGGGCTTTGAAACGTCATAAGCGTGTTTCAATTATTTTAAGTCGTAAATATGTTATACATGTCAGATAATAAGCTTAACAATATTGTATAGGATGTAATAAGAGTGGTATCTCTTAAAATTCAAGAAATCTCCCTATCTAATAAACAAAACCACTCTGGCACGTGTCCATTTAAAAGCACTCATTTCATACAAAGTAAAATGCAAATTTTGCCCCTGTTTTATTTCACCGTATTGTCCTTTTCTTTCAACTTCTTCCCACGATTTTTTCTCAGTTTCTTCAATTTTGTGATTCCTAAAGATTGGGAATTCAAAATACACCTGATTGTTTTGCCCCAATTTCACCCGCATACCCTAAATATCGGTCCATTTCCTTTTATCGATTCATATATCAAGATTTGCAGCCCTCAATTTAAGGTATGACTACTTCTTCTTTCCCATTCTTTCACTCCACTTTCCTTCTTACCACACACCGTCGCTTTCCTCCTTCCAACCCTCAAAATTCTCATGCTTCAAGGGTGTTTGGATCTTGTCATTGGACCTAATGATAGTTGTATCTCCGCTACACACTGGTCTGCTAGGATTCATCATACCTACCGTCACCACCCTTCCTCTATCTACGCTCTCACCCTCTATTAAAATCACCCTCTATTAAATCAACCTTATTATGACGTTAGTTAATATTATTTGACATTTTTTTCCCGATAGTAGAACATAATCTAAATTTTCTTCTTGTAAGAAGAATTAGTGGAAGGAATGCCAAGAAAGAAGCAATCATTTGATTTGTTGACTCTTTTCTTATGATGATATGCAAAACAAGTTGTACTTTTTACTAGCTAATGATTTGATGTAAGTTGATTATGTATTCCTTCTGCAACTTTTCATGGGCTCTGTTATGCCTTAGTAAGTCTTGATGCTTAACAACGCAAAATGGGTTCATAAACAAATGTTTTTAACTTTTTTTTGTTTTTTTTGTTATTTTTTGCTGTTATTCTCTTTGTTCTATCTACACTTCTATTGATTAAATGATGTAGGCTCATTTAGCTTTTGGTAGTAAAATTAACTTCCTAATGTATGTTAAAAAGAGCATTACAACATACTTTCCTAGTAGCTATAGTCATCATGTTCCTAAAATTTCATAATAAAATTATGATGGTGGAGTTTGGAACAAAGTGAAACTCCATTGCATTTCAAGAAATGTTATCTGAAAGGAAATGATGGTGTTTTCAATCAAAAGCATGATGTGTAATAATAGGAAACATTTTTTTTTTGATAAAACTATATTGAAAAAACCCAGTACTCAGACCAATGCTGAAATCAAAAGAAAATATACAATAATTTGGTGTGAATTTCATCTCGCAGTAATGGAGCATTTTGTTAGTTTTTTGCATTGTATAGATACTTTTTCTATTGTAACCTTAAAAACGAATATAACGATTCAATCATTGAAAAACAAACCATTTTTATTGATAAAATGATTTACATAATTTACATATATAGTTCGTGTTTTAATATCTTAATTGTCATAAATGGTCACTATGAAACATTTTTTCACATAAATTTAGATAAAAATTTACAATTAATGTAAAATTTTCACAACAATGTATTGTAATAACACTAATGGTTTTCCAATTCATGTGATAGAGGTACTATACCTTATGTAAATATTTCCTTTATGCAACATATTCTATTAAATTATATATTTTAATTGATACGTATGAAAGTGTTGCATTCATATTTAAAAATTAAATATACAATATATAAGGGTTTTAATTAATTATTTGCTATAAGTTTAATATACATTTATACATTATTATTTATGAAATAACATTTTATGTAATATATATTTAATAAATTATTATAAATATTTGATTTTTCAATATTATTTTTAATCATCAATATTAATTTTCTTTTTTATCTCATGGTTTCCACGGTTTCTAACCTAGTATCTAATATGTTTAATAATACAACAAATTAAAATTCAAGAAATGTCTAATATATTTAACAACACAGGAAAGATAATATCCAAATCTAATAAGTATCCAAATCTAATAAGTTGATGTTAAAAACTGATAGGTTGAAAGTTGAATGATATGTTGTAGGCTATAAAGGAGTTGTACTCACACTATGACTGTATTAGGCCCAATTACGCATTAGCATTGCTAATGGTCTCATAATTCCTTCAAGGAAAACTTAATTCCTCCATCTTTCACAAATGATAAAAGGATTATTTACAGCATGATTTGGACGAACAAAAGTTGAAATTATCATTTTTTTTTTTCTTTTTTACTTCTCATGGTATTGCTACATTTGTAGAGGGTGAAAAACTGAAAATTGTTCTTGTGATGTACTCCATCACTTAGTGATTTTCTCTCAGGAAGAAAGTACTTCGAATTGTAAACTAGAAATAAAAATAAAATAGCGTTGATGATTAAATAGCACATTATTTCGCTCTGAAAGATGACAGAAATGTATCAATGATGTAAACAGATAAAACTTGAAACATATATAAGGCAAGCAGGTTAAAATAAAAGGTGCCCTGAAGATAGAACCATGTGTTGTCTCTGACTCAAGAAAGCAAACAAAAAAAAAATCAATTATGTTTTTGAAGATTTACAAAAATAAAGTAGAGGAAAAAAGACGTCTCTATTCATAAAGATATATTATAAATAAATGCTGAAACAAACATATTCGTGGCTTATCCGGTTGCGAATCACTAATTTAACCAAATTCAGAAAATATAATGATTTTAATAGACACACAAATAAGTAAATAACATAATGGATTTTTAACATTGTCCTTAAAAATCCAACTTTTATTTTTCATGAATTGGTTCAATGGGGAGTTTACAACCAACTACCGTTTGTTCTTCACTTATGATTCTTACTCATAGTTAAATTTAATAAGAAGTTCCAAAGAGCAAGACAAATGAGCATAGGAAATGACGTTACAACTTACAACAGCACACAACCAGGTGCAAAGAATTCTTCAACCATGCTTCTTCTCTCACAATATATAAAGAGACACACGACACATAATAACATATACGACTGATAAAGTTTCTTCTATGTCAATAATTAAAATGAACCACATTTCTTATTATTTGTTGTTTGTTTTTTCACTTTATTTTCTGGGTTTCTGTGTGGCAAGAAAGGATGACCAGATCACCAGCCTCAACAAATTAATGGAGTCGAGAAGATCAGAGAATCCGCCACGTGTCCAGCCATGGACAGAAGAAGACACATCAAACTTATCTCCACTTTCTATTGTCCCTCAACAAGGGTCAAAGGAAGAAGATATGATTGACAAGTTGCCAGGTCAACCACAAGTCGATTTTGATCATTATTCAGGCTATGTAACAGTCGATTCAAAGGTGGGAAAGGCGTTGTTTTATTACTTTGCTGAATCACCTCACAATTCTTCAAACAACCCTCTTGTCCTATGGCTCAATGGAGGTATAATGCTTCTATTATAATTCAAGTCTATGTGAAAAAACAAAACAATACAATAATGCGTTGTTTTCACACAAAAACCGACTTAAAATACTAGAAAACTAGTAATGAAGGTATTATACAGGGCCAGGATGCTCGTCGTTTGGATACGGAGCCATGGAAGAACTTGGACCCTTCCGAGTCAACAGTGATGGGAAAACACTCTACCGCAATGATTATGCATGGAACAATGGTAACAAAAAATGATGAGGGCATTCATGTCTTTTTCACATACAAAGCGAGTACATGTCAAAAAATTTCCGTGATTACAACGTGAAAGTCTAAATACAGAAAATTTTGACAGTGGCTAATGTGCTATTCTTGGAATCGCCTGCTGGAGTGGGTTTCTCGTATTCAAACACATCGTACGTGACAGGGGACAAGCAAACAGCTAAAGACTCGTACACTTTTCTCATCAATTGGCTTGAAAGATTCCCCGAATACAAAACCCGAGATTTCTTTATTACGGGTGAAAGCTACGCAGGTCACTACGTACCTCAGCTTGCTTCCCTCATTCTCTCGGAAAACAAGAAAACTAACGGAACAGTCATTAATCTTCGTGGAATTGCGGTAAGTAATTATCGTACTAACAAGACAGGACATGACAGGACAGGACAATAAGCTAAATGTGTGTGTTGTGATTGTGCAGATTGGGAATGCTTGGATTGATGACAATACATCTTATGAAGGGATGTATGACTACTATTGGACCCATGCCCTAAACTCTGATGAGACAAATGAAGGTATCAAGAAGTATTGTGACTATGTTACTGGGAACTTCTCTCAGGAGTGCTACATGTATCAAGGCCAAGGAGACGGTGAATATGGTGGAATTGATATTTACAACATTTATGCACCACTTTGTCATCATGATATTACACAAAAATCTGGAACCAACGGATCTGTAAGTCTTTGATTCTATAATAATAAAATATATCACATACAAATTTCAAAATTTCTTATAAATTATCAAAAGTTAGATAAAACATATCCTACTGAACTCTTTCGATTAAGGGATAGTACAAGAAATAGCAACATACTTTGCTTACTTGTTTTATTGTAGCATATTACTATCGTTCACACTACAATTTTTTTCTTATTAAAGCATTGTACTTTGAACGATTTATCTATTTATAGCATTCTACTTTCAAGTTATTTATGATTATGACATTGTAATTTGGAAAATCTACCCAATTATAGCATTGTAAATTGATTTTTATTTAGATGGCATCACTATAATTGGAAAGATTTTCCAAATTATAATATGCCGTGATAGGTTGAAATGAAAGTAGCATGCTACAATTAACAAATTAACAAAGGTAAGTTGCTATTTCTTTCATTTAGCCTATAATTATTCAACCATAAAACCAAGTATTAAATCTAATTGAACTACATATGATGTGTTGAACTAGGTCACGACCTTTGATCCTTGCTCTGATGATTATGTCTTATCATATCTGAATCGAGCAGACGTGCAAGAAGCTCTTCATGTCCAAAATACCTCATGGGGATTTTGCGCGTACCTTTTCTTCCCTTTCTCTAAAACTAGGATACCATTATTCCATAATAAACAAAAATCAATGAAAGTCTCATGTTATTTCTTGTATCCGACTTGTGTTTTTATGTGCAGTGGTATTGGAATGAAAGACAGCCCAACAACCATTTTGCCTACCATCACTCGACTTATTGAAAATGGAATTAGTGTCTGGATATACAGGTAACTCAATCGAGTCTAACACACAATCAGTTATTTATTAAACATACACAAAAATAAACTTACATTTGATTTATAATGAATCGGCAGTGGTGACACAGATGGACGGGTCCCAGTAACATCCTCAAGGTACTCTGTAAATAAGTTGAAGCTTCCAGTAGAAGCTGCTTGGAGACCATGGTACTATAACAAAGAGGTACATGATATTTAAAACTGAAATCAAATTGAATAACAGTATACGTGTTCATGAAATATATGTATAAATGCAAAGCAAATAAATAGTTAGATACTATAATATCCAGATTTAATAAGTTGATGTTAAAAATGTGATAGGTTGGAGGATATGTGGTAGGATACAAGGGAGTTGTACTTACCACAGTAAGAGGCGCGGGGCATACAGTTCCAAGCTACCAGCCAGAAAGAGCATTGCAAATGATCTCGTCATTCCTTCAGGGGAAACTTCCTCCATCTTTCAGACAATAATCCCTAAATGCCACCGAGTAGTTTTAGTTTATCAGAATCGAATAACTATGATAAGCAATGAATCTGAAGTTGACTGATTGCTTGATATTCTATTAGGATGAAAGATTAACAATAAATAGAAGAGATGAAATCTGAAGAATGTGATGCGGATTTGTTGAGTGTTTAAATTGTTGTGATGAAGGTAAACCCTCGAAGTTTTCTTGACTGAAGTCAGAGGAAAGTTGTACTTGTATCAGATTGTATTTGAAATAAAAATCTCATTCACAGAATGTCAGCATTATAACTTTATATGAAATGATACATGTCTCCTTAATAATTGCATAATGTCCAAGCGTAGCAAAAAGGGAAAATTTGATTATATATGCATCAGAAACTAGCGAGCTACAACAAACTATCCCCATGTAAATCAGTGATAACAACCTAGAAAATTATGATGATATAAAAATGCACTGAATCTTTGACAAAAGTTAAAATGTAGGAAGTAAAAGTGTAAAATAGATAAGAAAAAAAAAAGGATAATTACAAGAGCAGTGATGAACAACCCCTAACAACTAGGCGAGTAGAAAATTAATCAGCCGTGTGAAATCCCAAATTACAGTTTTTTTGGATAAATCATAACTGATCATTTGTGGATGAAACAACCTAAATCCCTAAATTGCAGTAGCCACGATCTTTGGATAAATCAACCCACGATCCCACTCATTTACATAATTGCTCATTTGCCCCTATAAAACATTGAAGCTATCACAGGCTGCTGGGCGAACATGTTATTAATTTTATCACACAAAGCTGTTTTTTTTTTTTGTGATTTATGTCATAATATTTATAATTATCATATAAATTAAATCATAAATTAAAAATAACATTTAAAAAGTAAAAATAAAATTTTAATAAATCATAAATTTAAATCAAAAAAAAATTGCAACAAAGGACAAAAACAATTAAAAACCTAGGGTAAATTACACCAAACATCCCTCGTGTAGGTATTAGAAAGCATGTTTAGTCCCTATTTTCAAAAATTAACTCGGATCATCCCTCGTTTGATTAAAAGTTGCACGCTTCATCCCTCGTGAGTTTAAATTTGCAAGCTTCATCCCTTACGAGTTATAAAATGACTAATATGACCTTTTGTATTTATTTTCCAATTAATTTAAATGTTATAATAAATATTACTAATTTAAAAATAAAAGAAAAAACCCAAACATCCCTACCACCCCCCCCCTAACCCCCCCCCCCCCCTTACTTTCCTTTTGCTCATCTCTCTTCCTCCATCTTCTGGTAATTCTTGCAAAACAACAGATCCACCTGTTCCGACCAACCACCACCGGAGCACACCCCTTAAAGTCAAAATTCGGCCACTTTTTTTTGTAGCCTCTCGTATTCATAGAACCATCAACCATTTTTTTTCCTGAACACCGCCTTTAACATGAACCACTTCACCGTTAACACCG
This sequence comes from Lactuca saligna, assembly GCF_052625555.1. Classification (NCBI taxonomy): domain Eukaryota; kingdom Viridiplantae; phylum Streptophyta; class Magnoliopsida; order Asterales; family Asteraceae; genus Lactuca; species Lactuca saligna. Next base: position 209,195,045 of record NC_136420.1, read on the forward strand.
GTTGCCCATCAGGGAACCCAACCTCTACACCACCTGTTTCTAACCTCCACATCACCGAAAATAGCAACCGTTCTTGCAACCACCCTCGAAAATTGTCGCCTTCAAATGCCACCTCTTAACAATCAAACTTGTTGTTGAATACTGACGACCATTTCTGAATCTCACCTTCACCAAAACAAAACGCCTAGAACTGCCACAAAATCAGGGCCTGAAAACCATATCAAACACCGCATTGAATGTGATCCCCTCTCCGTCTTCGTCATCAATTGAGAAGATTTGGGTTCGATATGAGCTTGCTTCTCCGATCTGAATCTCCCTCTTCTTCGATTTACAAGTTTAGGGTTCATTTTTTGAGATTTGAATGATGACAAGTGCTGGTTACAGGAGGTTATAGCGGTGATAGATGGAGGTGTCGGAGATTAGAAAGAGGATAGTGAAGAGAGAGAACGTGTGTGTGGCAGAGATGAACGATCGAATTCAAAGAAAAAGATGAAGAAAGGAAATTGGGGAAAGAGAACGGGGTGGCTTAGTGGAGTCGCCCGGAGAAGTCGTCGGAGTAATGAAATCGGCAGAAGGTGTCGTCGGAGTTGCGACTGTGGGTGGTGATCGTGGATAGGAGGTGTTTCGAAGAAGAAAGGGGTTTGGGAGACGAGTTATGAATGTCTGCTTAGGGCTCCGATTTCTTTTTAAAAGTTTTTTTAATAAATAAATAATTAATAATTACAAAAAAATAGAAAAATAGATAAAAAAAAAAAGAAATAAATAAGGGCAAAATGGTCTTTTTATGCCAAGAGGGACGAAGTGTGCAACTTTTAACCAAACGAGGGATATTCAGAGTTAATTTTTGAAAATAGAGACTAAACATGCTTTCTGGCACCTGCACGAGGGACGATTGGTGTAATTTACCCAAAAACCTAAAAACCAAAAAGATGATGAGAAAAATTATAACTTTTTATCTAAATTATTCATCTTTAGTATCATCATAGATATGATCTATCAAGTCTTCTTGAAGTTGTTTGTATTTTCGTTGGTCTTGAATGTCAACGACTATATGTAATTATTCTGTTGTCCCTGGTTGAAATTGAATGTGTCCAGATTTCATAAGTGAATACTCCGCTATGTTTCATCTTTTATCTTCAATCACCTTGTTATGCATTATGATACATGCATACATAATATCTCATAGAGTGTCAAAGTGATATGGTCGTGCCGCATGTTCAATTATGTGCCATTGTAACACCCCAAAAATATGAAGGTAAAATTTCATTTTTAAAACAACCAAAACACCCGTTGATAATTTTATTTAAACACTTAAAGGTATTTTACAATAAAAACAATTATCAGAGTATAATCCCAAAATCCTAAGGTTGCAAAAAATATGGGCGTATTCACTACGATCACATCGGACCATTCATTTTCGAACCAGAAGTACCTGAAACCATAAACAACAACTTTAAGCACAAAGCTTAGTGAGTTCCCCAAATACCACAAACGATACATATCATAAGAGTCATACTTATCAAACATGCAATACGAGGTGCTATGTGCCAACCATAGTCTTGCCATTACGTCACGAGCTGTATCATGGTCTTTCCTTGCCATGCTAGGGACCAAAACTTTGGGTCTTATAGACAAGTGCTAGGAGCCACCTCCTACTCTTCCATGTAAGCATCACAAAGAAAACCAACATATAATCCACCACTACTTAAACAAAATGCCAAGGGTTACCCCTGGTCATCCTATAATACATAAACCAAATGGGCCGACATTGGTGTCTTCGATCCATAGTACAGTGAAGAAACTCACCCCACGCTGCTGAATCACATTGATAATCCCTGGCATCTGGTCCTACAATTCCCGAGCTATCAATATCAAATAACACCCAATTAACATTTAGGTTTCAATCCAAATCCAAAAATCCATACATGGGATTATACCTTCACAACCTCTAATTGAAGCACTAAAACTCAATCCCATTCAAAATTGAAATTGATGCTAAAAATCATGACTCAAAAATCGGATACATCTTCTTCATCAGGATGAACCCATTTAGTAGAAAAGCTCCATTGATTGATTACAGATAATAAGCACAACCTCAGATTTTGAGGAAAATAGTAATTTGGAGAACCCTTTTGAACCCAAGATACCTATTACAAATCTTTCAGTTTAGCTTCGGAGATGTTGGATATTTGTAAGATATTGTGACTGAAGATTTCTCCATCTCTGGATTTCGTCGCCGTTCTTGGTGGTGAGGTGTTTTTCGGATTATGATTTTTTGTGTAGGTTTTCGTTTCAGATCTGCCCTTCGGCTTTTGGATTAAGGTTTAGTTTCAAATTCGGGTGTAACAACCCAAAAACAGTGATATAATTTTTCATTTTAAAATCATGATTTCCATACATCATATGTTCTCAAAGTTAACCATGATACAAAGTATCAAAACAACAAGGTTAAACTACTCACAAGTACGGAAACATGATATGGATGTTGTGCAGTCACGTCGGGCCCTTCCCTTTCGTACCAAATATCTGAAACCATAAACATAAATTGTAAGCATAAAGCATAATATGTTTCCCCAAGGTACCATATGCCATATGAATCAGTGGGTCAAGCCGTGGGGTATATTCCAACTCAACATACAAAGGGCCTAGTCTTGGGGCCTAACCCTTAAAGCTTTCTTCCAACCCAACCATACAATCATGGGCCCTGCCTTGGGGCCTAGCCTTGGGGTTTATTTCAACCCAATCATACAAACATGCAAGAGTCATAAAAATAGTTAACATCCTACATAACATAATCCAGTGGGTCGATATTGGTGCCTTCGATCCATAAGTACAATGAGAAGACTAACCTCTCAGTTAATGCTCAACTACTACTACTCTCAAATGCGAGAATACCAAGGCTTCGCTCCACCTATGCAGTCATACCAGATAAACCCGTAGCTCTTCATCCAAAATTCGGTGTTTGACCAATAGTCAACTCAAGCCGAAAGTCAATGGTCAAAGTCAATAGTCAATGTTGACTTTAGTCAACCGCCACGCCGTGTCCATCCTTGGCCACACTATGGCCCTCAAATATCCAGACATACGGGTTTTTCATAGTCATCATGCTTTGGTAACCTAAGGTCATGTCGGTGGGCGTTGGGTTTCCAACAACTTAGTTGGTTAAGATATTTTCTTTGATCCTAAAAGCTCCAAGCGTAAGTCTGGTCTGAAGCATGGTCTTGAAGGATAAAGTTTCCAACTTTATCGATCAAGACTACACAAAAGAACAAAATCTCATATCCTAGGTTCCAAAAAGGCTAAATAAGACATGACTTCATCCATTAAACACTTATTCCAAAAAGTCTTTAGCTCATCAACTTCAAAATGGTTTCTAATATCAAAATCATCATGAAATTTGTTGCCTTATGGACATGCATGTCCAATTCATGTCTTGAAGCAATAAACAGTCAAAATAAGGGGTTTTTAATAAAAATCACATGCATGGTTCAAAAAATCAACTACACTTCAAATCCAAACCCATAATCATACCAAATGATCTAGAGATTTATAAAGTTGCAAAATTTATGAGATCTCACCAACCAACTAACTAGAAAATTAAGATCAAGGGACAAAACTCAAGATCTATCAACCTATCATGATAAAAATTGAGTATTGAACACTTACAAATGTCTAGAAGATTGCTACAACGAGGGATAAGGGCTTGTTTGCTGAATCCTAACTCAATTCTTCTTTTTTCTTCCTTCAAGGACTTCAAAGAACACCAAAAATAGCTAAAATAAAGAAGGAAGGAAATTAGGATTTCTTAGATCTTAAGGAGGCTAATAGAGGCTAAGGGTAAGCAAAGTCTAGCCTCATCATTCCTTTAAATATGGAGCAAACCCATAAAAAATAGAGTTTTCCATTTGCCAACTACCACATTGTGGCCATATATTGCCACGTCGTGGCGACTTAAATGAAGTACACAATCTATCTTGACTTGTCACGTCATGGTGGTGCCTCCACCACATTGTGGCAAACCCTAAAATGCCAAAAATGAAAACGTGAAGTTCCTCGGGATCCAGACGTTAGATCGAACTAAGAACAAGTCCCCTTCTCCATATTTATTTTAGATCTAGAACATGGAGTATATGTGTGTGTTGTTTTTTGATGAATACAACTACTGTGAGAATTGTGTGTGTGTGTGTGTGTGTTCTAATTTTGACAAGACAAATAATTTTGTGGGTTTTCTTGAGAGAGAGAGAGAGAGAGAGAGAGAGAGAGAGAGAGAGAAGAGAGAAACTCTTATTTTTTATTATTAGAAAGGGAAAATGCAATAAAGTCCCTACATATTGGCCTCATAATCGATTTAGTCCCTATATATTTTTTTTATTCAATTAAGTCCCAAATACCGGTAATCGTATTCAATTTAACCTTTTGACTCGGTCAACAGGTCATCCAACTTTTAAAAATTACATTTTTGGCCCAAATTTCAAAATTTATTATAAATTTGGTCCAAAATTTCCACTTTTGGCCCAGATTTTAAATTTTGTTACAAAATTTGTCCAAACTTTACCCTTTTTGCCCAAGTTTTAGAAATTTATTATGAATTCATCCTAACTTTAGTTTTATTTACAACTTTTTTTCTCAAAGAATTGTTTCTAATATGTTTTTTCGTTATAAAATCATATTTATACAAAAAAAAAAACGTATTTTCACTTAAAAATCTTATATTTTCAATACAAAAACCTTTTTTAAAAAGTATTTTATATGAAATATCTAGTTATAAAAATAAATATTTATTAAGTATATAAATATATACAAATCCATTTTTATAAAAAAAAAAAGTAGTTTACAAAAAAAACATATACAAACACCTATTTTATCTATATTTTTTTTTTATAAAATCCTGTTTGTTTACATTTTTTTTATATAAACTTGTTTGAATATTTTTTTTATATAATACCTGTTTGTATACATTTTATAAAATGTATACAAACACGATTTTATAAAATATATACAAACACGTATTATATAAAAAAATATTTACACACATTTTTATAAAATGTATACAAACATGATTTTATAAAATGTATACAAACACGTAATATATAAAAACTTAGTCAAACACGTTTTTATAAAAAAAAAAGATAAATTGCTATTTGTGTGCATATATATATATATATATATACACACACACACACACAAAGGTGATAGGTGTTTGTATACATTTTTTTTATGAAATACGTTTTTGTATACATTTTTTTTATAAAAACAGTTTTGTATATATTTATATACTTAATAAATATATATTTTTATAACTAGACACTTCATATACAAAAAAGTTTTAAAAAAAAGTTTTTATATAGAAAATATAAGATTTTTATGTGAAAATACTTTTTTTTTTTTTTTTTTTTTTTTTTTTTTTTTTTTTTTTGTATAAAAATGATTTTATAAAGAAAAAACATATTAGAAACAATTCTTTGAGAAAAAAAGTTGTAAATAAAACTAAAGTTATGATGAATTCATAATAAAATTGTAAAACTTGGGCAAAAAGGGTAAAGTTCGGACCAAATTTGTAACAAAATTTAAAATATGGGCCAAAAGTGTAAATTTTTGACCAAATTTGTAATAAATTTTGAAATTTGGGCCAAAAATGTAATTTTTAAATGTTGGATGACCTTTTGACCGGGTCAAAGGGTTAAATTGAATACGATTACCAGTATTTTGGACTTAATTGAATAAAAAATATATAGGGACTAAATCGATTATGAGGCCAATATGTAGGGATTTTATTGCAGTTTTCCACATTAGAAATAGATAAATAAGTATTAAATTTTAAAAAAATAGAAAATAAATACATTAATGGTAGTATAGTCATTTCAAGTTTCAAATGGACAAAATATGCAACAAAACTAGCTCAAAATGACCATCATTTAAAAAAAGACTACATTTGAACTAAACTTTAGAAAAAATGCATACCAAAGAGACTATTTTTACAATTTTGTCTATTTTTTCAAACATCATATATCCAAACAATTCTTTAACAACCGAGTCCCCGATAACATGTAACATGTAATAGGAAGTCAAAATCTTTTGTGGTAGATTTTTTCGTTCAAAAGATATTTGGCATTCCTTGTAAAGTTACAAGCTAAATGATAGAGCTTTTTTTCTTTCATAAATTTAATATTATTTTATTCATTTGCTTCAAAGCATAGGAGCTCATTAGATAGTTATTTCAGTGAAATAAGTTTTGCCAAAATCAAACAAGCTATTGTGAGAACCTTTTTGTCCCAAACCTTTTCACTTTGGCTGAAATTTTACAAGCTCGTAGGGCTTTTCACAATTCTAATATTACTAAAATCATTTTCAAAACTTTTTTTTTTTAATCTTAGTAGGGCCCATAAATAAGTTGTATATAATTTTTTTTTTACTACTATAGCATGGTTACATTAAAAATTAAGTTATTAAGTTAGCACTAAAAAGATCAGCGGAAAAAACTTTGAAAAAAGTTTTCTGTTAATGTAAATGATCTAAATTGATATTTATTTCATCCATAAGTAAAATTTGTTAAAAGTATTCCTTACCGTGGACATTTATTTAAGCTTTATGGTTTATTAATGTGGCGATGATATGTTTATTATACATATAAAAGCACCTTACATGTTACACTTGATTCATGAATAATTAGCAGTGGTGACACTAATGGAATGATCCCAGTAACATCCTCAAGGTACTTCGTGAATAAGTTAAAGCTTCCAGTTAATAGAGACTGGTTGGAGACCATGGTAATATAATGGAGAGGTGAGAATATTTGAAACAATAATACCATCGAATAATAATGTAGGTGGAGCAAAATATAAATTTTAAAAATAAACAATGCTACAATAGCAAAATTTAATATGTTGATGTTAAAAATGTGATAGGTGGGAGGATATGTGGTAGGCTACAAAGGAGTTATACTTACCACAGTAAGAGGCACAGGGCGTGCAGTCCCTAGTTACCAGCCAGAAAGAGCATTGCTCTTGATTTCATCATTTCTTCATGGAAAACTTGATTCATGAATAATTGGCAGTGGTGACACTGATGGAATGATCCCAGTAACATCCTCAAGGTACTTCGTGAATAAGTTAAAGCTTCCAATTAATAGAGACTGCTTGGAGACCAAGGTACTATAATGGAGAGGTGAGAATATTTGAAACAATAATACCATCGAATAACAATGTAGGTGGAGCAAAATATAAATTTTAAAAATAAACAATGCTACAATAGCAAAATTTAATATGTTGATGTTAAAAATGTGATAGGTGGGAGGATATGTGGTAGGCTACAAAGGAGTTATACTTACCACAGTAAGAGGCACAGGGCGTGCAGTCCCTAATTACCAGCCAGAAAGAGCATTGCTCTTGATTTCATCATTTCTTCATGGAAAACTTCCGCCATCTTTGGCTAAATAACCATTATTAGTTATTTACCAGATGAAAAGTGAAAAGTTATAAGCAAGTGGTATCCAATCATATTAGTAATATACAAGTTCATTTAGAGCATTGAAACTTTATATACAATAATAAATATGTCTCCTTAACCATTTTGGACGGCTTTAAAATAAAGTAAATTAGGAAAGAGCCCGTGCTCCACATGTGTTGTAAATAATTTAAAGTTTCCTAAAAAATTGGTTAGAAATAATTTAAAGTTTTCTAAGAAATACTGGCACAAAAGTGACATTTGTCAAAGTTTAGTAGCGTTAGTGTAAAGAATCATCAAAATTTAGTGTCAAGAGTGTAAATAAGTAAAAATGAAGCTTTTGTAGCAAAAATGTAAAGAAATAAAAATAAAATGGCAAAAATATGAATCGGAAAAGGTTCCACGCAAAAGTGTAAAGAAATAAAACTAAAGTGGTAAAAGTATGAATTGAAAAAGATTAAGGCAAAAGTGTAAGGAAATAAAAGTATAGTGGCAAAAGTATGAATTGGGAATAGTTAAAAGTGGTAAAAGTATGAATTAAAAAAGGTTAAGATAAAAATGTAAAGAAATAAAAGTAAAGTGAATAAGAAATAAAATAAATGTGGTAAAATTATGAATTGAAAAAGGTTAAAGCAAAAATGTAATGAAATAAAAATATAGTACCAAAAGTATGAATTGGAAAAAGTTAAAAGTGGTAAAAATATGAATTGAAAAAAGTTATTTTAAAACTATCCATATCTTATATATATATATATATATATATATATATATATATATATATATATATATATATATATAGAGGAGGGTTCAATTGAGAAAAAAAAGTTGAGAATGGGTGAATCATTCTCAACAATCATTTATTTTTGCTGCAAAACCCTCCAACGTACCGACGGAAATGGGAAAAGAATGCACATATGTTTTCCAGCAAAACATGTTTCCTTAAATTATGCTAAACATTACCTTAATGTATACAAAAACATAGTTTTTTCATTTTTTTTATTTATAATTTTTAAGAAGCTATTTTAATCGAAAAATGATTTTAAATATATCAAAATTCATGATTTTTTATTTTCTACAAATAGACATCCATATTGATATAGTTTTAAGATAAAATAATTTTATTTTTATTTTATTTTTATTTTTTTTATGTTTTCAGCTATTTTTATTCATAAGTAAATAAAAATGAATCTAGTTTTTACTACAGGACATTCGTTATTCACTTATGAATAAAAACTATGATTAATTTTTTTTTTTACAATTTAAGTATCATTTATATATGAATATAACATATACTAAACATAGTAATGTTGGATTAGTGTCTAAGTCCATAACTATTTTGGTATGTACTTGACTCGATGGTGCATGGTCCTTTTGGGTTGCCTTCACCAAAGCAACTTGATTGGAGAAATAAATAGAGAGAGATTATTATGATTTAAGAATAATATATTAAAGGAGAAATCATATTTGTTTAATTAATATTGGTCAATAATTAATTAGGAATTAATTTTGTGATTAAGTGTAATTAATTAAACTAGAGGGGCTGAATTATAATTATGTGATAGTTACAAAATAAGGTAAGGATTATCCTAAGTATAAGATGGACGAATTTAAGGTGATAATGCCTTAGAATTCGACTATGATAAGGATTCAAGAATTATCTTATGGGTTGCTTGGTAAGCATGCAACTAGATAAGGATAATGACTGAAACCCTATCTGTACACCTATATAAACCCCATTGGCTCATGAATTCGTGTAAGACCTTCCCAAGGCTTCTTAGGGACGAATTCAATACCTACCCTCTCTCCTCATATCTTCTCCATTTGCTCTTGGTGTTTGTAAGCCATTAGAGGAGTGACAATTGTGACTCTAAGCCTTCCAAAGTCAATACAAGGAGATTTGGGATTGTTATTGCTACATAACAATCAAGGTAACATTATAAACCTATTCTTATGTTAATATGATCACTTGAATGCTAGAATTAGGGTTTATAGTCTTGGATAACTTGCATGTACAATAGAGAAACCTAGATCCAAGCTTTAGGGTTTGTATGAGCACATAGGATGTTCTTAGGACCAAAACCCATCAGTGGTATCAGAGCCTAGCTTGGTTTCAATTGTATTGATGCATTGTATAACTGGAAAATTCATTTTTTGGGTTTCTGAAGGCTGGACTCGCCGAGTCCATGCTGACTCGACGAGTCCAGGCTTGACTCGACGAGTCAACTCGTTAGATGGAGGGTATCTCGGGTTTTCTTGCTGTTTTTGCTTATGGATAGTTACCTTATCATGTTAGATCAATATTAATCCGATTATATGATATATTTAACTATAATTTTGATCTAATTGAAGATATTTATCAATTAATAAGATAATTGTTTCCTTATGTGATAATTGATTAATTATTTTGAGTAAATTGATAAATTGTTTTGCAAGAAATCATTAAATAAATCAAATATGTATAATTATGTGATTAAATGTTAATTTGAATTATTCGTTATTTGATCCTTGTTGTTATGAAAAGTTTCATATTTTCCCCTTTAGGTTTTATAGTTTAAATTTGAACCCAAAAGTTTTGAAGTTTTGAAATTTAAATAGTTAAAACCCTAATGTTTTGAAAAAGGTTTCAAAACTTGCCCTCAAGTTTAGGAATTTAAATTTTGATTAATTGTTTAATTGTGATATATATTTAAATTCTAAACCCTAATGTTTTGAAATGTTTCAAAACTTTCCCTCAAGTTTTGGAATTTAAAAATTGATTAAAAGTTTAATTAGGAATGTTAAATTCTAAAACCCTAGTAATGTTTTGAAAAGTTCAAATCACACCCTTATGGTTTTATTAATTAATTAAGGTGTATAATTAAAAGAGATTTAATAAATCCATAATAGTTTAGGTTTACAATTTAATTGAATTAAAAGTATAATTGTTAAATTTGACCGCCTAGTATTTTAAAAGTGTAAAATGCACCCTATACTATATGTAACATTAAAAGTCTAACATTATATAGATGTATGAGTAAAAGTCAGTCTTACCGTTAGTAGGCCTCATTCATGAAGCTGGTCTATAAGGGGTGTTTAAAGAAATTGTCTATAATATGGCGATTGAATGGGTATCCACTCTTACCCACCGCACTCTTGACTAGTGGAGGGTCGTTAGCCGAACGGGTAGGATAGGACGAAACCTTCCATTATAAGTATAATGAAATACAAAAGTAACTAAATGTTTTCACAAATTCCCAATCTTAGTTACTTAGGCAAAAGTGAATTGATGCAATTCCATGAAATTACACTTTGTGCCCTTGCGAAGACATTAGTGTAGCGTGTGTGGTTTATCGGCACACTAAATGGTTCTAAGCAAAGGTAGCAAAGGGTGACTCAATGTTTGTCATAGTTTGGTGGAGCGTGTGTGGTTTACCGGCACATCGAATAGGTGACTGTAACATGTGAGGGCACCATGTAAGTTTGCATGGTTATTCACACCTGCTTTGTGATCCTCAACATCCCAATCGCAAACTAGAGGGGCATATCGAGATTTAAACATGCCATTGAAATGTTCAATGAATCTCAAAGGATCTAGGAGTTTTCATAGATTTAAAACTTAAATTTCTTTTTCATTTTTCATGGTGGAAATTAGTGAATCGTCATTCACTTACCTTCAAATATTCTGCAACTAGATTACAACATCCCTTTTCTAGGTTGTAGCGTATTGTGTTGGGTCCTAGCCTTAGTATCTCATTTGGGTGATTTACTAAGGACTCAATTGATCAACTAACTTGAATTTGTTTTCTCCCATTTTGTAGATGTCAAAGTTCGACAACCATGGTCTTCCCAAATCCTGTGGAACAAGCATTCCACATGAAGATGGTATTCCACGATTCAATCAAGGAACAAGAAATCATGCTTCACTTCCTCTACCTCCTCCAATTGTTCTCCCTAACCCACAATATCGAAGAATTGAAAGGTTCAATATCACTGAGGCCCTATTGGAAATGAAACATGAAGATGGTAAATCCGTGTGTGCCCACATTCTAGGAATGAAATCACACATCGATAGGTTGATTATGTTGGGTGTGTTATTTCCCGATGAGTTGGCTATGAACTGGGTTCTGCAATCACTCCCTGAATCATATAATGAGTTCAAAAGAAAGTATTATATGATGGATCATGACGATAACCTCATTAACCTAAATTACATGCTCATTGCTGCTGAATCAGAAATGATTTGGCGAAGCAATGGAGCATATTTGTTGGGAAAGTCAACCGACCATGCTTTCGAGGACGTTCTAGGAGAACCGACATGCGTTTGCTGCCAAGAGAAAGGGCGTTGGATAGAAGTCTGCCCCAAGAGCCTGAAAATTCCAAAGATGGGAGAGTTAAAGAGTATGATTGTGCTTCAGGTAAAATCCACTATCTATCTTCGTTAAGTTCCTATTCATTGATTCAAATACATGATATGATAAGATTGCATTTGAATGTTTTGCAGGATCGGTGAAAAGAAAGGAAGTTTGGTGAAAGAGCAAGATGAATCTAATCACAAGAAATGGATCTTGATCGCATGGACTTGAAGATTAGATTTTGAGCTTAGATAGTTATAATAGAGTTGTTAGAAATTTTCATTTTGAAATACATAGTTTTCAATGGATTTTGCATTGTAAGGACAAATGTTTTCCGCTGCTTTTATAAATAAAAATAAATTTTGGTTTGACTTATTTATTTGTTTACTTCCTTGCAATGAAATCGTTATGAAAATTGATGTTTGAATATTTTTCCAACAAATGGATATGATTCTTATGGAAAAAGTCAAGAATTTACCAAATAAGGAGAGTTTCTCATCACCCAAATTTCAATTGGACATAAATTTGGAATCACACAACTTGGTTGCATGATGAATGAGAAATTTCATATTTGGAAATTAGACTAATTCGTTGACAAAGTGTCAAGTGAAAGGACTAGGAGATCGAGCACACAAAGTTGTGTATTGATCAAGTCCACCATAAGAGTAACAAAGATATTCGTCATAATTTACTAAAGTTTTAGTAAATATGATTATACTCATAAGATTAAGTGTAATTCTGAATTGATTGAAAAAGTTTAAATCAAAAGCAAAACGAATAAAAATCAAGTAGGCAGAAAGATAAAAGTTTCTCCATTCTAAAAAGAAGGGAGAGTACCTTTTATGCTTTATGATAGGTCTTTATGATTAAGAACCATATCTCAATTGATCCTCTAAGTGAGTCTTAGTACAATTGTATGTTTAAGAAGAGGATTCAAGAATTGAAGAAATGGTTAAATCAAAAGGTCAATTATACTTCGTTCCAATAACAAGTCTTAAAGTTAAGATTGTGACAATGAGTGAAAAGTATTAAGAAGGTTTATAACATTCATCAAATATGGATAGTTGTGATGTCTTGGATAAGGCAAAGGCCAACTAGGACCAATTTATGAAGTGTTTTGATAAAAAACTACACTAACTCTTGAATATTTAGTTGTCAAGAATTGTTTATTGACAAGAGAATCTTATATGTCAATGAGTCAGTGGGAGTCTTAATGGTCTTGAAAGATTTCAAGAACAAATCAAATAAACCTTATCGATCATCACTAGCACACAAGTTGAGGTTTACAACCTATCGTGTTGACAATATTTTGATTCTGTGCTGTTCCAATTGAGTTAATTATGCATGTGAGTCCTGTCGGTTCTCATTTTGAACGCATAAAAGGCAAGGCACCTTGATCAATGAAAGTTACACTGATAAGAAAAGGTGAGCTGCTTAACTACTTGGAAGATGTGGTGGGCAGCTGTGCTACCATAAGACAAGAAATCAAGATTAAGAGAGTTCGGTTCATATGAGTTTGAATTTGTCGAAAACTTTGGTTTTGACAAATTCACATGGATGGGAACATATACACCATTAAAATCTAAGTGTCATAAGATTTCCTCCTTCATGAAAATGATTGTGAGGAAATGCTTTCACTAAGAAAGATTTTAAGAAGATAGTGATTGTAAAATTGCATTCTCGAATTCGATTATGGTTACGGTATCCCTTTCCATAATTTGAATTGTGAGGTTTGGCAATTAGTATTAATTGTTTAGACACACATATGAACTATCTAAGGCAAAGGTGTATAAGCTTAAGAGGCCTTGATAAAAGATTATCAAAACATTAAGTATTAGAAACATGGACTTAAGAAATTCAATAGGTATTGTTTTTCTGGAAGTTAAGATGTTTTGAATACATGTCGAAGCTAGTGGGAGCATAAGTTTTATGTTTTTATTGTAATCATCATGATAGTGAGAGCATAAAAGTTATGATTGCATGATTATTATGGAAAGTTTTGCAAGTTGGCAATATTAATTATAGAAAAAAAGAGTTATATCGATTGCAAAGTCGTAAGGGTTGTAAAGTTGTTTTGCTATAATTAAGGGAGAGAATATTATGCTTCGTTTCAAATCTAAAGAATTAGGTTGAGAAATGTTGATAAATTTAGTCAAAGGTACATAGTGTGTTCTTAAAATTTTGATTATGATTACGACATTCCTCTTCACAATTCGAATTTTGAGAACATAGCAAATAAAACATTATGCATCGTGTCCCATACGCTTCGGGTATAGGATCGATTGCAAATGCTTTAATGTTTGACCATTCTAAAATTTTCCAAATGTCTAGCGCATTTAGAGGGAAAAAGGACTAGGATCGGTTTTGACTAAAATAATTAAACAACTATCAAAGGACAATCCAAAGTTCGACGAGGATTGGTTGCTTATGAGTAGTTGGAAGCATGGTATTGAATGGACCATATCTACATTATTATGAATAGACAAGATTCTATTAAGAATGAGTTGTCAAATTGAAAATATGGAAACGTGTCCATATTGGGAATTGAATATTGAAAATCTATGTCTAGATTAGAAACTTTTATGCAAATGGATGTTCAAAGAATGTACTTTGAGTGAGAGACATCATATCTAAGGAATTGTCTTGTAACATTCTCCGATAGAAGATTTTGTAATATCATTGGCAATAGTCTTTGTGACTTTGGTGCAGTGACATTACGAAAGAATCATTGCGTAGAATGTTAGAATCTAGCATATTCTATAAGTAGCAAGAATTTGATATTCTTTCACTTATGAAAAAGGATTTGGAGTTGTGAAATGAGAATGATTGGAAATGTGTTCAATGTGATCTATTTCACAAAGTAAGAACCATAGGTGAACATTGTGTGCATGCTAGGAGCATGGGATAAGTGTTGTAATTCAAGTAAGAAGTTGATTACCCGAAACGACAAATAATGAGTAATCGATATGGTGTTAAATTAAAGGAGTTTTATTTATACTCAAAGGGTTGAGGCCATATGGGATTAGTATTATTATTGTGTTTCACTTTGCATGTTTTGACTTCCATAATAATAGAGTTTATTAAGAATAATAGAATTATTCAAACGGGCCATAGTCGGTCATATGTTGGAAGTAGATATGAATGAAGATTGTCGTGAATTGGTGTGTGGATTGTCTAAAAGAGTATTAGACATAAGCAAATGTTTGCTGCAACATTCATGAGTGCTTATGAATATGAATTTGAACATTGGATTAAACCCACACTCACTTGGATCACTCCGTGAATTTTATCACGAGTGATTGGTGAGACGATAATATCATATATTCTTGAAACCGAGATGTGTGAGTTGTATCTTGCTAATCGGTTGCACATTGATAATATGAAAACACACTAGTAACTTGGTGTTATAAAACATGTTGTTGTGTGTGATTCAGTGAGTGAGTGCAAGCAAGCATTGTATCAAAGTTTATCCGTTCCTTTTATCCAAAGTAGGATAAAAGCGATATCTTTGGGCCCCTCGATGATTTAGTGATGACAAACGTAAATGCTCGGTTGGGCTAGGGCTAATTTGATTTGTTCAATTAGTCATTCGTCATAAATCGGGAATCGAGAAATAGTACAAAGAGAATGATTAGAAATCATATCTCATACGATATCTAGAATGGAGGAATATATGATCCCTTATCTAAGGACATGCGTATCTGATAGGATCAGAGTTGACAGCGGCTTTGGAAAGCTACGATTGCAGATCAGGATCTGAAGTCATACGCAGAATAGTTATTAGACTTATCCAAGTGGGAGACTGTTGGATTAGTGTCTAAGTCCATAACTATTTTGGTATGTACTTGACCCGATGGTGCATGGTCCTTTTGGGGTTCCTTCACCAAAGCAACTTGATTGGAGAAATAAATATAGAGAGAGATTATTATGATTTAAGAATAATATATTAAAGGAGAAATCATATTTGTTTAATTAATATTGGTCAATAATTAATTAGGAATTAATTTTGTGATCAAGTGTAATTAATTAAACTAGAGGGGCTGAATTGTAATTATGTGAGAGTTACAAAATAAGGTAAGGATTATCCTAAGTATAGGATGGACGAATTTAAGGTGATAATGCCTTAGAATTCGACTATGATAAGGATTCAAGGATTATCTTATGGGTTGCTTGGTAAGCAAGCAACTAGATAAGGATAATGACTGAAACCCTATCTGTACACCTATATAAACCCCCTTGGCTCATGAATTTGTGTAAGACCTTCCCAAGGCTTCTTAGGGACGAATTCAATACCTCCCCTCTCTCCTCATATCTTCTCCATTTGCTCTTGGTGTTTGTAAACCATTAGAGGAGTGACAATTGTGACTCTAAGCCTTCCAAAGTCAATACAAGGAGATTTGGGATTGTTATTGCTACATAACAATCAAGGTAACATTATAAACCTATTCTTATGTTAATATGATCACTTGGATGCTAGAATTAGGGTTTATAGTCTTGGATAACTTGCATGTACAATAGAGAAACCTAGATCCAAGCTTTAGGGTTTGTATGAGCGCATAAGATGTTCTTAGGACCAAAACCCATCAGTATATTCATATTTAAATATTAGACGATGCAATCACTTGTGAATATTAGATAGTATATTCACTTGTGAATGTTAAATGGTATATTCACTTATGAATATAATATGATATTTTCATATGTGAATATTATATAGTATTACATGGTATATCACATGAGAATAATACATAGTATATTCACTTGTGAATATTAGATCGGATATTCACTTATGAATAATAGTTGGTATATTCATATGTGAATATTGTACAGTATATTCATATATGAATATTACAATGTGTTTTCAGAAATATATATAATTTTTATATGTTATTCACATATGAATAACGTACATAATTGCATATTTGTTTTGTGTTTTAATAATCACATATCGATTTAGGTGAGAAAACATATTCGTATGTGAATATAACGTGATAATTTAGTTTATGCATTTCATCAAACAGTTGGAGTGCATACAAGTTAACTTTTTTAAAAATGTGATAAATATGATACTTTGACTACTTAAATCTTACAAAATAGTAGATTGGTAGAGAAATATATGAAAATTTCAAACAAAAAATGATTTGATCTTTTTTTAACTTTAATTTCGATATTTATTTGATGAATGATGGTGAATGAATGATATGAATTGAATTTTTTGTTGATTATCAATGATGTTGTTCTAATGATGTCGGGAGTATAATTAATCATAGATGTTGAAGATATTTTCGTATTCAAACAGAATTGAAGGTTGGATTGAAAGAGAAAAAAACGAATGAATTTCAACTGTTCGTATTTGTGATTGAAGACTATTATATCATATTTACAAGTTTGCCAATGTGTCCTTTATGTTAGAGGCTAATTAAATGAGTGGCTAAGAATGATTCCCCCATTCTCAACCTTTTTTTATTATTTTCAATTGAACCCACATATATATATATATATATATATATATATATATATATATATATATATATATATATATATATATATAATGGAAAGAAATTGGTCAATTCCATCGGGCATGCAGAGCTAACCGTTTGTATTTCATTCCAATGAAATGAAGCATGAATGTTCTTCCTCATCAATTTTTAACGAATTTTCAATAATCATGCATTCCCAATTTTAGGCATGAATTTTGAATCCTAAACATTTATCAATGAAACAAATGATTACACTACAAGAATAGTGGGCAATAGCAGCGACCTGTGTCGCCACAAAAGGTATGGGCTGTCGATGCTAATACCTTTAGGGGTGACACGTCACTGCAAATTAGTTGCCAGTAATGCTTCTTCGTTAATATGCATCTGGTCGCTGCTAATAGTGTATTGTCGCTGCTATTGGTTTGTCACCGCTAAAGCCCATCTGTCACCACAAATACCCTGTTGCCACTAATAGTGCAGTGTCGCCGCAAAAAAAATTAGTTTTTTTTGTTTATTTAACATTAAATTTATGAAAAAAAAATATAACACTTATAGAATCTAATAAATTTTTACACAAATATTAATCCATACACAATCAATCAAAAATATTAATCGATACCACAACTTAAAGTGTTCTTCCAAATCACAAAAAGTATTTCATAAAATCCTAAAGTAGCTACTCGTCCTCATCATTTCCTTCATTATTATTTGGTGGTGGCAATGAACGAAACCACTCTTCCAATGATGCAGAACAGGCCGGGTCCTTTAGTATCGTTTGCAACATTTCCAACTACAAAGAAAACAAAATATATTACCAACATATCATAATAGCATTATACATTCCAAAAATACCAAAATAAAATATTCAAACATATATAACTATAACCAACATATCATTATAGCATTCTACTTTCCAAATACACTTAAACATACATCATACACAACATATCATTATAGCATTTTACTTTTCATTATAGCATTTACTTTCCAAAAATTACGAAACTACAAAATATCAACAAATCAAATCATAACCAATATGCCATTATAGTATTCTACTTTCCATTATAGCATTGTACTTTCCAAAAAATACCAAACTACAAATATCAACATATTCAACCATAACCAACATATCATTATAGCATTCTACTTTCCAATATAACATTTACTTTCCAAAATTTATCAAACTACAAAATATCAACAACTCAACCTATCACACCCCCGAACCAGACGGCGGAAACGTCCGAGGGCTGTCATGACTCAATTGAATACCATAACATTGAATATATATGAAACATAACATCATACATCACCATGCATTGAGATAGTACAACTGGTAGAGTTTACACTTAGTACATTGTTTTAACATTACATTCCCAAAAAGAAATTGTTCGATAATAGATAAACAAACTGCAAGCCATCACTGAATACATTTTTCCCCTTGGTTTACCTGTTACCTGAGAATACAAGTATTTTGAAAAACGTCAACATATGAAATGTTGGTGAGTTCATAAGCGGTGTTTGAAAGGCAATGTTTTGTATTGTTTTGAAACTACCAGAAAATCCGATATTTTCTGAAAAGAGTTTATGAAAAAGCTTGTGAAGATCCATAAGTATGCTTGTTTGTTTCTATAATTGTAAAAAGAATTTATTAAACTTGGTGTACATCTCGTAAATGTGTGTATTGAATAACCCTAGGAAAACCCGATGTTTTCCTAACACTTTGAATTCCGTATAGTTGTTGTACCATCGCGGTATGTGACGTCATTGATTCCAGGCGACGTTGGCTTATTGCGCATGGTGAATTGTTATAAACACGCGTTACACAAACGACCAGTTTAGAACTATACTAACGATCCCTTAGGCGTCGCCCGTACTATTCACGTAACCTAACCGCCCTGACTTTGTGTAGCCCCACAACCGAGGAGAAGAGAGGGCATGAAGATCTCAACAATCCCATTAGTCGGTCGAGGCTATAGTGAATGCGAAGAACCCTTGGCCCGACTCGCATTTGGTGAATTCTCGACTTTACTAGCAGTACCAAAGGACCCTTGGGGACCAATAGTATAACAGCCATTGAAAGTCCTTTTACGCTGTGTTGGATCATGTAAGACCCAACAACTCGTAAGGTTGATCTCTTCGGGCCTAAAGATCAGGTCATTGGGCTAGCTAGGCCCAACAAGCAAGATTTAACACTTTTGGGCCCAAAGATGGAGTATCGATGTCTGTGCATTCCCACGTGTGTATTAAATTCCCGAATTTTCCGTGTATGTATCGAGTTGTCGTCGTGTTAGTAGTTTCAGGTTCGTTAATGATTCGAGACCGAATCAATTCGTTTGATAACGATTTTTGGTGTTGAATGTGTATTGTGATTTGTCAGTAGTCGCAGTGTCACTGTTTTATCACAACGGATTTATGGATTTAAAACATTGAAGTTTTTCTGTTTATAGCCCCTTTTCTTTTTGTAAATTTACATTTTTAGCCCTTTGAATAAAATAATTTCTGATTTAGTCCTTATACCATTTTTCTTAGCAATTTAATATCAAAACTTGTTGGAAATGATATTTTTCATCACATGTTCA
The DNA here is from genome assembly GCF_052625555.1 of Lactuca saligna. Lineage (NCBI taxonomy): Eukaryota > Viridiplantae > Streptophyta > Magnoliopsida > Asterales > Asteraceae > Lactuca > Lactuca saligna. The sequence continues at coordinate 209,214,878 of NC_136420.1, forward strand.
TTTGAAAACAGTTTTAGTCCCTCAAAATACAATTTTTACTGCTGTAACCTCATATTTCTGCAACTTTTACATTTTTGGCCCAAATTAGAAAATTTTTGCATCTTTGATCCTTTCTAATTGTGAAAAGCATTTTTAACCCTTGAAATGGACTTGGAACACTAATAGTTCCCTGTTTTACAGAAAAGTACAGTTTCAGTCCCTCAAATTTGAAAATATCGCATATTGGGCCTTGTTGGGCCGAAAATGTCATTTTTAGCCCATTATGCTTAAAATTTCACTTTTAATCCCTCAAAATGGTATGTTTCCAGAAAATACATTATCAAATCTGTTTTGACTCATTACACCCATCAGAATTCGTGTTTTGTCATTTTGGGCCCTTTAATTTTATATTTTTAACATTTTGAGCCCAAAAATGAGTTTTTAGCCCAAAGAAGATGTTATCCCACAACTTGGTTATTTTTCTTGAAATAAATTATATGTAGTAATAAAATTTATGCTAATAACATATAACACAATGTAAATCTCGATTTTTAGGAGCTTTTGACTAGATCCAACATCATATTCACACAAAAACACACATATAAGCATAGAAATCATACAAGGCATACAAATACACATAGATTTAAACTTTCACTTGTATTCCCCCCCCCCCAAAAAAAAACTTATAAAACAGAAAAATAGGGAGTATGAAGCTCACCTTAGGGTGTGGTTTCGGTTTTGGAGGAGAAATGGAAGAAAGTTTGGTGATTTTTCGGCCCTAGCACCCTTTGATGAAGATCTCGGCCTTGAGGTGTTTCTAGGATACAAGATCATGATTTCTCATGAGTTAAGAAGAGATTTTGATAGATCAAGGAACCTAGATCATAGAATTTAGTATAACCTTACCTTGGAGGGTGATTTTTGTGAAAAATCTCCTTGGATTGCCCTTATTTCTCGAAAATTTTATGAAGAGAGGGTAGGTGTTCTTGGAGAGTGTTTGATATGTGAGGAGTGATGAAAGTGTGTGTGTGTGGGTGCTTTCGTCCGAGGTCAATAAGAAAGAGGAGAGAAATGGTTGAGTTGACATTCATAGATGTATCTTGGTCCATGCATGGAAGTATGTTGGACATAAGTGAGGTGGCATGAAGAAGTCAACTCCTTTCTTCTTGGATTTGGGCTTTGGGCTGGGAATTTGGAAAGAAAAGAGAGTATTGGGCTTTAATGCCCCTAAGCCCATTATTAGAGTTAGGTTTGATGATTGTAAGATATAAGTGTGATTTTTACACTTTGTTGGGCTAGTTTAAGTTAATTATGGTTCATAATGTTTAATTTATTTCATTCTAGGCCCAATATGGCCCAAAATGTTGAAATAAATGAATGTGGGTCCAATTAGAGCCCATTTAAAGGTTCTAAGCCCAAGATAGTCAAATTGGAAGCTTATTGGTTCATTGAGTCCAATAAGGAAGTCCTAGTCCAAAATGGACCTAAACAAGAACTTCTAGGGTTTTCCAATTGCTTGTTGACTATTTGTAGTACTTGTATGATGTATTTGATTGAAATTTTTGATGTCATATAATAAGCATCACACATGATCTTAAGTTTTTGATTCAACATTTTACTTGAGTATAGAGATTACAAGACACAAAATTTCTAGTTGTGACATCATCCCCCCGTTAGAGGGAATTTCGTTTCGAAATTCTGTTTGAAAGCTAGATTTGAGAATACTAGAATAGGTGAGGGTACTTTTTCTTCATTTGGTCTTCACGTTCCCACGTGAATTCTGGTCCACGCTTTGCGTTCCACCGTACTTTCACGATCGGGATGCGACTTTGCTTAGTACGCTTCACCTCCCTGTCCATGATTTCAACCGGTTCTTCAACGAACAGGAGATTCTCATTGATTTCGATCTCGTCAAGGGGAATGAAGAGTGTTTGATCTGATAGGCACTTCTTTAGGTTAGAGACATGGAACACGGGGTGTACACTGTTTAGCTCTGCGGGTAGTTACAGTCTGTATGCTACTGGACCTATTCGGGCGACGATTTCGAAAGGTCCAATGTATCGTGGGTTCAGTTTTCCCCGCTTCCCAAAACGAATAACTCCTTTCCAGGGCGAGACTTTTAACAGTACTCGATCTCCAACTTAAAATTCTAAGGGCTTTCGCCGTTTATCGGCATAACTCTTTTGTCGGTCGCACGATGCTTGTAATCGAGCTCTGATTTGAATGATCTTTTCCGTGGTTTCACGAATGATCTCCGGTCCCGTTAGTGTCTTGTCCAATGAATGAGCTATTGTTAGTTGGGTATCACCAACCTCAGCCCAGCATAACGGTGATCTACACTTACGCCCGTACAGTGCTTCGAAAGGAGCGACCTTAATGCTTGAATGATAACTGTTGTTATACGAGAATTCGACTAAAGGTAAATGGGTATCCCATGACTTCCCAAAGTCTATCACACATGCGCGAAGCATGTCTTCAAGCGTTTGAATGGTTCGTTCACTTTGACTGTCCGTTTGTGGATGATAATCGATGCTCATGTCGAGATGGGTTCCTAGTGCCTTCTGGAGAGATTGCCAAAAACGCGAAGTGAATCTACTGTCCCTGTCTGAGATAATAGTCGCTGGTACTCCGTGGAGTCTTACGATCTCTCGAATGTACAAACGTGTCAATCTTTCCATCTTGTAGGATTCCTTTATAGGCAGGAAATGGGCAGATTTCGTCAGTCGGTCGACTATTACCCATATGGTGTCCAGTCCATCCGACGTATTGGGTGGCTTGGTCACGAAATCCATAGAAATCCCCTCCCATTTCCACTTGGGGATTACTGGTTGCTGTAATAATCCTGAGGGTTTCTAGTACTCCACCTTTACCTTGGCGCACGTAAGGCACTTACTAACATAGGTTGCAATTTCCGCCTTCATGTTAGGCCACCAATAGTGTTGTTTAATATCCAAATACATCTTGTCTGAACCGGGATGAATGGAGTATCGTGTCTTGTGGGATTCCTTCATAACAACCTCTCTAAACCCTCCGAGTTTAGGGACCCAAATACGGTTCATGAAATAGTATACTCCATTCTCCTTTGCCTCTAGGTTCTTCTCCATTCCGCGCAATGCTTCGCTTGCTCTATTTTCCGTCTTCATGGCCTCTGACTGGACTACAGCAATTTGAGTGGCTAGGTGAGATCGAATGGTTATTGAGAGAGTTTTCGTACGACGATTAGAGTACTCCTTCCGACTTAATGCGTCAGCTACCACGTTGGCCTTGCCTGGGTGGTATTTGATCTCACACTCATAATCGTTTAGAAATTCAACCCATCTTCATTGCCTCATGTTCAGCTCCTTCTGGTTCAAGATGTGTTGGAGACTCTTGTGATCCGTGAAGACGGTGCACTTTGTACCGTAAAGGTAATGCCTCCAAATCTTTAGGGCAAAGACTACAACTCCCAATTCTAGGTCATGGGTCATATAGTTTACTTCGTGCGTCTTTAGTTGGTGGGATGCGTAGGCTATCACCCTTCCACGTTGCATGAGAACGCAACCTAAGCCCTGATTTGACGCGTCACAAAGACTACAAAATCTTCCGTCCCTTCTGGTAGAGATAGTACAGGGGCGCTATAGATGGCTTGCTTTAAGGTTCGAAACGCAATCTCTTGTTTGTCCGTCCATTTGTATGGTACGCCTTTTTGTGTAAGTGAGCTAAGTGGCTTGGCGATCTTAGAGAAGTTTTGAATGAATCTCCTATAGTAGCCTGCTAGACCCAAGAATTGATGAATTTCTATGGGCGTTGTCGGGATTGCCCATCCTTCGACAGCTTTGACCTTAGAGGGATCCACATGAATTCCATCTTGGCTAACTACGTGACCTGGGAAGTTCACACTCCGGAGCCAGAACTCACACTTGGAGAGTTTTGCGTATAGCTTCTCCGATCGCAACGTTTCTAGGATCTGTCGGAGATGTTGGCCATGCTCTTCTTCGCTTCGGGAATAAACGATAATGTCATCAATGAAGACAATGACAAAGTGGTCTAGGAATGGTCGACAGATTCGGTTCATCAGATCCATAAATGCAGCAGGTGCATTTGTTAGACCGAAGGGCATTACGACAATTTCATAATGTCCGTAGCGGGTTCGGAAAGCGGTTTTTGGAATATCCTCTTCCCGGACTTTGAGTTGGTGGTATCCGGACCGTAGATCTATTTTAGAAAAATAACTAGCTCCTTGGAGCTGGTCGAATAGATCGTCGATTCGTGGGAGTGGGTAGCGATTTTTAACAGTGAGTTTATTTAACTCTCTGTAGTCGATGCACATTCTAAAGGATCCGTCCTTCTTTTTGACAAAGAGAACTGGAGCTCCCCATGGAGAGTAACTAGGGTGGATGAATCCCTTGTCCAAGAGTTCACTGAGTTGGCTAGACAATTCCTGCATTTCAGCAGGAGCTAGCCGATATGGTGATTTAGCGAGAGGAGTTGCTCCTGGAACAAGGTCGATTCGAAACTCAACTTGTCTCTCTGGGGGTACTCCCGCAAGATCTTCAGGAAACACGTCTGGAAATTCACACGCTATCGGAATATCTTGAATGTTAGTCTCTTCCTTGGTTTTATCCACTATGTGAGCCAGAAATTCCAGATCCTTCTTTCGTAGGTGCTTTTGTGCCTAGATGCACGAGATGAGGCGAAGGTTCATGCTAGGCTTGTCTCCGTAAATTACTAGGGTTTCGTGATTTGGGAGACGAAGGCGAACGGCCTTCTCGTGACACATAATTTCAGCATGGTAGGGGCTTAACCAGTCCATGCCGATGATCACTTCGAAACTCCTAATTGATACTGGCATTAAGTCTATTTGAAAGACGTGTTGATTAAGGGTTAGGGTACATCCGATGTAGATTTCCCTGGTGGATTTGGTTTTCCCATTGGCCATTTCCACCGTAAAGGTTTCATTTAGCTTATGGGGCTGTTGTTTTAACAAATGTTTAAACTTATTGCTTACGAAACTTCGCTCCGCTCCGGTGTCAAATAAGATGCATGCATAAGTGTGGTTTAGGGAAAACGTACCGGTAACAACAGCGGGGTCCTGAATCGCCTCTCCCTGACCCATGGTCAGCATCCTTCCTGTTCTCCCGTTTCTTGAATTGTTGTTGTTAGGGCAGTCTCAGCGGAAATGCCTAGTCCTTCCAAACCCATAGCAGGTGTGACTAGGTCCTGCATTGTTGCCGCCGGTGATGATGTTGTTGTTGTTGCGATTGTTGTTGTTGTTGTTGTTTCCCTGTTGTTGGTTCTGGGGAGGGTAAGTCCTGCAATACCTTGCAGTGTGTCCCCTTCGATTGCAACCGGTGCACTGAAACTCCTTGCATTCTCCATTGTGATGGAGACCGCACTTATTTCACTTGGGAAGATTTCCAGAATAAGGTTTGGGAGCATTTGATGCAGCTGAGGCTGGAGCATGTGGTGTGGCTTGGATCGGTGTGGTGACAACGTTAACCGCCACTGTCTGCTGCTTTTTAGAGGTCTTAGGGCCCTGACGCCCCTTCCTCTTATTGTTCTTCCCCTTCTTGCCATCACCTTCCTTTTTTCTTTCAGCCTCCGCTGGCTTCTCACCCTTCTTGTTGTCATGGTCATACAGCTTCTTTGCCAACCTTTTTGCACTGTCAAATGTTTCAGGGTTTGCAGCTATCACGTTTCCTTGGATTGGTGATGTTAGTCCCCAGATGAATCGCTCAATCTTCTTTCCTTCCGAGGTGATCATACCCGGGCACAACAGAGATAGTTCACTAAATCTCGATATGTAGGCATCGATATTCGCATTCTGCACAGTGAGGTTCCACAGCTCCTGCTCCATTTTCTGAATCTCACCGCGTGGACAGTATTCAGCCATCAACATTTCTTTCATCTCCACCCACGGCATAGAGTTGGCTACAGGGAGTGTCATGGCTTCCACATGTCCGTTCCACCAAGTGAGCGCTTGGTCGACCAGAGTGCAAGCTGCGAACTTCACTTTCATCTCCTCTGGACAATCGCATATCTCGAATACCGATTCCACCTTCTCGATCCATTGCTTTAGAGTGATCACTCCTCTAGTGCCGTTAAAAGTTTGTGGTTTGGCGTTTGTGAAGTTCTTGTAGGTACATGTTTTGGTGGGTCCTTGATTCATCCCGTTGTTCGAACTTCCGGCCCCTTGCCCATTGATTCCTCCATTGTTCCCTTGATGAATTTGCACCATTGATGCAGTGACCGCAGCAAATACAACTACCTGGAACGCGGCTGAGTCAACTTCGGGTGGGGTTGGTCCTGGGTTTCCGCGAGTAGGTCGGAGGAGCATCTTTCTGTCATGAAACGGAAAGATGTTGAGTGTACGTGGTTTCTGTGAGGTTGCGATCCTACTGACTAAGTGCGTGGTACGAACTTAAACGCTCCTACCATTTAACATACAATCATAACTTCTTAACACATAGCAATTTGTAATATCATAACAAAGCACGTAAAAGTTTACTAATATTATCCGCATTTGATACAGGAAAATTTTGCTCGTAAGAGCATACATGAGTGACACTGGTTCAACAGCATAACAGCTCTATGAGTAGTGTAGTCACTTAAACATAGAGTCGGGGTACATAGCATAGTTCCTAACGATCTACTAAGATAAGTCTATCCTTAACTGCGACGATCTGCGTCCTAAAATAGCGGTGGAATCATATGCCGAAGTGTTGAGCCAACAACCGAGCCATCTCAGTCATGTCTACAATGACCTCATCCCTCTCATGCTCTGCTTGCACTGCACGTGCTTCCATGGCGAACAGTTGTTGCCGCAGGGCGGCAATCTCGGCTTCTGGGGAGTGGTTCTCCCTTGCGGGATTTACTGGTGGGGCGTGGTGATCCTGTTGCACCTCGCTAATAGGAGATGTGACGTGATCCGGGTCTGTGGCTTGATCCTCCTCCATGTCATCATCGGTCTCCTCGAAATCGTAGTTGGTGTCCATGTACTCGTCAGGTTCGATGTCGTGGGCTCCCTCTTGATTCCCTTCTGGTTCATCTTCAAGTATCCCGTGTGCCACTAGAGCTTGGTGGAACTGGATGCCATGATGTTCTCCCTCCATGAAGACTGGGAGAAGGTATACGAATAAGCTATCATTTTCCTATGACTCTACCACTATTGCATAAGCTAAACAGGCGTTCTCTTTTTGGTGATATAGGGGTATAGTTTTAGGTTCCCTAGATATCACGATTTCATCGGGACATGCATTAGTTATACCTTTGAGGGAATGTAGTTGATCAGGCTACATCCACCCCTTGATACAACTAAGAATAGTCCTGAATTAACCGAGATACTAGCATTATCATGTTTGGTTCGGCGTTATGTTCTTATTCCTGATGCAAGCAAGGGTATTTTATTTACTTGTTTTGTTCAGAGTTATGTTAGTCCCTCTTTTTGGTTTATAGTTGCATATCAATGTCTGGCTAGATATGCTCGTTCACTATAAACAAAGCTCTGATACCAACATGTCACACCCCCGAACCAGACGGCGGAAACGTCCGAGGGCTGTCGTGACTCAATTGAATACCATAACATTGAATATATATGAAACATAACATCATACATCACCATGCATTGAGATAGTACAACTGGTAGAGTTTACAATTAGTACATTGTTTTAACATTACATTCCCAAAAAGAAATTGTTCGATAATAGATAAACAAACTGCAAGCCATCATTGAGTACATTTTTCCCCTTGGTTTAAGTGTTACCTGAGAGTACAAGTATTTTGAAAAACGTCAACATATGAAATGTTGGTGAGTTCATAAGCGGTGTTTGTTAGGCAATGTTTTGTATTGTTTTGAAACTACCAGAAAATCCGATATTTTCTTAAAAGAGTTTATGAAAAAGCTTGTGAAGATCCATAAGTATGCTTGTTTGTTTCTATAACTGTAAAAAGAATTTATTAAACTTGGTGTACATCTCGTAAATGTGTGTATTGAATAACCCTAGGAAAACCCGATGTTTTCCTAACACTTTGAATTCTGTATAGTTGTTGTACCATCGCGATATGTGAAGTCATTGATTCCAGGCGACGTTGGCTTATTGCGCATGGTGAATTGTTATAAACACGCGTTACACAAACGACCAGTTTAGAACTATACTAACGATCCCTTAGGCGTCGCCCGTACTATTCACGTAACCTAACCGCCCTGACTTTGTGTAGCCCCACAACCGAGGAGAAGAGAGGGCATGAAGATCTCAACAATCCCATTAGTCGGTCGAGGCTATAGTGAATGCGAAGAACCCTTGGCCCGACTCGCATTTGGTGAATTCTCGACTTTACTAGCAGTACCAAAGGACCCTTGGGGACCAATAGTATAACAGCCATTGAAAGTCCTTTTACGCTGTGTTGGATCATGTAAGACCCAACAACTCGTAAGGTTGATGTCTTCGGCCTAAAGATCAGGTCATTGGGCTAGCTAGGCCTAACAAGCAAGATTTGACACTTTTGGGCCCAAAGATGGAGTATCGATGTTTGTGCATTCCCACGTGTGTATTAAATTCCCGAATTTTCCGTGTATGTATCGAGTTGTCGTCGTGTTAGTAGTTTCAGGTTCGTTAATGATTCGAGACCGAATCAATTCGTTTGATAACGAATTTTGGTGTTGAATGTGTATTGTGATTTGTCGGTAGTCGTAGTGTCAGTGTTTTATCGCAACGGATTTATGGATTTAAAACATTGAAGTTTTTCTGTTTACAACCCCTTTTCTTTTTGTAAATTTACATTTTTAGCCCTTTGAATAAAATAATTTCCGATTTAGTCCTTAAACCATTTTTCTTAGCAATTTAATATCAAAACTTGTTGGAAACGATATTTTTCATCACATGTTCATTTGAAAACAGTTTTAGTCCCTCAAAATATAATTTTTACGGCTGTAACCTCATATTTCCGCAACTTTTACATTTGTGGCCCAAATTAGAAATTTTTTGCATCTTTGATCCTTTCTAATTGTGAAAAGCATTTTTAACCCTTGAAATGGACTTGGAACACTAATAGTTCCCTGTTTTACAGAAAAGTACAGTTTCAGTCCCTAAATTTTGAAAATATCGCATATTGGGCCTTGTTGGGCCGAAAATGTCATTTTTGGCCCATTATGCTTAAAATTTCACTTTTAATCCCTCAAAATGGTATGTTTCCAGAAAATACATTATCAAATCTGTTTTGACTCATTACACCCATCAGAATTCGTGTTTTGTCATTTTGGGCCCTTTAATTTTATATTTTTAACATTTTGAGCCCAAAAATGAGTTTTTAGCCCAAAGAAGATGTTATCCCACAACTTGGTTATTTTTCTTGAAATAAATTGTATGTAGTAATAAAATTTATGCTAATAACATATAACACAAGGTAAATCTCGATTTTTAGGAGGTTTTGACTAGATCCAAAATCATATTCACACAAAAACACACGTATAAGCATAGAAATGATACAAGGCATACAAATACACATAGATTTACACTTTCACTTGTATTCCCCCCCCCCCCCAAAAAAAAACTTATAAAACAGAAAAATAGGGAGTATGAAGCTCACCTTAGGGTGTGGTTTCGGTTTTGGAGGAGAAATGGAAGAAAGTTTGGTGATTTTTCGGCCCTAGCACCCTTTGATGAAGATCTTGGCCTTGAGGTGTTTCTAGGATACAAGATCATGATTTCTCATGAGTTAAGAAGATATTTTTGATAGATCAAGGAACCTAGATCATAGAATTTAGTATAACCTTACCTTGGAGGGTGATTTTTGTGAAAAATCTCCTTGGATTGCCCTTATTTCTCGAAAATTTTATGAAGAGAGGGGAGATGTTCTTGGAGAGTGTTTGATATGTGAGGAGTGATGAAAGTGTGTGTGTGTGTTGGTGCTTTCGGCCGAGGTCAAGAAGAAAGAGGAGAGAAATGGTTGAGTTGACATTCATAGATGTATGTTGGTCCATGCATGGAAGTATGTTGGACATAAGTGAGGTGGCATGAAGAAGTAAACTCCTTTCTTCTTGGATTTGGGCTTTGGGCCGTGAATTTGGAAAGAAAAGAGAGTATTGGGCTTTAATGCCCCTAAGCCCATTATTAGAGTTAGGTTTGATGATTGTAAGATATAAGTGTGATTTTTACACTTTGTTGGGCTAGTTTAAGTTAAATATGGTTCATAATGTTTAATTTATTTCATTCTAGGCCCAATATGGCCCAAAATGTTGAAATAAATGAATGTGGGTCCAATTAGAGCCCATTTAAAGGTTCTAAGCCCAAGATAGTCAAATTGGAAGCTTATTGGTCCATTGAGTCCAATAAGGAAGTCCTAGTCTAAAATGGACCTAAACAAGAACTTCTGGGGTTTTCCAATTGCTTGTTGACTATTTGTAGTACTTGTATGATGTATTTGATTGAAAATTTTGATGTCATATAATAAGCATCACACATGCTCTTAAGTTTTTGATTCAACATTTTACTTGAGTATAGAGATTACAAGACACAAAATTTCTAGTTGTGACACAACCCATAACCAACATATCATTATAGCATTCTACTTTCAATAATAGCATTGGACTATATACTAAGCAAACAATTACCAAAATATAAATATAGCATCCTACTTTTTTTTTTTCTTTTCGTTTTTCCATTATATCCTTCTACTTTTCAACTTAAACTAACAATTACTTGTGATTGTGGTGGTTCTTGTGTCACCGGTTGTTCCTGATCGTACATAGGCACAACGGTAGGAGGTTTACGCCCAATGCCTCTAATATGTCCGCGTCGAACACTCAATGTTCTTTCAAAATAGTTTTTATATCAGTGGATATTAGACCGCTTGCTTCAGAAGAAGATTGTGTTCGTTTGTTGATCTCCTAGAGTAAAACATTCTGCATTTTCAAAAAATAATAAAAATCATAAAAATTAGATTACTAAATAACCTTGACGATATAAATACTTATATGAAAATACAAATTAACCACTTACATATTGTTGCTCGACTACAGGAGTACAAAAATACCCCTTAGCGATTGAAATTAGCCTTAAGAAAAGCTTCAATTCGACTAGTATCCTATTTAACATTAAAAATTAGATTACATATAATTTAAATAAATATTTAATTATATCATAAATTAGTTTTTTGAAACATGCATTGATGTACGAGCTCAACCCCCCTCTATTTACAACTACTTGTTTTGCACGAACTTCTGTGTTTGACGCTGAACACCTTAAAATTCTGGCGTTTGGGAATGTTCGACTAGCTTCGCCTAATTTTCACGTGACATACCCTTGGGGGGGGGGGGGAGGGGGTTGTCTAATGTGGTTGGGATATCAGCAAGCCCCCCAATTTCCTTAAAATAAGAATGAGCTTTACTTTTTCAGCCTCTATAAACTTTTGCAGGACTCGAATCAATGCTCCGCAACAATTAAGCATGCTCCAGAACTATGTTAAGCTTATCCAAATCAAATTTATTCTAAAAATACAAAAAGTTAGTTAATTAAATAACAATCACAACTAAACTTAAAATTTTATCCAAGTTACATTTAGATGCACAACAATTGCATTCCTTAATGCGGGGGAAACATTGTCCCAAACAGATACGTTGAAAGGGACGTTGTTCCACAAATACCTCCCAATTTCATGTGTGAACCAATTACCAGGCTTCCCGACAAGGGAATATGTGATATTTCTATCGAAATCCAAATCAACGAGCTTTCCCTATTTGCCGGTATCAACTTTCCTAGCTTGATATTTTTTGACATGCCCCCTTTTTTTTTTGGAAGCTCGGCTGAAAAAATACAATAAAAAAATATTAGTTACGATAACTTATAAAAAAAATCGCTAAGAAATATATCATAATGAAACTTACCATCGTGTTCGTGTTGACCACGAACAAAGTTTACTGGAGGTGGTGGATCCCCAACTCCATCACCTCCATGTCCAATCCCTATAACATCGGCCATCTTGGTGAAGAGTATCACCTAAGTAAACCTCCTTTGTAGCCTGTAAATTACAAGATGTACAATATATAAATACAAGATAAATAAAAGTTAGTTACCCTGCGAAATTGTAAGATATACAATATAGACAAACAACATAAATAAAAGTTAGACAAACAATATGAATTAAAGGTACACTTCAAATAAAGTTTCTACTACAAAAAAACATTTGATTTTTTAAATCAGAATCTTCATCATATACTTCAGTGTCTTCTTCATCAATATCATAATCAGAATCGTCATCTTTATAATCAGTCTCTTCTTTGGAAACATTATCGATTATACCTGTTGGCGGAGGTACTTTAGTCTCGTCCTTGTCGTCATAATCAACATTGTTTTGAGCTACATCAACGTTGTTTTGAAAGTATTGTGAGAAGTCAATAAAAAGTCTAGCTCCAGATGAAGAGTTGTTTTGAACTATGTCAACCTTTTCGACCAGTTCAACTTGAATCCTTACCAATCCATGTTTGCCTGGAGAGTGTTAGGATGTTTACCCGGTTTACAAAGTAGTAGATGACCTAGTTTCTCTTGTATGTCTTCATTAGTAAAGTGTCTCGGAGTAGGTCTTGTCTCGGGTTGCCCGTTAAATTTCAAACTCATCCTTAATGGATCATCAACATCTAAAAACCGATGATGACCGATATAAACGACTTTATTTACTACACGGTACGAGGGAGTGTATTCATTGCAAGTCGGGTATGCTCTATACCCTTGTTCACTCCAGCCCGATAAACTACTTCAAGCTGGAAAGTCGTTTATTGTCCATAACAACATAGTTTTCATCATGAGGAATGTGTTTGTCGCTGCATCTTTAATATGTATGCATGATTGCCACAAAAACTTAAGCTCTTCCACTAACGGCCTAAGAAATCATCTGTGTCCTTTCTAGGCGCTTTAGGGTCGGGAATCAAAAAGGCCAACATGGATGATGTCTCTTTCATACAAAGCCATAGTGGCAGATTGTATGTGGTGAGTACAACCAGCTATGTACTATATGGATTACACATGCTACCAAATGGATTAAAGGCATCATCTGCCAGCCCTAGACATACATTGCGAGGTTCACTCGAGAAGTCAGGGTAATCTACATCAAAATTTTGCCAAGACTCTACATCAACGAGATGAGGCATCACACCATCTTCTGATCTCCCGATACTATTCCATATCATATTTTTGGAAATGTACCGTAAACAATACAAACGGTGTAGTCTAGGGGTCACTGGAAAGTACCGTAACACCTTATAAGCCACTTTCTTACCCTTGGTATTTTTATCAATCCACCGACTCTCTTTACAAATTGTACAAACTTGCAATGACTTGTCTTCCTTCCAGAAGGGAAAAAAATCGTTTTTGCACACATGTATTGACTCGTACCCCAAACCTAACTTCTTCAGTTTCTTTTTTTCTAAATAATATGAATGGCGAACCTTGTTGTCTGGTGGAAATTTCGAATGCAACAACTCAAGGATTTGATCAAATGAATTATCACTCCATTTGTTGTTAACCTTGATACGCATCCGCCTTGCTAAAAAATCAAGGAAAGAAAATGTACAACCGGGATATAACTTGGTTTTGACTGCCTCTAACAATTGTTCAAAATCATCATCGACACCACTACCCCCTATATTCGAGGTTCCTTCATCGAGTTTTGTATCATTTTCTCTCGACTCCCACATAACATCATCAATCACATCATCCATCTCGTTACTTGACGATGCGACATGTACAACGGGAGGGATTAAAGGTTCACCGTGATATATCCACATTTTGTTTGATTGACTGAAACCATATATACGAACATGACGTCTCATTGCTTTTGGATCCATGAAGTAACAATTTTCACATTTCTCACACGGACATCTGGTTTCACCTTTACAATCTAGGTGTAACATGGATCTTTTGACAAAAGAGTCGAATCTTAGCTGGAACTCGGGAGATTGACGATGTGGATTAGTAGTCCAGCTTTTATCAATAGACATGATGCAACCAAAACATCATTTAGTGTTTAAGGTTTACTCTGTGGGAAACAAAAATCAAGTAGAGTATTCATAAAGTCAATGATTCAAAAAGTATACCAACACGGGAACACATGAACAAATAATCAGAAATGGATAGAGTATTCAAAAAGCATATATACATACATACACACACACAAACACACACCCACCCCCCGAGGGGTAAAGAGAAAGTGACATGTGTATCCTATTACCACTCCCGTAAGTAGTCCTTCAGTAGAATATTTAATAATACTCTATATTGTAGGCTAAGGGATATACCTAAACCTAACAGAGTAAGCCCTAAACTATAGTCGTGCTTTCCTAAGAAAGTACTAATTCACTATAGTCAATAGCTCTAATACCAATCTGTCACACCCCGGCCGTCGGCGGAAACACCGGGCAGTGTAACGTCATTTCTTGTATCATAGTTATCAGCTTCCTGAAAACATATGCAATTTAAAATACTTCAACATAAAGTTGGTGAGTCCACAGGTTTTGACTCCATATAAAAATAATACATTTTCCAAGTTCAAAAGTATAGCTTTGAAAATATTATTTTGAGTTTCCAACGTTTTGTATATATGTCCTTGGTATAATGGTTTACTTACCAAATAAGTATATACCTATAAGTCTCATATATTATAAATATAAATGTTTGTAATTCCATACAAACTAAGTTGCTATGTATAAATATTATTTCAATTCTATATGAGTAAAACTGCTACGTATAAATCTATTTCAATTCTATACAAGTAAGTAGGATATGTATAGTGGTCTACTTAATATACAAGTAACACACCTACTAGATTCTTATACTTAGAGTATAAGTCTTTGGGAAACTTATACTTAACATTCATACTTGTATATTGACAAAGTATAACGCTTCTAAAGTTGTTCTACCATGAGTCTATAGTTGCGACGGTATGACCTAGTTTTATACCTCTGATTATGATTACAAGGATCACACATCGCGGTAGTACAAGGATTACACCTTGCTGTAATACAAGGATTACACCTTACGGTAGTACAAGGATTACACCTTGTGGTAGTATAAGGATCACACCTTGCGGTAGTACAACAACTATAATTAGAATTAAAACAAGTTTTTATCTTGACATAAAACCAATAACAACAACATATAACATACCTGGTTTTATCTTGACATAAAAACCAATAACAACAACATATAACATACTTGGTTTTATCTTGACATAAAACCAATAATAACAACATACTTATCAACTAACATATAGAACTTCCGAGTATAACTCTAGAACTATATCGCACACAACATATATATAGAATCCTAAGTATAACTCAAGATCTACATTAGTATATTACTATAACAATAACAAGCTAACAAATTTATGATAGTTGTATACTTTCAGATACGAAATAACTATATCCCGGTTATTATAACTATCTACGTTGATACTAATATACTATCATTTAGACATAATAATAACGTATATACAATATTTAACATGCATTTTCCCCCAAAAATATTGAAAACCGGGGCCGTGAAACTTACCTTAGCAGCGTGATTTTATGTAATCTAAGCAAAAACCATCAGCGTAAGTGTACATGCTATTTATAGGAAGGATTTTGGACCCTCACAACGTGAGAATTGTTGGGTTTTGAGCATTCTAACACTCCTAAGTCTACATGCAACCCTAAATACCTTGGATCTATGTTTTCTCTATCATACATGCAAATATGAACTTTCCAAGGTATTCATCCTAACTAGCATAATAACATTGATTCATATGAATATATCAAGTTATAATTACATACCTCATTGATGTAGAATGTCTTCATGAAGCTTGAGTGCCTAGTTCCCCAAGTGTGACACCTCAAATGGTTCACACAACACCAAATACACTTGGAATATATTGAGAGAACATACACACTTCATGAAATCGACTAGCCCTTCATTCTCACACATAGTGGCCGATTTTGTCAACAATAAGATGCTTATATAGTTAGTGACAATTAGAATAAACCCTAATTGTCATGGATTTCCATTTCCTTGGATCCATGGGTTCAAATACACCATGGAGCATCCATGGAGCATCTTTTGGTTTTAGCCTAACTTGATAATCCATGAAGCATTAGCCCACTATACAAGTATGGATGATTTACACAATCAACCCATATATTTAATTAGTCTTCTTTTGATCACTTAATTAATCCTAGATTAATTCTTGATCAATAATAATTAAATAATCTTATTAATATATTTGAACTTATAATATTAACAAACCTTAAGTGTTATTTTTTCATTATAGTCTATCCAAATGCATGATGCCATGCAACCCAAATGGATCATGTCGGGTCGGGTCAAGTCTCATCAATTGTAGTTATGGAATTAGACATTAATCCAACAGTCTCCCACTTGGATAAGACTAAAACTATTATTGCGTATGACTTCAAGAACCGACTAGCAATCATAGCTCTCAAAAGTCTCTGTGGAACTCTGACCTTGTCGATGATCTCTGACCTTTGTCAATGACTTGTCCATTAGATAAGGGATCATATATTCCTCCATTATAGATATCATATTGACTGAGACATGGATTATAATCATTCTCTCTGTCCATTTGTTGTTTCTTGATTTTCGATTTATGACGACTGACTAATTGAACAAATCAAATCAGTCCTGGCCCGGCCGAGCACTTATATTTGTCATCACCAAATCATCGAGGGGCCCAAAGGTATCGATCTTATCCCAAAGGTAAAAGGAATGGATAAACTTCAACTCATATGGCTTGTTCTACTACTTGTTGAATCATACACAAAGGCACGTTTTATAACATCGAGTTACCAATGCGTTTTCGTGCAATCAATGTATAACCAACTCATAGTAACAACTCATATCTCTAGGTTTGAAGAATATAAGATATTATCGTCTCATGATCACTCGTGATAAAATCCATGAAGTGATTCCAATGAGTGCGGGTTGAATCCAATACTTAGAACTTATGAGCACTCAAGAGTGTTGTATCCCTTTATCCAACATCTTAGACCTCTACAAGCCCACCCATGACAGTCTTAATTCATATTTACTTCCAACATATGATTGACTGTGGATGGTTTGAATAACTTAGTCATCCAGAACAATGACGTAGTTATTCAGGAAGTTAAAACATGCAAAATGAAACACAATAATAATTGAATCCAATATGGTATCAAAACCTATGAACATAAATAAAACACCTTTTATTTATCACCATATTATTACACATTATTCATTGTATACTGTTTCAGCTATCAACTTTATTCTTGAATTTAAAACAATAGTTGTCCCATGCTCCAAGCATGTACACTATGTTTTCTAAACACTAGTCATGCCATACACCAAGTATGCATACTATGTTTGTCTATGATCTTTTACTTTGTGAAATAGATCAATTGAACATAACTCTAATGATCCTCTTTTCATAGTCCCAAATCGTTACTGCAAATGCAAGAATTCCAAATTCATGCAATTTACTGAAATATGTTAGATTCTAAACTTATATGCATTGATCCTCTTGTAAAGATTATGCACAAAATTAGAAAGACTTGACAACAACAATTACAGAGCATTCCAAAGGAGATCAGCTCCTTGGAAACATCCTTCTTGCATTAAGTTTCCTAATCTTACCAAGATTGAATAACTTTTAACTTTGAAACATTTCCGGATTCCATTTTGACTATCACTTCTGAACAAAAGTTGCCTCCTTATAGATTATGTCAATATGGTCCTTCCAGAATTATCAGTATACTTCCAACTGTCCTTGAGCAATCAATCTTTGGTAATACTTAGATTGTCCTCGAAAATTGTTTAATCCTTTTCGTCATATCCAATTCTAGACCTTTTCCCTTCTTAATGTCCCAGGCATTTGGAAAATTTTAGAAAGGATGAATATAGCACATGTAATCGATCCTATATCCGAAGCGTATGGGACACGATTCATGATGTCTCACATAAAGACTAAACCAGTCTTTTGCTATACCATTTCCATTTCTATTTGCCAAGTTCTCATAATTTAGATTATGAAAAGGGATACTGTAATCATAATCAAATTTTAGAACACAAATAATGGACCCATATATAGAATTTCCTTATGTTGAGCCATTCCAACATGAAATTCATATATATATATATATATATATATATATATATATATATATATATATATATATATATATATATATATATATATATCCTTGCCTAAATACGATTAAAACCTACATCTAAGCTTTTAGATTTGAGATGAATTATAATTTCCTCTCCCTTAATTATAGCAAAAGAACTCTTTCCCAATTGAAACTTTTTGTTTTCTATAATTAACATTGCTAACTTGCAATACTTATCATAATTATCATCCTCCCACTAACATGATGATTATTAGCATAACACTTATGCTCCCACTAGTTTTGACATGTACTCAGAAATCAGCTGGACTTCTAGAAATCAAATTGACTTTCTTACCAGAGTTCAGATTTCTGATACTAGATTGCTTTGATAAAACTTTATCATAATCATACACCTTATCTTAGATAGCTCACAAGTGTGTCTAAACAATTTTAAGAACTATGAAAAGGGATGCCATAATCATAGTCTTGATTGTTTAGACCTTTGCCACTTCTCACAAGTCCATGTTAGTGTGTCGGTAAACCACACACGCTCCATTAACGACTTTAAGAATGCAAATATCACAATTGCTATCTAGCTAAAATCTACTTAGTGAAAGTGTTTCCTCACCATCATTTTCATGAATCGGAGAGAAACCTAATGACACTTAGATTTAATGGTGTATGTGTTCTTATCCATGTGAATTGTCAAAACCATAGTCACAAGACAAGGATAATGACAAATCCAAACTCATATGGACCGAACTCAATCATAATTTCTTACCACCTGACAGCTCAAGGGCCTGCCATTGCTTCCAAGTTGTTGTGCAACCAATTGAGAACTCTAAGAACACATATGCAAAGCCAACTTTAATTGGAATGGGCACAGAATATGTCAACACGATAGGTTATAAACCTCATGTTGTGTGCTAGTGAAGAACTTCAAGTTTTATTATTGATTAGTTCTTGAGAATTTAAATACCTTTAAGACTCCCACTGTCCTCTTGACATATAAGACTCACTTTCCAAATATACAAGAGATAGTGCGGATTCTTTATCAAGACAAACACTTCACACAATTGGCCTTAGTTGGTCTTTGTTTTATCCAAAACATCAGAACTTACAAATTTCAAATGTACAAGAGTAGGATACTTTTACTCATACATTTGACAAGTGTTTTAAACCTTCTTTAAGACATGTCACTCAAGTTGCAATTTTAGAGTATAACTCTAAGAATTGTTTTTGGAACGAAGCATGAATCATCTTCTTGATTTAACCACTTCAACAATTCATAACTCCTCTTCTTAACTATCAGAATCCACTTAGAGGATGAATTGTGATAAGGTCTCTTAATCATTAAGATGATTATATAACATGATACTAAAGTATTCTCCCATCTTTTCAGATTTGAGAAACTTTTATCCTTCTGCCTAATTTGATTCTTCTTATTCGCTCTGTCATACATTGGAACCTTTTTCCAATGTCTTAGAATTACACTTAAGCTTGTAAGTATAACCGTATTTACTGATCTATAGTTAATTATGACGAATAGTATTATCTATCTTTTGTGGTGGACTTAGCCAGTGCACAAGAATGTGTACTCGATACCTTAGTCCTTCACTTGACTCACACATCCATGTGAACAAGTAGTTAGTCTTAAATTTTCCAATGCTCGAAAGTTCTCATTCATCATGCTATACAACTTGCATGATTCCAAGTTTCTATCCAACTAAAACTTGGGTGACGAGAATCTTTCCTTATTTGGTAAATTTAGATATTACCACAAATGAGAGAATCAAATTCACTTTCCAATATGGCTATCAGTGGAATCTTATAAGCAACAATTTTCCACAAACGCCATTGTAAGGATACATAAAATAAATAAAATAAAAAATTTCCTTTTTTTTTAAACATTTGTAGAAAAACTTATCCTTACAATCCATATGAAAACTTGTTGTTATCTATTCCTAAGCAATATCTCATAACTCCTAAGAAGTAGCTCAAGAATCCGATCTTCAAACTATGTGATAGAAATCCATTTACGCGATCAGATTCAGCATATTCTTTCTTTAAGTTCCTTCACTTTTCTTTGATTCTTAAAACATCACCATGTGACCCAATCACATCATGTATCAAGAATCTGAATAGAAACTTAGCAGAGTTAGATAGTGGACTTTACCTGAAGTAAAGTCAAACTTATTGACTTTAACAACCTTAGGTAAATTGGCAGCTTCGCAACCAATGCCCCTTCCTTTGGCAATTTAACATATGGATGCTTTGGTAATAGAACATGGGACTATCACAAACTTAGTGTTTCTCTTTACCATTTGGTCAACTGAGTTGACCATGGTCGATCCCTTTCCATTGGGAAGAGAGAGCTTTACTGGATATCCAATGTCATCATTGTCAATGCCCATAAAGTTTTAGGAAGTTGATCTTAGCAAATAAATAAGATCATTAAAGGTCTTGTCATAGTCTGTTTCATAAGAGTCCCAAAGGAACTCACTATGTGACTTAGAAAGTAGTTGAGCCACCAACTTTCTCAAGACTGTGACACCCAACTCTCCCGACTTATCAATATGTGACTACATCTCCAAGATGTGACCACACATAGACCTTTGCTTGCCAATAGGGCTTGAGTGACCTTAAACTTTTCAAGAAATTGTGGGTTAGGGAGAATAATTGGAGGAGGTGAAAGAAGTATGATTTCCATGGGACATCATCTTCTTTTAGGAAAGCTTGTTTCAAGAGATTTGGGAAGATCATAAATGTCTAAACCACACATCTTTTTGGGAGATATTCAAGATAGTTGATTTAAAGTGCTTAATATAACACCCAATATGAAATATTAAGGCTAGGACCCAACACAATACTTTTATAACTTGGAAGAGGGATGCCGTAATCCAAGTTATAAAATATTTGAAGGTTGGTGAATGATGATTCACCAATTTCCACCAAGATAAACGAAATGTATTATTAGGTTTTAATTGGTTTTTGAAACTCCTAGATCTTTGAGATTCATTGAAATGTTCAATGGCATGTTTCAATCTTGAGTGTGCCTTTCAGGTTTTGTGACTGGGATGTCGAGGATCACAAAACAAGGTGTGAAGTAACCATGCAAATATACTCGGTACCCTTAATATTTACCCGTTAATCGATGTGCTGGTTAAGCACACACGCTCCACCGATACTATGATAAATATTAAGTTACCCTTTGCCTACCTTGTTAAATCCAGGTTAGTGTGCTGGTTAACCACACATGCTCCACCAACGACTTAAGCAAAGTGCAAAGGGTAATTTCATGGATTAGCACCTTATTCACTTTTTCCTAGGTAACTAAGATTGGGTATTTTTAAAAGGTTTAGTTACTTTATATTTATCATTAATACTTTTAATGAAGGGAGAACTTATATTCTTTGTCCTACCCGTTTGGCTAACGACCCTCCACCAGTCAAGGAAGCGGTGGGTGAGAGTGGACACCCATTAAACTGCCATTTTATAGGCAGTAACCTTATACCCCCCTAACAGACTGCCTTCGTGAATGAGGCCTACTAACGATAAGACTGACTTTACTCTTATACATATATATATATATATATATATATATATATATATATATATATATATATATATATATATATAAATATTATTAACTTATAATATTATAAAGTATAAGGGTTGAATTTTAACTTTTAAAATTGTAAGGGCTAACTTGGAATTAAATTATTCATAAGTGAAAGCTTTTCAAATTCCACAACTTGCGGGCAAGTTTTGAAACTATTCAAAACTAATTAATTCCATAATTTATGTGTTTAAAGCAGTTTTAAATAAAAGACTCCTCAAGTTCCATAACTTGAGGAAAAGTTATGGAAGACTTTAAACTAATAAAAGAATGTACCTTTTCTTTATTTTGTAACTTATGGAATTAATTGTTAGAACAAAGTTCTTTCAGGATCGTATGATTCTAAGCAAAATATTAATAAGAACGTAAATAAGAACACAAGTATTGCGATGAAGATGTCGAATGATTAATGCAAAATACCCCAGAAGAGCTCGATTAAGAACTACAATCTGTAGAGGTATGATTAGGGTTACAATAATCAACGTGAATATACGCATACATGCATGCATATATTTATAAC
Organism: Lactuca saligna; assembly: GCF_052625555.1. Taxonomy (NCBI): domain Eukaryota; kingdom Viridiplantae; phylum Streptophyta; class Magnoliopsida; order Asterales; family Asteraceae; genus Lactuca; species Lactuca saligna. The sequence goes on from NC_136420.1 coordinate 209,237,105, forward strand.
AAAACCCTAACAACTTATCTAGATAAAGGAAACTATTCTAGATAACTACGGATGGATAAGCCCAATCCGTTTACAAAACAAATAATCCAAGACGCAACACTTTAAATATTCAACAATCTCCCCCTTTGTGTCTTTGGAGCATAATCTCTATTCTCTTTTAACACCAGTGGTCTTCTTCACCGTTTCAAATATCCTCGGTATAATGGCCAGAACATGTTGTCTAAACGTTATATACCACCGAAGCATATCTGTAAAATTTTTCTTGTCTGATGCTGAGTTCTGCTTGCATCGATGAATGATGTTGATGATATGCTCCAAACAATCTGTTGAAAACAGATGCTTGTCTACCAATGCAAACAGAAACTTAAGCCTGTCACCCTTAGTGAACATGACAGTCAAGTTAGTTGAATCAATCTGCCCCAACTTCATTTTATTTACATCACCGAGCTTAGATGTTGGCTTGACTGTCGGCTTTTTATTCATCACCCTTGCTGTCTCCTGATCCATTATGGCAAGCTCATGGATATAGGAGGCCAACATCCTTTTAAGATGTTTCAAAATCGGCTCATACTCTCCTTGATTTGAGAGTAGAATGTTGTATAGCAAGATCCAATCATGAGGATTAAGATTGGGAAGATCTGCCAGAGATATGAAATATTCAGTGTTTGCAGTACCACGATTAATCTTGAAATGAACATTCATAAACCTCCCGGCAAGTGATGAGTTCAGTACCTTGACTCTTGTAATTTTCTGTACACTCCAAGTCAAGTATTGTGGTTGACCGTTCTTCAAGTAAAAATCAACTAACTCCCTTTCAACCTTCAAGTTTGGAAAAGGAACCTCAGCAGTGACCTCAAAGCAATGATAAGTGAATGCTCTTTTGGTGATTGGCATGTCGAACTGCGAGTCCTTTGAGTTTTCACATTCGAAAGAAGCAATCGGTTCCAACCAATATATGGAAGGAAACTCAATCGCTTGAGTGATAAGAGTATCTCTGTCCCATTCTGGAAACAAAGTCTTCTTACACTGTAGAATATCCTCTGGCTCTTTAGTCTGTTTCTCCTTCTCTTCAGCCTCCCATGCCACTTTCATAGTCTCATCAAGCTCTCTGTCTCTTTTCTTTCGCTTAAGAGCTTCGACAACCGTCTCTTCAAGATCAGAGTCACTGTCATCTATGATTTGCTTTCCAGAACCCGAAGCTACATTAACCTTCGGTTCTGTTTTGACTTTGCTCTCCTCCCCCTTGTGTCGGAAGAAAGACTTTCTCCGAGACACCCTTCATTTCACTGAGTAGAGAAATGGCAGGAAGATGTTTAGTTTGGAGATGCTTCCGAATAGTTAAAGTCAGAATATGATCATGGGCTTCGAGAAGAGCAGTCAACATATTCTTCACATCACCAGCACAACTTTTAAAAACTGCCCTTTGAGTTTTGAGCAATGACATCTCCTTTTCATTCTAGGCCACTTGTACTTTCTGTAAATCAATGGTTGCCTGGTGTTTTATCAAGTCCTCCTTCAAGGTGCTTTCTGCAGTTAAAGTAGCAAAACGAGAATCCAAGGTTTGAAGAAACGAGGTGGATTCTGTTTTGAGATCAGCACGAAGGGCATCAAACTTAGTAGTCTCTTCTTGAAGAGTTTGAGAGAAGGAGTCAACAGAAGATTGCTACTTTGCTGCATTAGTATCAGCATGAGCTTTGAGTGAGTCAAGGAAAATCTGAGTTGTATGAACAACCTCAGTAACCTTCTTTGTGGCCTCGGAGCATGAAGCTGTGGACTTACTTACTGCAGCAGTGGATTGATCAATAGCTTCAGTATATTGCTGAACAGCAGTTTCTACAAAAGCTTTCAAGACAACTCCACTGTAAGCTTTGTTGTCTGCAAGCAGTCGGTCAAGCTTGTCATTGATATCTTGAAGCTGTTGATTGTTGGCAGGAGCATCAGTGTCTGTATCAGTTGGAATCCGGTAAGGACTAAAGTATAATGAATCATACTCTTCATCATCACCTCCCAAAGTAGCACCAAAATTAGAAGATGGGGTGGGAGATGGTGGTTTAGAAACAGGCGGATCAACCACAGAAGTAGCTCCTGTATCAGATACATTGACTTCAACTGGGATTGGGGGAATGGTAATAGTGATGGATTCTGTTGCAAGAGAAGTTGTGATAGGTGTACTGGAAATAGGAACAGAGGTATAGGTAGTTGAAGTGGGTATAGAAGAAGTTTCAACCGGAAGGGTTGGTATATCTGTGGGAACAGAAAGTGGAGCTTTCTGTTGTGGTGATTGGGTGGGGGTGGAAAGTTTTGTGGGTTGAGGAGATGGAACATGAGTATCTTTAGGAGATGATGGTGGGGTTGGAGATCTCGGTGGTGTAGGTTCTCTGGTGAACACTTCAGGATTCTCAGTTTCTGGTGCTTGATCATCTACAATGTTAGGTTTAGGAGACACATTTCTCTTAGGCCTTTTAGCCATCTTTTTAATCTTCTTCTGTTTTGTTTGAGAAGAAGCTTCCTCACCAGCCTTTCGCTTAGAGACTTTCTCCTTTTTCTCCTTTGTCTCCTTCACTTCTTCCTTCTCTGTTTTAACCACCCGCTTGTCTCTAGGTGCAGGTTGTTCCAAAGCATCTAGGGCAACTTGTTGTTCTGCAGACAAGACCCTTGGACCAACTGGAGTCAATTTGCGGTAATCATCCATCACCGTGCTTTGTGCTGTGACACACCTGTACATCGTTTCAGGAATTGATCCATAATGTGAAAACTTACGTGGATCAGAAAGAATTATCTTCGTGGTGTGATAAGTAGTGATAGAAGCAAGAAGAGCGTCTGTTATAACTGGAATCTCCAAAGAATCCATAGCTTTCCGTTTAATTATGGTCCAGAATCGACCACATGAGATTTCAGAATGAAGGGTTGTGGTATTCAAACTCTGCACCACTTGAGACCAGATTATTGTGCCATAATCCAGATTTATCCCGTTATATAAACCATAAAGCATGGTGAGAAATCCTTTGCTAGTGGTATCAGAACCACCACTTCTTTCTGCTAAACCCTTGATGAGTAGGGTCAGCAACCCATTCCACTGCGACGGTAGGCATGACTTCTTGACCTTCGTCACTATTGTAAGAACGTTGGTGTACCCCATTTCGTACAGCATTGTGAAAATTTGAGTTATAGTGATGAAGTCTGGAGAGATGATGGAAGAATCAATTGCAAGCCCTAAAAGGGAACAAAACTTCGTCTTTGAAATTGAGGATTGCTTATCGTGAATACTGAAGTAGATGCGATCCTTGTTCTTGTCATACGTCGCTGATGAGTATACTTGAGAAAGTAGCGACATCGGAACTGCTTCAACTAGGGTTAGGGCCATTACCAATGGAGAATACTTCAAACACTCTACCACATGCAACATGTATGAGTCATATGCGAATGGACTCAGTTCGATGATTAGATTCTGGTTGGGTCGTATTGTAAGCAAGGAAGATGTAGCGGTTTGATCTTGTGCGGAGGATGAGGTCGCCATTGTTGAACAAAGAAGAAGATGAACAGTTTAATCTTTGTGTGAGAGAGACAAGCTGTGACTTGGTAAATGACAAAGAAAACAAACACCCCTATTTATACGATTGCCTGGAGAGAGAAACCGTGATGATGAGGTTACTAAAACATCGCCTGAAAAAGCGTGATTTGACAGGGTGGTTAATCCCAGGAAAACGTAAGCACGTGTGGGTTTGAAACGGATCAAATTCACGCGCCCAAATCTTATCTTCAAACCGTTTGAAATTCCCTGTTATCTCGTGTTTGGTTACAACGGATAACCAAAATGTAAGGTCGAACCTTGAAATATGATTATGTTTAAAATAAACTCAGCGTCAGCACGTGTATCAGCGTCAGCTCTAACATATTTCCGCTGTGTCTATATTAGCTTAGTTTACTCAATGTATATGTATTTGATGTAACAGATTCAGTATTTATCTTGTTTCCATAGTTATCATGTATAAGTTAGCTGTAATATCCCTGATTTGTAGGGATTGTCTATAATTGTTCTATATAGTCTTTTGTACGGGTTTGTAAAGACGTGGTCTTTCAAAAACCCTAGTCGTCGCTTTGTGCACACGATAATCTCTTTGTGAGATTATCTTTCTTAGTGAAAGTTTTCTTCGTGAATTTCTCTTGTTCTTACTCATTGTCTTTGTTTGATATATCGATTGATCTTAAGGTCTCTTCAATTGGTATCAGAGCAGGTTTCTTTTATCAAACAAATGGCTTCATCTTCTTCTTCATCAAACTCATCAAATCATCCCTCTGCTAAAATCCCTCCTTTCGATGAAATGAACTTTTCTATGTGGAAAATAAAGGCTCTATATGCATTAGAGTCTGTTGATGAAGATATACTGGACATCGTTGAAAAAGGTCCTTATGTTCCGATGTATCAGCCTCTCAAAAACAATGTTCCTGATGGCACTATGAAGAAAACTCCCAAAGAGAACTGGACGACAGATGACAAGAGAAAACATGGTCTAGATGTTCATGCTCGTGCTGCAATCAGCTATTCTCTGCCATACAATATCTTTGGGTTGGTTCAAAACTGCATCTCAGCAAAGGAGATGATGGACTCTCTGACTGTATCCTTTGAAGGAACTGAAGAAGTCAAGGCTACTCAAATAAATGATCTTAATCGAAGGTATGAACATTTTTTTGCTAAGAAAGGTGAAATCTTGACTCAAACTTTCAACAGATTCAATACTCTTGTTAATGATCTTCGGAGACTAGATCAGTTGAAGCATAGAACTGTCCTAGTGCAAAAGTTTTTGGATTCACTGGGTGCAGGTTGGGAAAATCATGTTGACGTGCTGAAAAACAGTGAGAAGATAAATTCTATGGATCTACAAAGTCTCTATGGAAATCTTCGATACTATGAAGAATCAAAACTTCAAAGAAAGGAACTGATGAAAGATTCTCAGCGTGAATCCTCTGTAGCCTTGTTCTCCAACAAAAAGTTGGTGTCAGATTCAGACACTGAAAGTGATTCAGATATTGACTCATATAAAACTGACACTGATGATCTTGAAAAGGTTGTGGAAAGTGCAGCCTTGATTGTGAAAACCTTTGAAAAATCAGGTCGAAACTTCTCTAAGTTTCAAAAGAAGATGGGTGGAAAGTTCACAAAAGGTTCAGGAGCTGATAAAAGGACTGGTGCTGATAAGAAAGAGAAGGCTCAGTGCTTTAACTTTGGAAGCACTGATCACTTTGCAAAGGATTGTAAACAAAAGAAACAAGGATCAGACGAATATTGGAAGCAGAAGTACAACAAGCTGATTGAGAAGCTGAAAGCTGAAAACTTGGAACATAAAGTGCTTGTAGCTGAAGAAGAAAAATGGAAAACTGATGAAGAATCATCAGATGATGAAGTCAAGTGTCTAATGGTCAAAATGAAGGAACCAACTATTTCTGATAAAGACGAAAGCACTTTTGACACTGATATGTCTGATGCTGAAAATTCCAGGAAGTACAACATTGATTCTTCTTCAATGTACCAGGTTAAAAACTTTGTTTCCTATTCAATGAATGAAAAAATTAAAATGTTTGAGTATTTGGGTGTCATTAACTCTAACAAGAATCAAACCATAAGAAACTTGCAAAATCAAATTGATCTTCTTAAAACTGATATTTCCATGAAAAACAGTATTATTAAGTCCACTCAGGAAAATCTCAGAATTACTAGTTAAAAATCTTTTGATCAAAGAACAAACTGTGCTTCACACTTGGGCAAAATCCCATAAGAATGCTAATTACATCATTTCAGCTCAAATTCCTCATTCTTGTGAGAAAATTCTTGGGGGTAATTTTGCAGAAGCTGAAAAGGTTTTTAAAACACAAGAAAAGGGATCTGAGGTTTATTCCATGAATGAGATGAGAAATAATTTCAAAAATAAGTTTGTCAGTAACTCTTTTATTAATCAAAGCTTAATTGATAAATATTGCATTACCAATTCTGATGGTATAACTGAGTGCAATGTTGAAATTACCGGAATTGATCCTACCTCTTATCCTGGACATCTTGTTAGACCAATCCCTCTAGCTGAGAATATTATTGCTTTTCCTATCTCAAATGGAGTGTTTCATGCTGTTCATGAACAACTCAAGCACTGCCCTGATTGCAATCCATCTGTGAATGAGTCAAAATTAGATACTGATAGTGTATCACCTAACACTGATCAAACTTCTCCTGATACTGTATTCAGTCGTGACTCAATAATAAACAAAAGAACTCAAAGCTCTCTTGATGAATCTTACATGTCAAAATGTGTTAAATCAAAAAATTTACTCATCAAGAAGAACTTTGGTACTAGAGTTTGTTACAGATGTGGTAATTCCTCTCACAAGATCAGTGAATGTTCTTTTGATAAATCATCCTCAAGAGCTGAGAATATTAAAATTAGGAATGAAAAATGGTCTCTTAAGTCTAACTCTTTAAACTGTCTTCCTAAGGAGTGCTATAACTTATTATCGAATAACTTTGTGAATGACCCATTTTTGAATGGGTCAGTGTGTTCTAACTAGTTTCTCAGTACTGCAGGGTCAAGAGCATCTTTGGTATTTAGATAGTGGTTGCTCAAGGCATATGACGGGATCAAAGTCTCTCCTGGAAGATTATGTTAAGAAAACTGGTCCTGCAGTTACTTATGGAGACAATGGAAAGGGATTCACTAAAGGATATGGAAACATCAAATGCAATAACGTGATTTTTCAAAACGTTTCATACGTAAAGGGTCTCAAACACAACCTCATTTCTATCAGTCAGTTATGTGATGCTGACTATGAAGTTCATTTTACAAAGAAGGAAGGAAGAGTTGTAAACACTAACAAGAACATCGTTCTCTCAGCAAGTAGAAAAGATGATATTTATGTTCTTGACATGTTCTCGAGTGACAAGGCACTGATGCAATGTTTCTTTACAAAGTCTCAGACGAATCTTAGTTGGATTTGGCACAAAAGGTTATCTCATCTGAATTTCAAGAATCTATCCAAGATATCCAATCAAGACCTAGTTAGAGGGCTCCCAAAATTCAGCATTATAAAGGACAAGATGTGCTCAGCTTGTGAACAAGGAAAACAAACCAAGTCCTCTTTCAAACCCAAGTCGTGCTCTAGTATATCAGTTCCTCTTTATCTACTTCACATGGACCTGTTCGGACCTATTCCTGTTCGTTCTCTAGCTGGAAATAAGTATACTCTGGTGGTTGTTGATGAGTTCACTCGATTTACTTGGGTAACCTTCTTGAAGAAGAAAAATCATGCTACACAAGAGATCATCTCACTAATTCGTAAAAATGAGACACTGACAGGTCTTAAAGTTAAGCAACTAAGAAGTGATCATGGCACTGAGTTCCGCAACTCAACTCTAGAAGAATTTTGTGACATCAAAGGTATTGGGCAAAACTTCTCAGCTCCTCGTACTCCTCAGCAAAATGGTGTTGCTGAACGAAGGAATAGAACACTGATTAAGGCAGGAAGAACCTTAATGATCCATGCTGGTCTTCCTATGTCCTTTTGGGCTGAAGCTGTCAATACAGCGTGTTTCACTCAGAATCGATCTTTAATTCACAGGGTTCACAAGAAGACTCCATATGAAATGCCGAAAGGTCGAAAACCAGATGTATCCTTTTTTCATGTGTTCGGATGTATTTGTTACATTCTCAATCAGCGTGACCCAAGGTCCAAATTCGAACCTAAGGCTGATAAAGCTCTTCAAGATGCTGATTGGATCAAAGCCATGCAAGAAGAACTGAATGAGTTTGAAAGGCACAAAGTTTGGACTCTTGTTCCAAGACCATCCGGGAAAACTATAACTGGAACTCGTTGGGTCTATCGTAACAAGGTTGATAAAGATGGAATCATCACTCGCAACAAGGAAAGGCTTGTAGCTCAAGGGTTTACTCAAATTGAATCCATCGACTACGGGGAAACTTTTGCTCCAGTTGCCCGCATTGAAGCTATCAGACTGTTTCTTGCATATGCATCTTACATGAACTTCATTGTCTATCAGATGGATGTGAAAACAACATTTCTACATGGTGTGTTAGAAGAAGAGGTATTCCTAAATCAGCCCCCAGGCTTTGTGGACAAAGATCATCCTGATTACGTGTACCGGTTAGACAAAGTGGTCTATGGGCTAAAACAAGCTCCCAGGGCCTGGTATGAGACGCTGACATCATATCTGCTTGAGAATGGATACAGACGAGGAGCAATCGACAATACTCTCTTCATCAAAAACAAAGGATCAGACATGGTTCTTGTTCAAATTTATGTCGACGACATCATTTTCGGCTCTCCAAATGAGACACTAAGCAAGAAATTTGTAGAGATCATGTCTCAAAGGTTCGAAATGAGCATGATGGGGAAGATGACCTTTTTCTTAGGTCTTGAAGTTCAGCAACAAAAGACAGGTATTTCCATTTGTCAAAGTAAATATATATCTGACCTGCTTGTTAAGTATTCTCTCAGTGACTGCAAACCAGCCTCTACTCCAGCTGGAACTGATGTCAATCACTCTCTGTATCGAGGAATGATTGGATCCCTCCTATATCTCACAGCAAGTCGTCCTGATATTATGTTTGGCACCATTCTCTGTGCTCGATTCCAAGCTAATCCAAAGGAATCTCACCTCATGGCTGTTAAACGTATCTTTCGATACTTGAAGGGAACTCAAAACCTTGCTTTATGGTATCCTCGTGACTCAGCATTTGAACTTTATGGTTACACTGACTCAGATTATGCTGGATGCAATTTAGACAAAAAGAGTACATCTGGTGGATGTCATTTCCTCGGAAATCGTCTCATCAGTTGGTCCAGCAAGAAACAAACATCAGTAGCCATCTCGACTGCAGAAGCTGAGTATGTTGCCACCGGAAGATGTTGTGCTCAGCTCTTATGGATTCAAAATCAGCTTCTCGACTATGGATTCAAGTTCTCAAAGACTCCCATATATTGTGACAACACCAGTGCCATTCAGATCACACAAAATCCTGTTCAGCACTCCAAGACAAAGCATATTGAAATCCGACATCATTTCATCAGAGATAATGTTGAAAAAGGAAAAGTTGTTCTTGAACATGTCAAGACTTCGGAGCAACTAGCTGATATCTTCACAAAGGCACTGGATTCTCAATCAACTGCTTATATTATCGGAGAACTGGGAATGATTTCCTTATAATTAAATTTAACATTTAATTGTGCTAATGTTTGCAATTGTCTTATAAGCTGATGTACATTGTGCTGATGATGACATTCTGATGATATTTGATACTGAGCACCTTGGTTTGATTTCTTATCTTGATCTCTTCTTCAAATCTTCTAAACAAAAGTTGAATGATTCACTGTATTAAACCATACACTGATAACGACTTGAAACTCTTTGCCGATGGCTAAATCAAAATACCAAGATTTATCACACGCAACTACCCTCTTCTCACCAATCTTACACTGATTCTGTGATTCAGCGTGCCAAAAACACACGCTGATGAGGGTCTAAAATCTTTGCCGATGGTTAGATCAAAATACCAAGATTTATCACACGCAACTACCTCTTCTCACCAATCTTACACTGATTCTGTGATTCAGTGTGCCAAAACACACACTGATGAGAGTTTACAGATCTTTGCCGATGGTTAGACCAAAACACCACGGTCTATCACACGCAACAATCCATTCTCTACCCCATTCTTATTCAGTGTCTAATGATTCAGTAAGATAAACCACTTACTGATGAACTCACAACAATCTGTGCCGATGGTTAGATAATGTAACTAGTATCTATCACACGCACCAATCTGCTTGCTAGCGCAGTTTATGCAAGTTGTACCTTGAATTGATGGAGAATTTCTCAGCACATAACCTTTGTGACTATGAACTCAGCGCTTCCGCAACCTCTGATTGACACTACACCTTCAGTCAACGGCTCTTTTCTCCAACGGCTATTTTCTATTCTGACAGATTGTTACGCTGCACCGTTATTTTTCATAAAGATAATTATTACCTTTTTCGAATAAAACACATAAAAGGAAACCCCTCTTCATTCCATACTTAACTCACTTTATCCCTTGGTTTAATTTTTCCTCCCCTCCACCTTCTCCTCACCTTACCCCTGTCACTGGTCCTGCCTCCTCAGCTCCACAGGATCCCATGTCTCAAGGGGAGCAACCATCTCAGGGGGATCATCAGTCTCAGGGGGAGCATTCTTCTCAAGGGATGCCTCACTCTCCGGGGGAGCATTCATCCCCAGCGGCTCGCCACTTCTCTCCAAGGATGCAATCCAGCTTTCCAGTTGCTCCAGCAAATCAAGGAGGTTCTTTTACTTACTCCTGCTTCTCGTCCCATATCCAATGATGTTCAAAAAGGGGGAGATACTGATGATCACGCTGATGATCATGCTGATAGCGATCAAAATGCTCATGATGATGAAGATCAAAATGAAAAAGACACAGCAACTGGTGACAACACTATTCTTCAGCATGACTCACTCAACCCCGTTGAAGAAGCTGATCCTGCGGGACATGATAGTCCAGCAGCTACTGAAAGGTTATCTGATGATAGTGAGCATAATGATGAACACGAATCTGATTCTGCGGGGCATAGTAGTCCAGCAGCCACTGAGAAATTATTTGAAGATAGTGATGATGACGAAGAGCGTGATGAACCTGATGATGAATGTCAAATTTTTGACATGAACTTTATTGATCCTCTCATTCCAGTTCAGCAAGAAAGCTTAGATGATCTTGAAGAATCTATTCCGATACTTGCCGATCCTATTGCTGATTCAATCATTCCGGTCCAAGGAGAAGATTCGGACATTGCCAGTGAAGAATCTCATCAGTTGTCTCGAAAGCGGAAAGTAGAAGATACTGACTTGGATCATTCTCAAACTGATACTTCTTCAACTGTGAAGAGACCAAAGTCCATCGTCAGTATTTCAAATCTTGCCACTGAATGGAACATGTCCCCTGATCAAGTTAAGCAAATTCTTGATGAAGCAAATCAAGCTCAGCTTCTAAAGAACATTGCTCAAGCTGATGAATCTCTCATTCAGAACGAACTTTAGGCCAAGGGATCTTTTGAAGCTCAAATGCAAAAGTTTCTTGAATTTTAGTCCAGGGCTCAGTCTTCTCAACCTCCTCCTAGTTCTAGCAAGCCCAAGACTGACAGTGTTCTTGACCGGATTGATCGAAAGAGATTTGAAGATGTTCTCAACCGGCGGATGTGTGGAGATAAGATCATCAAAGTCAAAGCTTCTAAGCCTTGAAACGAGAAAATTCTTACATTGCTGATCACTCGTCAAGGTCGTCAGCACTCTTATACTGAAGTTCTTAAGAGAGATGGCTGATCAGGTATGGGTATTCGGAATGGATGGAACTGCTTAATCTTGCATCCAAGCAAACCTCAGCTCATTCTTCTGAACTGACTTGTTCTCTTCACTTGCTGATTAAGAAAGTTCAGCGTTTGGATCTTGTTCCTAAGGAACGATCTCAGCATCAAGGTCAAAGGTTGTCAGCTCATAAATCTCGAAGAACCAAGTTTTATGTCGATGGCGAAGATGTGTTGGTTCTAGACTTTGGTGCTGGTGCAATTAACAATTCACTTCCTCTGGGTGTTGATCCGGTTCAGCATCAATTCATCTCAGCTCCTGAGCACGGAATGTTCTATCTAGATAAAAACAGGAGGATGTGCTTTCAAAGAACCACTGAGATCCCAAAGGCTCCAATCACTCACCTTGTTGGCTTAAGGCAAATGTGCATGAGTCATCAAGATCTATCTGGAGAATTTCACATCCTTATTGCCATGGAGCTGCTGAACAGAAGACAAGAGTTGCTGGACAGTCCTTACTGGCCAGTTAAAATTGAAGCTGAAGCTGAGTATGAAGAATTTCTCTCAAGAGGTGTATTTATTTAGTTTGTTTTGAACATCATCATATTGGGGGAGATTGTAAGGTCGAACCTTGAAATATGATTATGTTTAAAATAAACTCAGCGTCAGCACGTGTATCAGCGTCAGCTCTAACATATTTCCGCTGTGTCTATATTAGCTTAGTTTACTCAATGTATATGTATTTGATGTAACAGATTCAGTATTTATCTTGTTTCCATAGTTATCATGTATAAGTTAGCTGTAATATCCCTGATTTGTAGGGATTGTCTATAATTGTTCTATATAGTCTTTTGTACGGGTTTGTAAAGACGTGGTCTTTCAAAAACCCTAGTCGTCGCTTTGTGCACACGATAATCTCTTTGTGAGATTATCTTTCTTAGTGAAAGTTTTCTTCGTGAATTTCTCTTGTTCTTACTCATTGTCTTTGTTTGATATATCGATTGATCTTAAGGTCTCTTCACAAAACTTATACCAATTAGTAATTAGAATGTTGGAAAATATTAGTTTTCGTGCATAAGAGTGTGAAAGATAAAGAAATAAAACAAGTATGTATGGGGTGCGATTGCTGTCCAATTAGAGAACAGAAAGCAGATGATTCCGGGCAAGAATCACTTCCTTCAAAGTCAAGAGAGACTTGAAGTGCTTGTGTGGTTTCCCGAAAATACGATCAACTGTTTGTCAATAAACAATGAAATGCTTCTTTTAATCATATGCATTGGGTGGCTTTCCTCCAACCAAACATCGAGTTTTAACATAAAATCGATTGTTGGTAGAGGTACCTGTGAGACCGATGTGATCTATTCAACAAGTAGGTGGGATATATTATGTTTATGATTTATAGGAAGTAGAAATAAAAAAAAACAAACTGGATCTGTTTGGGAAGAAATGTCTTAGCTGTAGACGATTTCGTAAAAGATCACGCAAAATAAAAAAGATTTCCTTACGTAACCAGTTAAAGCTTGAGCATGTCTCTCACCGTCAATTCATTATTGGTGTTGAATTTTGGGTTTCACTTAGAACGTGGTAATCATATCTAAGATCATTAACACAGATTTTGTGTAACCATAAACCTCAGTGGTAAAGACCGAGAGTCTCAAGGGTTACGTTAGTGAACCAGAGGTAGAAGGAGAATATAAGTAGATGGTTAAGGAACCGAATGTACCTTCTGCTAGATAATCGTGACAGAGCAGAGACACTCTTAACTCAAATGAGAAGAGTAAGGTAGCTCTATACCGAGTGAGTTAAAATAGTGTAACAACCCGGAATTTCAGGTATTGTTTTGAAACTATTTTTGGGACAATTTAGGGAGGGACTCGGCGAGTTGGTGCCTGACTCGCCCAGTAGGACCACAGGCTTGGTCGCGGATGCGCGACTGGACTCGACGAGTCCAGATATGGACTCGGCGAGTCGACGCTGTTCAGCAGAAACCCTAGCCGTTTCGTTTGTAACGTATATAATGCCTCTTAGGCCGTCATTGCATGTTTTTTTAGCCGGTTGTGAAGGACCTAAGCATCTGTGGACGATTAGAGGAGAAGGGAAGGCTATTGGGACCTTGAGGAGATTGTTAGGCAAGAAGAGGCAAGGTTTTGGTCAAAGGAAGAGCAAGAGGATTGAGTTCTGAAGGGTGGGGACACAGAGAACACGTTTTTCAGGTAATACTCGGACCATTTCTGTCGTTTTAGTGTTGTACACGAATCTAGGGTTTGTGAGACCCATTTGGGGATTTGATAGAATATTGTGTGTTACCCAGTTGTTTATACCCCAGTGATAGGGTACTTAGATGTCCAGAAAGTCCCATGAGTGCTCGTCTCGGGACCATGCATATTTCAGGGAACAGGTGATCGACTGCATGGCACGGACTCGCCGAGTCCAATGATCAAACTCGGCGAGTAGCTTGAAGATTTACAGGGACTCGCCGAGTTGTTCTTCAGACTCGGCGAGTAGTTGAGGATTCATTGGAACTCGTCGAGTCTCCTTCGGACTCGGCGAGTGGAGTCGGGGTGGCCCCGCGATTCTTCCACGAGGACCTAGTCGAGTCAAGGGGGATACTCAACGAGTAGAAAGGGAAACAACAGGGGAAGTTGGGGAGGACGTTTAGACTTGTCGAGTCGCCTCTGTACTCGACGAGTCCGGTCAAGTTGACCGTTGACCAGAGTTGACCTGCATGTAACCTCGTAGAGTCAGTTGCCTTGTTTGATAAGATCATTAATAAGAGTATGTGGTATTATAGGGAGCTTGCAGATTGGCGGATCGAGTGCGAGTAGTTTCAAGAGTCTATAGCTTACATACTACGAGGTGAGTCTTCTCACTATACTGCACCCGGAAGGGTTTGACTGTGTGACCGGAAGGTCGGATATGCTATGTCTTTTATATGTGCTATAATTGAAAGGAATAGTTGCTATGCATGCTATGTATGTTCTATGGGCCGGAAGGCAATGTATTATATGACAGGAAGGTCAGTGATGATTTATGATATATGTGATATATGTGTTAGAGTAAATGTATTATGTGTTATATATGTTTATGGGCCGGAAGGCAAATCATGTTATGGGCCGGAAGGCAATTTATCTTATGGGCCGGAAGGCAATTATCTTATGGGCCGGAAGGCAATCATTTTATGGGCCGGAAGGCGGGCCGGAAGGCATTGTATTATGGACCGGAAGGTCCGGGCCCGGAAAGGCGTATATGTGTAAGTGGTATACTGGGGAACTCACTAAGCATTTATGCTTACAAGTTGTTATGTATATGTTTCAGGTACTAGCAAGGACCGTGGGAAGGCGCCGGCGTGACGCGTACACACTGCCATTGTTGGAGATCTTGGGGATTCTTTTAATTGTATTTTGAAATGGAACTTGGAATAAATACTCTTGTTTGATTAAAATAGTTTTATTTTAAATGAAAATTTTATTTGAAAATTTGAGCTATTACAATTGGTATCAGAGCCTTGGTTTGAGGGATTCGGGTGTACCTTCGGGTGTAACTGAACTCAAACCGAGGATTTGAGGAAAGATCTTTTAAAAATAATAAAGACGTAAAATTTTATAAATGGTAAAGCGGTAAACAAGAACGGAGCAGTGTGTACGATCAGCCAGCGCCCGAACGGTAAAGATCCCCAGAATACCTTACAATGTTATGTTATGCACTGAATTATGAATTGTTATGCATGCTAGAAGACTAGGTATACATGATAGGACTAGAATGGCCTGTTTTGTGATGCCTTAGTCTAGGGAGGTTGCTTATATGAGATATTCGGTAGCGTGCTAGCAGATAGTGCATACTAGAAGTAGAGTACTCATTATTCGGGGTTTGGGGAGGAAGATTTGGGATGAATACTGATACGGTGTGGTCGGTAGTATTGGGCCCGTACTACCGAAGACACCGGGTCGGTGGAAGACCCAAGTAAGAATCCCTGGATATCGGAGACTGAGTAGGGTTGCGTTATCGAGTACAATTGTACTTGATGGAGTCTCTGATAATCTTATGTTGTATTTCAGCGACATCATGGTTACGACACGCCACGGAGCGAGTTCGAGCAGTATGAGTGACGAGGAGATTCGTCAGATGATTCAGGAGGAGGTAGCTGCAGCGGTTCGGGCTGAGATCCCGGAGATGTTTGGGTCCATTAAGACCACCCTGATGGAGGAGTTTGAGGAGCGGTACGCCGCACTGACTGAAGCTGCCGTCGCTGCCGCTACCGTAGCTGTGGCCGCTGCTAGGCCGCAAGGGGGTGATTCGTTGCTATTCCGAGAATTCAGCAACACGAAACACCCTCAGTTTGATGGAACGCAGGATCCGATTGCTGCGATGAGGTGGATCGCCGATATTGAGGGGTGCTTCTACACTTGTTCATGCCTGGAGCACCTGAGGGTACGGTTCGCCTTGAACCAGCTCCGACTGGGAGCGAAGGATTGGTGGAAGTTCGTGACGGCGAACTTCACTCTGGCGGAGATTACAGCGGTGACGTGGGAGAGGTTCACTGAGATGTTCAGGGACGAGTACGTTCCCCCGGTGGAGAGGGAGCGATTGATTCAGGAGT
This sequence comes from Lactuca saligna, assembly GCF_052625555.1. Classification (NCBI taxonomy): domain Eukaryota; kingdom Viridiplantae; phylum Streptophyta; class Magnoliopsida; order Asterales; family Asteraceae; genus Lactuca; species Lactuca saligna. The sequence continues at coordinate 209,253,057 of NC_136420.1, forward strand.
TCTTGACCCTTAAGCAGGGTACTGATTCCGTGGCAGTGATCATGCGGAAGTTTCATGAGACGGCAATGTTCTGCCCTGAGCTGGTATCTACAGAGCAGTCACGGATGAGCCGGTATTTGGGCGTTCTGAGGAGGGATATCCGGGAGTTTGTGTCAAACTCCACCTATCGCACTTTCACTGAGCTTCAGGCGAACGCCAGGAAGCGCGAGATCGAGTTGGAGACTCAGGCGAGGGAGGAGGCCGAGTCTCGACAGGTGGATCGGCGGCCGGCTCAGTCTCAGCCGGCAGCCAAGCGGATCAAGTCCGCTGATTCGAGGATGGGAGGTCCGAAGGGCCGCACTTGTGGAAAGTGCGGCAAGAGTCATGAGGGGGCGTGTAGAGCGGGTGGTTGCTACAAGTGTGGCAAGGAAGGACACATTGCCAGGGATTGTCCTAAGGGGTTTATGGTTTGCTTCCATTGCAACCAGACAGGCCATTGGAAGGCCGAGTGCCCGCAGCTTCGTCAGGGAGCTACACCTACTACCAGGACTACTGAGACCCGACCGGCGAAGGTCGAGGCCCTGAGGGCTCGCGGGAGAGCCTTTCAGCTGACTGTGGAGGAGGTCCGCGCTGCGCCCGATGTTGTGGCAGGTATGTTATCATTCATGTATTACTTAAAAGTCGAAAAGTTATGCTTATGTTAATGTATGTGTAGGTACTTTTCTTGTGAACTCTATGCCTGCTCTAGTGTTATTTGACTCGGGTGCGAGTAGATCTTTTGTATCGTTAGTCTTTAGTCAGTATATCCACATTAGTCGTGAGTCGTTAAGTCGGCCTCTGAGCGTTTCTATAGCGGCCGAGAGGGTGGTTTGTGCTACTGAGGTTTTTCGGGGATGCGTGCTAGAGATTTTTGGGGTTGCGTTCCCGATTGATCTAATTCCTATTGAAGCGATGGGTGATGTCTGTGTCATCGTGGGCATGGACTGGTTGAGCTGATTCAGCGCTGTCATCGACTGTGGGCACCAACTGGTGACTATACGAGACCCTAGTGGGGGAGTTCTTACGGTGTACGGCGAGGGTACCCGTTCGGGATCAGCTTTTTGTTCGGCCGCTAGGGCGAGGCAGTGTCTACAGCAGGGATGTAAAGGTTTTGTGGCGTATGTGATGGATACGCGGGAGGCTTCCGAGAGACCGAGGACAGTGGAGGAGGTACCAGTGGTGCGCGAGTTTCCAGATGTCTTTCCCGAGGATTTGCCGGGAGTACCTCCTGCGAGGCAAGTGGAGTTTGGTATCGATCTGATTCCGGGGGCTGCGCCCATTGCGAAGGTGCCTTATCGTCTTGCACCTCCAGAGATGCAAGAGTTGTCCTCACAACTCCAGGAGTTGCTGGGGAAGGGATTTATTCGGCCGAGTAGCTCGCCGTAGGGAGCACCGATTCTATTCGTCAAGAAGAAGGATGGTTCACACCGGATGTGTATTGATTACCGGGAGTTGAACAAGGTGACGGTCAAGAACCGCTATCCGTTACCGAGGATCGATGATCTATTCGATCAGTTGCAAGGGGCATCTTGGTTTTCCAAGATCGATTTGAGATCAGGGTACCATCAGGTAAGAGTGCGGGATGAGGACGTCCAGAAGACAGCATTTAGGACGCGATATGGGCATTACGAGTTCGTGGTGATGCCTTTTGGGCTCACCAATGCCCCGGCAGTGTTCATGGACCTCATGAACAGGGTATGCAGGCCGATGCTGGATCGGTCTGTGATTGTATTTATCGACGACATCCTGGTGTATTCTCGGTCTAGAGAGCAGCATGAAGGACATTTGAGGGAGGTCCTTGAGGTACTGAGGTCGGAGAAGTTATATGCAAAATTCTCCAAATGTGACTTCTGGTTGCGGGAGGTCCAATTTCTTGGACATGTTGTTAATCAGGCAGGGATATTGGTCGATCCGGCCAAGGTGGAAGCAGTGATGAGTTGGGAGGCACCGAAGTCACCTTCCGAGATCAGGAGTTTCCTTGGGTTGGCGGGGTACTATCGGAGGTTTATTAGGGATTTCTCCAAGATCGCTGTACCACTCACCAGGTTGACCCGGAAGGGTGTTACATTCTCATGGGGACCCGAGCAGCAGACTTCCTTCGAGCACTTCGTCAGAGACTGTGCGAAGCCCCGGTATTAACTCTTCCGGAAGGGATGGAGGACTTTGTCGTATATTGCGACGCATCGATTTCGGGACTGGGTGCAGTGTTGATGCAGAGGGGCCATGTGATAGCTTATGCATCGAGGCAGCTGAAGCCTCACGAGGTGAGGTATCCCACACATGACTTAGAGTTGGGGGCAGTGGTGTTCGCTCTCAAAATTTGGCGTCACTACCTATACGGGGTTCGTTGTACCATATACACGGACCATAAGAGTTTGAAGTATTTGATGGATCAATCTAACCTAAATATGCGTCAGAGGAGATGGTTGGACGTGGTTAAGGATTATGACTGTGAGATCCTATATCACCCAGGCAAGGCTAATGTGGTAGCCGATGCATTGAGTCGTAGGGCGGAGAGCACTCCATTGCGGGACGTATGTATGAGGTTGACGGTAATGACTCCGGTATTAGATGCTATTCGTGGGGCACAGGCTGAGGTTGTGAAATCCGAGATGCAGAAGAAGGAGCGGGTCGTCGGGTTAATTTCGGAGTTCGTTAAGGATGGACGAGGACTTCTGACGTTCCAGGGTCGGATTTGGGTACCATTCATGGGCGGTACGTGTGCTACTTTGATGGAGGAGGCTCATAGATCGAAATTCTCGATCCATCCCGGTGCTACGAAGATGTATTTGGATTTGAGAAAGGAATATTGGTGGCCTTGTATGAAGAGAGACGTTGCTTGGTTCGTTGAGAGGTGTTTGACCTGCCGGAGGGTTAAGGCCGAACACCAGAGACCGCATGGTAAGTTGCAGCCCTTGGAGATTCCTGAGTGGAAGTGGGAACAGATTACGATGGATTTCATCACCAAATTGCCGAGAACTGCCAGAGGAGTTGATGCAATTTGGGTGATTGTGGATAGGTTGACAAAGAGTGCACACTTCCTTGCCATTAGCGAAAGTTCATCAGCGGAGAAGTTGGCGGAGTTATATGTGAGAGAGATAGTATCTCGGCATGGAGTGCCGATCTCGATTGTTTCAGACCGTGATGTACGCTTCACTTCCAGGTTCTGGAAGAAATTCCATGAGGAGCTGGGTACTAAACTGCATTTTAGTACCGCATACCATCCCCAAACAGACGGCCAGAGCGACCGGACGATTCAGACATTGGAAGACATGCTTAGAGCGTGTGTGTTAGACTTCGGGGGTAGCTGGGATGCGCATTTGCCTTTGGCTGAGTTTTCCTACAACAACAGCCATCATTCGAGCATTGGTATGCCACCTTTTGAGTTGTTGTATGGTAGGAGGTGTCGGACTCCCATCTGCTGGGGAGAGGTGGGACAGAGAGTGATGGGCAGTACAGAGATTGTACTTCAGACGACTGAGCAGATTCAGCAGGTTAGGCAGAGGTTATTGACCGCCCAGAGTCGACAGAAGAACTATGCGGACAGACGCCGGTCCGAGCTGGAATTTCAGGTTGGTGACTTCGTTCTTCTGAAGGTTTCTCCCTGGAAGGGAGTGATCCGGTTCAGAAAGAGGGGCAAATTAGGGCCCCGGTTCATAGGTCCGTTTCGGGTAATTGCAAGAGTAGGTCGGGTAGCTTATCGGTTGGAGTTGCCAGCAGAGTTGGGTCAGATTCACAACACCTTTCACGTATCACAGTTGAGGAAGTGTATAGCCGATGAATCGGCAGTGGTTCCGTTAGAGGATATTCAGGTGGATGCGAGCCTGAATTACGCCGAGAGACCAGTAGCTATCAGGGATCAGAAGATCAAGGTTCTGTGGAACAAGGAGGTACCTATGGTGTTGGTTCAGTGGCAACACCGGAAGGGATCGGAGATGACTTGGGAGCCGGAGCGTGAAATGCTGGAGCAACATCCGGAGTTATTCGCAGAGAGAGACTTCGAGGGCGAAGTCTAGTTCTAGTGGGGGAGAGTTGTAACAGCCCGGAATTTCAGGTATTGTTTTGAAACTATTTTTGGGACAATTTAGGGAGGGACTCGGCGAGTTGGTGCCTGACTCGCCCAGTAGGACCACAGGCTTGGTCGCGGATGCGCGACTGGACTCGACGAGTCCAGATATGGACTCGGCGAGTCGACGCTGTTCAGCAGAAACCCTAGCCGTTTCGTTTGTAACGTATATAATGCCTCTTAGGCCGTCATTGCATGTTTTTTTAGCCGGTTGTGAAGGACCTAAGCATCTGTGGACGATTAGAGGAGAAGGGAAGGCTATTGGGACCTTGAGGAGATTGTTAGGCAAGAAGAGGCAAGGTTTTGGTCAAAGGAAGAGCAAGAGGATTGAGTTCTGAAGGGTGGGGACACAGAGAACACGTTTTTCAGGTAATACTCGGACCATTTCTTTCGTTTTAGTGTTGTACACGAATCTAGGGTTTGTGAGACCCATTTGGGGATTTGATAGAATATTGTGTGTTACCCAGTTGTTTATACCCCAGTGATAGGGTACTTAGATGTCCAGAAAGTCCCATGACTGCTCGTCTCGGGACCATGCATATTTCAGGGAACAGGTGATCGACTGCATGGCACGGACTCGCCGAGTCCAATGATCAGACTCGGCGAGTAGCTTGAAGATTTACAGGGACTCGCCGAGTTGTTCTTCAGACTCGGCGAGTAGTTGAGGATTCATTGGAACTCGTCGAGTCTCCTTCGGACTTGGCGAGTGGAGTCGGGGTGGCCCCGCGATTCTTCCACGAGGACCTAGTCGAGTCAAGGGGGATACTCGACGAGTGGAAAGGGAAACAACAGGGGAAGTTGGGGAGGACGTTTAGACTCGTCGAGTCGCCTCTGTACTCGACGAGTCCGGTCAAGTTGACCGTTGACCAGAGTTGACCTGCATGTAACCTCGTAGAGTCAGTTGCCTTGTTTGATAAGATCATTAATAAGAGTATGTGGTATTATAGGGAGCCTGCAGATTGGCGGATCGAGTGCGAGTAGTTTCAAGAGTCTATAGCTTACATACTATGAGGTGAGTCTTCTCACTATACTGCACCCGGAAGGGTTTGACTGTGTGACCGGAAGGTCGGATATGCTATGTCTTTTATATGTGCTATAATTGAAAGGAATAGTTGCTATGCATGCTATGTATGTTCTATGGGCCGGAAGGCAATGTATTATATGACAGGAAGGTCAGTGATGATTTATGATATATGTGATATATGTGTTAGAGTAAATGTATTATGTGTTATATATGTTTATGGGCCGGAAGGCAAATCATGTTATGGGCCGGAAGGCAATTATATTATGGGCCGGAAGGCAATTTATCTTATGGGCCGGAAGGCAATTATCTTATGGGCCGGAAGGCAATCATTTTATGGGCCGGAAGGCGGGCCGGAAGGCATTATATTGTGGACCGGAAGGTCCGGGCCTGGAAAGGCGTATATGTGTAAGTGGTATACTGGGGAACTCACTAAGCATTTATGCTTACAAGTTGTTATGTATATGTTTCAGGTACTAGCGAGGACTGTGGGAAGGCGCCGGCGTGACGCGTACACACTGCCATTGTTGGAGATCTTGGGGATTCTTTTAATTGTATTTTGAAATGGAACTTGGAATAAATACTCTTGTTTGATTAAAATAGTTTTATTTTAAATGAAAAATTTATTTGAAAATTTGAGCTATTACAAATAGCTTGATTTGGAAGAAACGATGGGTATCAATCGAATCATTAAGGCTTACTCGAGATCATAGAGGCTTTAAGACAACATACAGCAACATGCTTCTAGGGACACTTAACTAGTTTGTATAAAAGTTAAATCATACCTATTTTGAGAGTTTTCAACAGTTATTCTTGTGTTGGTCCTATTAAAAACAAAACATACAAGTAACAAAAACAAAAAAATAAAACAGAAAGATAAAATATTTTTGGATTTTTGGATATTTTCTGAAAAGAAAAAAAAAAAAAAAAAAAAAAAACCGATTAGTGAAAGCAGACATAGCGAAGCCGAGATTCACGGAGATGAGATATACAGTGCGTTCTATTTAATTTGAAAAGACTAGAGCAGAGATAGACCGAGCGCTCTATCTATCTCTATCGTCCTTATTTTAAGGAGAAAATTGAAGATTCGGTACCGACTCTCCTTCCATCATACCCAAGCCTTGTAAGATTTTATTGAAGGTTGTTTCTGGTAAGGCTTTAGTAAAAATATCAGCCAGTTGATCAGCAGAACGAACAAAATGAACTTCGACATTCCCGTCTTCTACATGATCCTTGATGAAATGGTACCTTAGTGCTATGTGCTTAGTTTTCTAATGTTGTACTGGATTATGACAAATCCTGATTGCACTTTCTGAGTCACAGTAGAGAGGGATCTTTTTCATACTCAGTCCATAATTTGTCAACTAACTTTGAATCCAAACAACCTGAGAGGTACAAGATGCGGCAGCGATATATTCTGCTTCTGTTGTAGACAAGGAAACACAGGTTTGCTTCTTTGATTACCAACTGACAAGTTTTCCGTCAAGGAATTGTCATCCTCCGGTAGTGCTTTTCCTGTCCAATCCACATCCTCCAAGATCAGCATCTGAAAAGGCTTGTATGAAGAATCCAGATCTTGCAGGATACCAGAGACCGAGAGTTGATGTCTTCTTCAGATATCGAAAAATATTCTTTACAACATTCATGTGAGGTTCTCTTGGATTAGCTTGAAACCTGGAACAATAACAAACAGAGAACATAATATCTGGTCTACTAGCTGTTAGATACATGAGGGATCCTATCATTTGTCGATAAAGAGTTATGTCTACATCCGGTTTCTCCAGAGATGGGGTCAACTGTTGGGTTTTGAGCATTCTAACACTCCTAAGTGTACATGCAACCCTAAATAACTTGGATCTATGTTTTCTCTATTATACATGCAAATAAGAACATCCAAGGTATTATCCTAATCCAGCATACAAAACAATGAGTGTAACAAGATAGAATACATACCTCTTTGATGTAGAAAGTCTTCATGAAGCTTGAGTGCCTAGCCCCAATAGTGTGGAAGCCTCAAATGGAATCACAATCATCAAAACACTTAGAATAACTTGAGAGAGTTCTACACTTCATGAAATCGGCTAGCCCTCTTCTTCACTTTCTAATATGATTCTAGCGGCCGATTTTTGTCAAGAATAATATCATTATATAGTGTTACAATTAGGGTAAATCCTTAATTGTCATGGCTTTCCATTTCCTTGGATCCATGGGTTTAAATACACCATGGAGCATCCATGGACCATCCTATGGTTTTTAGCCCAACTTGATTATCCATGGAGCATTAGCCCACTATATAAGTATGGATGATTTACACAATCAACCCATATATTTAATTAGTCTTCTTTTGATCACTTAATTAATCCTAGATTAATTCTTGATCAATACTAATTAAATAATCTTATTATTCTTATTATTAATATACTAGAACTTATAATATATTAATAACCATAAGTGTCTTATTTCTCTCATTATAGTCTATCCAAGTGCATGATGGTATGCAACCCAAATGGACCATGCCGGGTCGGGTCAAGTCTTACCAATTATAGTTATGGACTTAGACATTAATCCAACAGTCTCCCACTTGGATAAGTCTAAAACTATTATTGCGTATGACTTCAGGAACCAACTGACAATCGTAGCTCTCAAAAGCTTCTGTCGAACTCTGACCTTGTAGATGAACTCTAACCTTGTCAATGACTTGTCCATTAGATAAGGGATCATATAATCCTCTGTTCTTATGATATCAGCCGGACAAATACATGGAATAACGTCTTACTTATTGTCCAGCAGTTTGTTTCCTGATTTTCGATTTGTTTGACAAAGAACTTAATCGAACACATCAATTCAGTTCTGACCGGCCGGTACATAGGTCACAACAAAATCATCGAGGGGCCCAGATATCGCTTCTATTTCTAGAAGGAACAGATAAACTTCGACTCATATGCTTGTTCTACTACTTGTTGAATTGTACACAAAGGCACGTTTTATAACATCAAGTTACTGATGCGTTTACGTGCAATCAATGCACAACCAACTCATAGGTAACAACTCATATCTCTAGGTTTGAAGATTTATATGATATTACCGTCTCATGATCACTCGAGATAAATTCCATGAAGTGATACAAGTGAGCGTGGGTTTATTCCAATACTCATAACTTATGAGCACTCATGAATGTTGTAGCAACCATTGCCATGACTAAACCCATTTAGCCATCTACAAACCCGATTCATGACAGTCTTGATTCATACCTACTTCCAACATATGAACGACTGTGGAGTGTTTAAATAACTTAGTCATTCAGAAAGAATAACCTAGCTATTTTGGAAGTCAAAACATGCAAAGTGAAACACAATAATAATCGAATCTAATATGGTCTCAGAACCCTTTTGAATATAAATAAAACCACTTTTTATTTATCACCATATTGATTACACATTATTCAATGTTTCAAATAATCAACTTAAGACTTGAATAAAAACAACAGTCGTCCTATGCTCCTAGCATGTACACTTTGTTTTTCTAAACAATAGTTATGCCATACCCCAAGTATGCACACTATGTTTGTCTATGATCCTTACATTGTGATGTAGATCAATTGAACATGATTCCAATGATACTCATTTCACAATCCCAAATCCTTATTGTAAATGTGAGAATCCCCGATTCCTATCATTTACCAAAAAAAAAACTGTTAGATTTTAAACTTTTATGCAATGTTTCTCTTGTAATGATTATTCACAAAGTCACCAAAACCTTGTCACTAGTCATTACAGAGTATTCCAAAGAAGGTCAACTTCTATGGAACGAAAGTATCATATTCAAAGTACATTGCTTTGAACATCCTTCTTGCATTAAGGTTTTCTAATCTTACATAGATTGAATAACTTCCACCTATGGAGACATTTCCATAGTCCCATTTTGACTATCACTTCCGAACAAGAGTTACTTCGTTTCAGAACATGTCAATACGGTCCTTTCCGACAACTTACATTATACTTCCAACTTTCCCTGAGCAACCAATCTTTGGAGAACCTCAGATTTGTCCTTGACAATTTCTTAATCACTTTAGTCGTATCCAGTTCTAGACTTTTCCCTTCTCAATGCCTTAAGCATTATGGAAAATTTAGAAAAGATGAATATTATAGCACATGCAATCGATCCTATATCCGAAGCATATGGGACACGATTCATGATGTTTGACATAAAGACATGATACTAGACTAGTCTTTTGCTACAATATTTTTTATTTGCCATATTTTCAAAATTTAACTATGAAGAGGGATGTCGTAGTCATAATTGAATTTTGAGAACGCAATATATATAGAATCTCCTTAAGTCGAACCATTCCAACACAAAATTCATATATATTCTTGACTAAAGATGATTAAAATCTCAATCTAAGCCTTAGAATTGACATGAAGTATAATTTCCTCTCCCTTAATTATAGCAAAACAACTTTTCAACCCCTGCAACTTCACGAATTGAAACTTTGTTTTCTATAATTAACTTTGCTAACTTGCAACACTAAACATAACAATCATGCTCCCAATAACATGATGATTATCAGCATAACACTTATGCTCCCACTAGCTCTGACATATTTCCAGAAATCTGCTGGACTTCTGAAATTTAGATTCATACACCTTTCCGTAGATAGCTCACCTGTGTGTCTAAGCAATTTCAAGAACTATGAAAAGGGATGCCGTAATCATAGTCTCAATTGCTTAGGCATTTGCCATTTCTCACAAGTCCATGTTAGCGTGCTCGTTAACCACACACGCTCCACTAACGACTTTTGAAAATGCAAATAACACAATTGCTATCTACGTAAAATCTACTTAGTGAAAGCGTTTCCTCACCATCATTTTCATGAATCGGAAAGAAACCTTATGACACTTAGATTTTATAGTGTATGAGTTCCTATCCATGCGAATTTGTCAAAACCATAATCACAAGATAAGGTTAGTGACAAATTCAGCCTTGCATGGATTAAACTTATTCAATCTTACTTTCTTGTCACCTTGGTAGCACAAGGCCCACCAATGCTTCCAAGTTGAACTCTGATAACTCACATGCAAATTCAACTTATTTGAAGTAGGTACAGAAATAAGAATTATGTCAACACGATAGGTTGCAAACCTCAAGTCGTGTACTAGTGATAAATTACAGGTTTTACTCTTAATTAACTCTTTCAGGATCTTTAAGGCTCCCACTATCCCCTTGACATATAAGTTTTCCTAGTCAAGAACCATTCCTTGACAAAACAAATATTCAAGGGATAGTGCGGATTCTTATCAAGACTAACACTTCACACAATTGGTCTTAGTTGGTCTTTGTCTCATCCAAGACATCACAACTTACCAATCTCAAATGTACAAGAGTAGAAACATGTTACACTACAGTTGATAAGTGTTTTAAACCTTACCTTATGTCACTCAATGTTACAATCTTGGAGTATGAATCTAAGAATTGTTTTGGAACGAAGTATGACTCATCTCCTTGATCTTAACCAATCCAACAATTCATGACCTCTCTTCTTAGCCATAACAATGCACTAAGACGTCCTTAGAGTATGAATTTGTGATATGGTTTCTAAATCATTAAGATGATCATAAAACTGATACTAAAGTACTCTCCCATCTTTTCAGATTTGAGAAAGTTTTGTCCTTCTGCCTAATTTGATTCTTCTTATTCGCTCTGCCATACATTGGAACCTTTTCAATGTTACAGAATTATACTTAACCTTATAAGTATAATCATATTTACTAATCTTTAGTAAATCATGACAAATCAATCTTTGTGGTGGACCTTGACCAGTGCACACCCAGTGTACCTAATTCCTTAGTCCTTCAATTGACTCACATATACATGTGATCAAAGAATTAGTCTTAATTTTTCAAAAATAAAAATTCTCATTCATCATACAATACAACTTGTATGATTCCAAGTTTCTGTCCAATTGAAACTTGGGTGATGAAAACTTTCTTCATTTGGTAAATTCAGACACTACCACAAATGAAAGAATCAAATCCACTTTCCAATATTGCTATTACTGGAAACATATAAGCAACAATTTTCCACAGATGCCATTATAAGGATATTTTTAAAATAAATAAAATTAAAACCCCTTTTTTTTCTTTTTTTTTTTTAAAACATTGCGGAAAAACTTATCCTTACAATCCACATGAAAACCTTGTTGTTATCTATTCACAAGCAATATATTATAACTCCTAAGAAGTAGCTCAAGAATCCGATCTTCAAACTACGCGATAGAAATCCATCTACGCGATCAGATTCAGCATATTCTTTCTTTAAGTTTCTTTACCTTTTCTTTGATTCTTAAAACATCACCATGTGACCTAGTCACATCATGTATCAACAATCTCAGAATAGAAACTTAGCAAAGTTAGATAGTGGACTTTACTTGAAGTAGAGTCAAACTTATCGACTTTAACATCCTTAGGTAAATTATGGCAGCTTTGCAACCAATGCCCCTTTCTTTGGCAATATAAACATATGGACCCTTTGATAATGGTACACGGGACTATCACAGACTTAGTTTTTCTCTTTACCATTTGGTCAACCGAGTTGACTATGGCCGGTCCCTTTCCATTGGGAAGAGAATGCTTTTCTGGATTTCCTGTGTCACTATTGTCAATGTCCATCAAGTTTTAAGGAAGTTGATCTTAACAAATAGATAAAATCAATAAGGGTCTTGTCATAGTCTTTTTCATAGGTGTTCCAAAAGAACTCACTATGTGACTTAGAAAGTGATTGAACCACCAACTTTCTCAAGACTTTGACACCCAACTCTCCCGGCCTGTCAATATGTGACTACATCTCCAAGATGTGACCACACCAAGACCTTTACTTGCCAATAGGGCTTGAGTGACTTTAAACTTTTCAAGAACTTATGGGTGAGGGAGAATAATTGGAGGTGATAGAGGAAGTGAAGCATGATGTTGAGGAACATCATCTTCAAGAGATTTGGGAAGATCATAAATGTCTAAACCAGACATGTTTTAGGAGATATTCAAGATAGTTGATTTAAAGTCCTTAATATGACACCCAATATGAAATATAAAGGCTAGGACCCAACACAATATTTTATAATTTGGAAGAGGGATGCCGTAATCCAAGCTATAAAATATTTGAAGGTAGGTGAATGACGATTCACCAATTTCCACCATGAAAAGCGAAATAATTTATTAGGTTTTAATTGGATTTGAAATTCCTAGATCTTTTGAGATTCATTGAACTTTTCAATGGCATGTTTCAATCTCGAGTGTGCCCTCTCAAATTTTTTGACTGGGATGCCGAGAATCACAAAACAAGGTGTGAATAACCATACCAATTCACTTGGTACCCTTAATATTATCACCTAATCAATGTTCCGGTTAACCACACACGCTCCATTGATCTATGAAAAACATTAAGTCACCCTTCGTGGTCCTTACTAGTCCAAGTTAGTGTGCCGGTTAACCACACACGCTCCACCAACGACTTGGTAAGGTACAAAGTGTGAATTCCATGGGCTAGCACCAAATTCACATTTTTCCTAAAGTAACTAAGATTGGGAATTAAATAAAAAAAATTTAGTTACTTTATAATATTCATTAGACTTTTAATGAGAATTGAAAGTCATTGTCCTACCCGTTCGGCTAACGACCCTCCACCGATCAAGCAAGCGGTGGGTGAGAGTGGACACCCATTAAGTCGTCATTTTATAGGCAACAACCTTATACCCACCTTATAGACCGGTTTCATGAATGAGGCCTACTAACGGTAAAACGACTTGTTCTTATATATATATATATATATATATATATATATATATATATATATATATATATATATATATATATATATATATATATATATATATATATATATATATATAATTAACCATTAATGTTATAAATAGTATAAGTGTTGAATTTTAACTCTTTAGAATTCTAAGGGCTAACTTCGAATTAAAGTATTCATAAGAGAAAACTTTTCAAATTCCAAAACTTGAGGGCAAGTTTTGAAACTATTCAAAACTAATTAATTCCATAACTTATGTGTTTAAAGTAGTTTTAATCCAAAAAACTCTTCAAGTTCCATAACTTATGGAAGACTTTAAACTAATAAGAGAATTAACTTTTCTTTATTTTTATAACTCATGGAATTAATTAAGGTTACACTTTATTTATTTATTTATTTATTAATGAAGTGACTCTTGAACTTCCATAACTTGAGGACAAGTTATGGAGTCATAAAAAAAAATTCAATGACACAAGACTCTTCATTTTGTAACCATTACCAACTTTTATGAGTTTTATGAGTCTTTAATGTGACTCTTCATGTAACTTGAGGACAAGTTACACAAACACATTTTATACTCAACTCTTAGATTAAAATGAATTGAAAGCAACTATTTCAATTAACTTTTCTATTAATCTAAGCAACTCATAAGAACAAGATGATTCAAATCAAACTTTCTCATGTAATTAGTCTAAACCTTAAACTAATACGAAACATGAATCTATTGACAATTATCTTTGAAAATGGATTAGCATGAACATTACCACATTAAAAACAAGTTTGTAAGTTCAAAAACAACTTAGGGTAATGTTCATAGTCCATTTCTAGCCAAAAACCTCGAAAATATGCTGTCTGGGGGTCCAACTCATCGAGTGCATGAACTGAATCGGCGAGTTGGATCGTTTTGATCAATTTTTAGGCATGGACTCGCCGAGTCCCTTGATGGACTCGCCGAGTCTGATGATCAAACAGCAACAAATTCGTTTTTTCAGCTTCTATTGCAGGTATAACAAGAAAACAAGCCTAGGCTCTGATACCACTGTTGGGTTTTGAGCATTCTAACACTCCTAAGTGTACATGCAACCCTAAATACCTTGGATCTATGTTTTCTCTATTATACATGCAAATAAGAACATCCAAGGTATTATCCTAATCTAGCATACAAAACAATGAGTGTAACAAGATAGAATACATACCTATTTGATGTAGAAAGTCTTCATGAAGCTTGAGTGCCTAGCCCCAATAGTGTGGAAGCCTCAAATGGAATCACAATCATCAAAACACTTAGAATAACTTGAGAGAGTTCTACACTTCATGAAATCGGCTAGCCCTCTTCTTCACTTTCTAATATGATTCTAGTGGCCGATTTTTGTCAAGAATAATATCATTATATAGTGTTACAATTAGGGTAAATCCTTAATTGTCATGGCTTTCCATTTCCTTGGATCCATGGGTTCAAATACACCATGGAGCATCCATGGACCATCCTATGGGTTTTAGCCCAACTTGATTATCCATGGAGCATTAGCCCACTATATAAGTATGGATGATTTACACAATCAACCCATATATTTAATTAGTCTTCTTTTGATCACTTAATTAATCCTAGATTAATTCTTGATCAATACTAATTAAATAATCTTATTATTCTTATTATTAATATACTAGAACTTATAATATATTAATAACCATAAGTGTCTTATTTCTCTCATTATAGTCTATCCAAGTGCATGATGGTATGCAACCCAAATGGACCATGCCAGGTCGGGTCAAGTCTTACCAATTATAGTTATGGACTTAGACATTAATCCAACATCAACTTGATACCGAATGCCATTGCAACCTTTACTTTTGAATCACCCTTCATTCCAAACTTAGTTAGCAGATTTTAGTGTATGCTTCCTGGTTTATAAAGATACCCTCTGGTCCCTGTCTAATATTCAAATCAAGGAAAAAGTTAATCGGACCCATTGTGCTCATTTCAAATTTAGTCTCCATCAACTTTCAGAATTCAGCAGTTAAGCTAGGATTCGTAGAGCCGAAGATGATATCATCAACATAAATTTGAACAATCATTAGATGTTCGCCTTCCTTCTTTCGAAAAAAGGTTGGGTCAACCGAACCTTGTTTAAACTTTGATATTTTTAGAAAATGAGTAAGAGTTTCATCCCAGGCTCTTGGTGCTTACTTTAGCCCATAAACAGCTTTATCCAGTACGTAGCAATGATCCGGGTACCTTTCATTCACAAAACCGGGTGGTTGCTCAACATAGACAGTTTCTTCTAATTCTCCATTCAAGAATGCACATTTGACATCCATTTGGAAAATTTCGAAATTCTTGTGAGCAGCATATGCTAGGAAGATTCGAACAAACTCTAATCGTGCCACATGAGCAAACATTTCTTCATAATCAATCCCTTCTTCTTGACAGTAGCCTTTTACAACCAACCCAGCCTTGTTGCGAATGACATTTCCTTCTTTATCCAGCTTATTTCTAAATACCCATTTCAATCCAACAACAGAGGCATCTTTCGGTGTGGGAATCAATCTCCATACCCTGTTTCTTTCAATTTCATTGAGCTCATCCTACATTGCTTGAACCCAATCAGAGTGATCGAGTGCAGTATTTACTGTTTTTGGCTCTATTTTGGAGATAAAATAATTAAACATACAAAATTCCACTTTGGAGAATAATGTTGTTTGTTTTGCCTTCAGTTGAGATCTAGTAAGAACACTTTCAGACGATTCACCAATTATTTGCTCTTTGGGATGGTTTTTTGTCCATTTTACAAGCGGAGGATAGCTTGGATCATATTATGGATTTAATTCTGCTTCAACTTCAATTTTAACATCTGACTTATCCGCTTCACCTTCGTCAGTTGAACAATTACGTGTTGTTACCTTCTCCCCCTTGACTGGCAAAGTGTAGCCTATGTCTTCAACATAATCAGTAGTAGGATTCTCCCCCTCGATTGGAGTTACGCTAGGTGTTTTTGGTTATGTTGTTTGAGTATCAGATGTTGAGGAATGGTAATTCTCCCCCTCGATAGAAACTCCAGATGGTTGGAAAGTGTTATCATCCTCCCCCTGGAACGTTGAATCGGAGGTTGAAGTACTTGGTGTTTCGGTTTCTAATGATTTGGCAGCTTCGTCTATGACTTTCTTCATATTATCTACCTTGTTGTCTTCTGCTCTTACTTTCGAATGGATTGCCTTTTCTGGTTCATCGAACAATCGAATGTATTCATCAAACAGATTTGATATTCGAACCGAGACCTGTCCAGATGTGGGAAAGATGTCTCCAGAGGCATCTTCTGTTCATTGAACCTTCGTCATGTAATTATCATCAAAGGTGACATAGTAGGTCTCTTCTATTCTTTTGGAACGCTTTTTCAATACTCGGTATGCTTTTGATGACAGAGAGTAACCCAAAAAGATCCCCTCATCGGCTTTAACGTCAAATTTATTTCGGTTTTCTTTAGAGTTAAGGATAAAGCACCCTGAACCGAATATGTGGAAAAACTTGATGTTTGGTTTCCGATTGTTTAAAATCTCATAAGGAGTTAATGAGAATCGCTTGTTGAGGAAGGACCGATTCTGAGTATAGAAGGCCGCAGCAATGGCATCAGCCCAAAAATATAGAGGTAGAGAGGCATAGCTGAGGATGGTCCTGGCTGCTTCACACAACGATCGGTTTCGTCTTTCAACGATTTTGTTTTGTTGTGGAGTATAAGGTGCCGAAAAGTTGTGTGTGATCCCCTTATCGGCCAGAAAGTCTTCAAAATCCTTGTTTTTGAATTCCAGCCCATTGTCACTTCTGATGTTTCTCACCGTCTTCTTTAGTTGAACTTCCACTTGCTTGATGAACATCTTCAGCTTGGGAGTTTCATCTGATTTCTGTCTAAGATATACTTACTTCCTCCGATGCTCTCTATAGCAGATGGTCCACACAAGTCAATATGTAATAATTCAAGTGCTTCCACGATCTTGGCATTAATGCGTGTTGGGTGGCTTTTTCTGCTTTGCTTTCCCATTTCACATGCTGCACACAAATGCTCATTTTCGAACTTTAGAAGAGGAAGACCTCGAACGTGATCACCAATTACCAGTTTGTTGATATCTTTGAAGTTCAGGTGAGATAGACGTCGATGCCAAAGCCAACTTTCATCAGTGTTTGCCTTTGATAGCAGACAGATAGCTGGTGTCCCTCGAATCGGATTAAGATTCAAAGGATACATTTCTCCTTTTCTTGACGATTTTAGCAGAACTTTCTTAGTTTGTTTTTCGATAATCTCAGATCCTGTATCATCGAATGATACCTTCAAGCCTGTGCCCACAACTAATTGCGAGACACTTATGAGATTGTGCTGCAAACCCTCCACATAAGCCACCTTTCTGATGGAAAAGTCTCCATTAGTTATCATTTCGTATCCTTGGATTGTTCCATAGGATTTGTTTCCAAATTTCACCGAACCGCCATCCTTTAGAGACCGAAACTCCCTTAATTCCTCCTTTCTTCCTGTCATGTGACGCGAGCAGCCACTGTCTATATACCATTCATCGTCGAACTGCTCATCACTGATTACTTGCAATTTCAAGAAGATTTAGGAACCCAAAGTTTCTTGGGTCCTGGTGAGTTTTTCACAGAGAAAGGAATTACAGTAGAAGCATCAACAAAATAAGTTCTTTTGACGAGAGTTGTTTGATCTTTTCTTTTGATAGTAAATACTTTGATTTTTGTCTTATCTTCTTTAAATTTTAAGGTATTCTTATTAGTTAGTTTAGTGTTTTTCATTTGATTCTTAGGTTTAGGGGAGGACCGCTTATGTTTATATTGGAACTTGGAGGATCCATATCTAGAATTGGAACTGAAACCGGTGTTAGAACTGAATCTTGTGTTAGGGATGAACTTGGGACGTTGACCGAAATCTGGTCTAGAACCGAAACTTGGTTGAAAACCGAAATTTGGTTTAGAACCGAACCTCGGTTGAGAACCGAAAGTCGGTTTAGAACCGAAACTCGGTTGAGAACCGAATCTTGGTTTAGAACCGACACTCGGCTTTTGGTTTTGGGATTTGGAATCAAAATATTCCTTTAACTTTTGTTTCCCTTTATCCTTGGAATCTTTACTAGGAGATTCATAGTTAGGATTTTGAGAATTCCAATGCCGTTTCCGTTCATTTAGATTCGAGGCATATCGCTGATTTCTGAGTCTTTTCTGTTCAGCTAGCTCCTTCTGAGATTTGTGAACATTGAAACTTGACTCGGATTTCTCCTTCATTCTTTTGTCTTCCACTCTGGTTTCGGTGCGTTCCTTAGTTTGAACTGCCGATGCTTCCTATCTCTTGAGTGGACCTTTCGGTTCTTTTCTTTCGATTGGAGCGTCAGGTTGCATTGAAGGTTCTGTTGGAACATCTTTCGTTCCGCTTGTGCTGGGAATATCGAAACTTGAAGGTTTATTGATGAGTTCTGGTATGTATCGCCCTTTGACTCTCCAAGTGGTTTTCTCAGACAGACCCACAGTCTCATCTGCATTGTCAATTGGAGCAGACCAAAAATAGTCTTCGCATCCTTCAACATTATCCTGTTCAACTATCGTCCTTAATTCAATTGTTTGTCTGTGAGTGACTCCAGTTACAGCATAAACTTGGTTTGGTATGG
Organism: Lactuca saligna; assembly: GCF_052625555.1. Lineage (NCBI taxonomy): Eukaryota > Viridiplantae > Streptophyta > Magnoliopsida > Asterales > Asteraceae > Lactuca > Lactuca saligna. The sequence continues at coordinate 209,271,632 of NC_136420.1, forward strand.
TCTGTACCTTCTGATAAACCATAGCCTTTTCTTTGAGTTTCGGTTTCTGTTCCTTTGACAGACGAGCAAACTCAACTGAGTTTTCCGAAATAAGAGATTTTTCACTCTTGGCTTCATCTTTCACAAACTCAGAACAATCAACAATATCCTCTACTGAGATTTCACTCATTTCACTCTCTGTTTCAAATTCAGATGTATTATCTATTATAATTTCATTTTCCTTGATGATTTTGGCATTTGATTCATCGAATGTTTGTATAGTTTCGGTTTGAATATTCATCCTATCATTTTCATCTAAGATATCTCTTAACATACTTTTATGTTCCTTAGAATTGATGAAAGTTTCTATTTTATCTAAACCTAGCCTATATGACATGGATGTTTCTTCAGAGGAAACTTCTGATTCACGTTCTGCTATAACATCATCTTCCTTAAATTCAAGAAAGGGAAAAATCATTTTATGTATTTTCTTTCCAATTTCACAATTAAGATGCAATTGTGCAATATTAGTATAAAGACGCTTAGCAATTAAACATAAAACATTTCTTTGTTTTAATAATTTTAAATTGTCTCTTTGCAAATAAATACTCTCATCCTTAGCCCTAACTAACTCCGCTTCCTTCTGCTCAATCCAGATCCTTCTCTCCTCACTTTTTGAAGACACCCTGCCGAGTTGCTCAGTTAGGTTAGAGTTTGCTAAGCGGGTTTGCATGAGGCTGCTACTTAGGTTGTTAAATTTAAAGTTTAGTTCATTTAATTCTTCAAGATATTCAGTTTTGGAAATTTTAAGAGATTCAAGGAGAGAATGTACCTTTTTGATCAATCGATCGCAGTCGTTGATCTTCTCACTCGCTGGCTTGGCTGCAAAACACTTGTTCTCAGTCATGTTCGGTTCTGTGTCTGCACTTTTAGTTGATGGTCTAGTAGTGACTATCAGGCATTTTCCACCAGAACCTCTAGCCTTTCCGTGCGTGGGTCTTCTAACCTCTTCATCTTCATAATCAGTTGACCAGACTTCTACGCCGCCAAACTCGTCTTTCCCTGCATCTTCTTGTACAATTAGAGCATTCATGGAGCTGTTGGAAGCCTTCTTCTTTTTGACTTCTTCAAGTTTTCGCATATAATACGCTTCATTGTCTTCACCTTCTTTCTTCTCAGCCATCTTTCTTAACATGCAATCTTTGGCAAAGTGGTTCTTGCCGTGACAGTAATTGCAGTCGTAACCAGAGTCTCCCGCAAGTTTGTTTTCTTCCACCTTTTGGGATGAGCGTTTCGGTTCTTCTTTTACCTTCTCAGAACTGTAACTTCCTTGCCAATTTCGGTTATTATTGGTAGGAAATTTTCTTCTAGCAAATTTCTTTGGATTGGTTATCATCAGAGCATACTCCTCACTTGTAAGATCACATTCTGACATGTATGGCTCATCCTCTTCTTCAACAGTACTTTTTCCTTTAGAGACAAGAGCCAGTGATCCCATGCCAGAGACCACTTTCGCCTCCTTAGTTACAACACTTTCATGTGACTTTACTATGCCAACTAGTTTCGCCAGAGAGTAGGATTTAAATTGTTCATGTGCCTTCACAGTGGAAACCACAGCCATCCATTCTGGTTTGAGCCCGTTCATGAATGTAACTTTCTGTTCGATCACCTTCCTTTCAATTCCATGCTTGATCATCTTACTTAAAAGATGATTGAACCGATCAAAGGTCTGAATGAGCTTCTCTTCAGGTTTCTGTTCAAATGCTCCAAATTCTGAGAGCAACAGAGTTTGAATAGAATGTTCCAGATCCTCATCTGTTGAGTCGAGTTCCTTCAACCTATCCCAGATTTCCTTAGCAGTTGTGCAAGAGCCTACAAGCCGAAAGGTGTCAGATTGTAAGGCGAATCTTATCATTCGCATGGCTTTGACATTACACAGAATCTTGTCCTTCTCATCTTGCGGCATCTTTTGAACATCTATTACCAACTTGTTGTAATCTTTATGTGTCTTGAAAATGGTGTTTGTTTCTGAGTGCACAAACGGTCCAAGAACAATAGCTTCCCAAATGAGATAGCCATTATCCTCGGATCCAACCACGTAATCTTCAAAGTGATGAGCCCACACTTTGTAGTCTTGAGTGTAGAGTATGGGTACTCTGGTTGTAGAACTGATGTTGTTTGAGATGTTAATAGGGTTTGAATGCGTATCTTCATGAGACATGGTGAGCTGCTAGAATCTTACCTGTAAACTTAAGATTTGGGTTTTATCAAAAATGGAGTAATCGTCGTTAAGAAGACGACAGCTTCGATAAAAGCGGAAACCCTAACTATTTGTGAATACAGAAGAAAAGTGTATCGAAGAACACAATCTACTGCTCTGATACCAATTGTTAGAACAAAGTTCTTTCAGGATCGTATGATTCTAAACAAAATATTAATAAGAACGTAAATAAGAACACAAGTATTGCGATGAAGATGTCGAATGATTAATGCAAAATACCCCAGAAGAGCTCGATTAAGAACTACAATCTGTAGAGGTATGATTAGGGTTACAAGAATCAACGTGAATATACGCATACATGCATGCATATATTTATAATAAAACCCTAACAACTTATCTAGATAAAGGAAACTATTCTAGATAACTACGGATGGATAAGCCCAATCCGTTTACAAAACAAATAATCCAAGACGCAACACTTAAAATATTCAACATTAAGGTTACACATTTTATTACTTAATGAAGCGACTCTTGAACCCCCATAACTTGAGGACAAGACTCTTCATTTTTTGTAACCATTGCCAACTGTTATGAGTTTTATGAAACTTAAATGTGACTTTTCATATAACTTGAGGACAAGTTACAAAAACACATTTTAGAATCAACTCTTAGATTAAAATGGATTGAAAACACATAATCAATTAGCTTTTCTATTAATCTAAGCAACTCATAAGAACAAGATAATTCAAATCAAACTTTTTCATGTAATTAACCTAATCACTGAACTAATTCAAAACATGAATCTATTGACAATTATCTTTGAAATTGGATTAGCATGAACATTACCACATCAAAAACAAGTTTATAAGTCCAAAAACAGCTTAGGGTAATGTTCATAGTCCATTTTTAGCCAAAAAACTCGAAAATATGCTGTCTAGGGCTCCTACTCGTCGATTGTATCAACCTACTCGACGAGTAGGATGAGTTTATGTGACAACCCGATATTTTGAGGCAATATGATAGAACGCAAGTCAAATTTAGGTCAAAATTTACCTTTCCTAAAACCTTATTTGGGTTAAATAAAGTAGTAGGAATCGTATCAAGGTTTTCATACATATAAATAACCCAAAAATCCGAGTTATAACGAAGAAGTTATGACCAACCGAAGATTTTCGGCAAAACCGACAATACTGATAGACGTAAAATGCGAAGTTTCAATACAATAGTTTTTGGCCTTAGGTATCTAAATGAAAGTTTTAGATATCATCAAACCGTAAACGTACATAAAAAGAACGTCCAAATCTGACTTCGTATGAGGAAGTTGTGATTTTTCTAAGTTACAGATATAAAGTAGACAGCTAAAAACTCGAAATAGAAATCGAGAGACTTTTAGCCGACACAATCTAAATGAGAATCGAAGGGCTCAACAATACTAGTGCAATGGTAAAAAGTCTGACGAAAACGGATGTCGGATGAAGAAGTTATCGAACTTTAACGGACTTTTCCTGTCCCGACCTATTAAAAATATAATATTAAAAATAAAGTCAAAACTAGCCGACGGAGTCTAAACCAAAGTTGTAGATCGTAGTCTCACCTTCGCGTGGATATAAAGAACGTCGAAAATAGAGTTCGTATGAGAAATATATGAATTTTTGAAGTTTGCTAATTAATTAAAATATAAATTTAATTAAAACCCGGTATTATCCGAAGAACGAGTTAGCGGCCCGATCCCTTGTACGCCCAGTGTACCGTCGTACGCCCCGCGTACTCGGATGCTAGGTTCCGGTTTGTCCACGTCGCCCCAATGCTTCGACCGAGAATGCGGTCATCCGTGACGTCTCGTACGCCCCGCGTACTGAGGTCCTCCAGCCCCTATATAAAGGGTGCAAGGGTGCCGGCCAAATTTGCTAAATTCCTTCCTTTCTCGCACCGAAGCTCTGTGTTTCAACCCTCGGAGTCATCCCAAAGGCCCGGTCTTCATATCCAAGGTGGGAAGAAAGTTTTACACTCCCGAGACTCCCGAGATTTCCCGAGAATTTCGAGAAATCCGCTTTCTCGAGTAGAAGTTCTGATCGGTTTTTGTCACGCTTTCTTCAATCAATCAAGTGAGTTCATACCCCTATAAACTTGAAACGACCCAAAAATATGACGCAAAAATTTCGTTTTTCAATATAACCAAAACCATAATCTGAGTGTCATATCATAAAACCATACGTGATGTATCCCAAACATAATAAAAACACTGTCCGGAAAGCTGTATCATACTATGTCAAATCAAAACAAACTAAATCAATTCCCAGGATAAAAGCTAAAGTTGTGGTGTGTGCGATGCTATCACCCCAAGCTCTTTCCTTTGCTTGCGGGAGTACCTGAAACCAAAACTGAAATTGTAAGCACGAAGCTTAGTGAGCTCCCCCAAAATACCACATACCATACAACATATATATATATATATATATATATATATATATATATATATATATATATATATATATATATATATATATATATATATATATATATATATATATATATATATAAAGCACATACTGGGCCTTGCCCGCTGCATCAGACCGAAGTCTAGAACTAGCTGCATCGGACCGAAGTCTGGAACTGACTGGGACCTTGTCCCCTGCATCGGACCCGAGTCCGAAACTATCTGCATCGGATTGAAATCCAGAACTAACTGCATCAGATCGAAGTCCGGAACTGACTGCATCGGACCGAAGTCCGGAACTAACCGATCATGGCATAGCATAACACATAACACTATCATAATCACATATACTGCACACTGCATCAAAACAGAGTCCGGAACTCATAACACAAACATGCTTGTATCACAAAGACCTCAAGCACCCTAACTACGGGAAGGAAACTCACCTCGTAAACTGGCTGCTGAGTGTAAGACTTTGGAATCTAACTGCTGCTGCTCCGGTATCTCCCCGGCTACAAGTCCATAAACACACTGAATCAAATACTAAACATTGCACTTGGGTAAAATGACTCTTTTACCCTTGGTCACAGTCAACTCACATTTGACCTGACTCGCCAAGTTGGGCCACCAACTCGCCAAGTCTCTACTCTCCCACCTCAACCCTACTCGCTGCTACTCGTCGAGTATGGCATCGACTCGACGAGTACCCTCTCGATCCAAGAACTCAGACAATCTTCATCCGACTCGCCGAGTCATATGAACAACTCGACGAGTTGTTCTTGAACTTAAGAAGATTGCCTTGGACTCGCCGAGTTGTATGAACAACTCGCCGAGTCCCTTCATTACTGAGTCTACCCTCGACTCGCTGAGTCCACCCTACTACTCACTGGTCCTACACGACAGACACCGCTCAAAAGGAAGGAATCGGGGACTCGCGACTCAACTCGCCGAGTCGTTCTTCCGACTCGCCGAGTCACCGCCATGCAACTATTCTACACTCGTTTCTGCTCGAATCCAGAACATACAAATGATAGATCTGAGTCCAATAAGCTGGTTTACCACGTAAAGTTTCCAACTTTACGTGCACAAACACATGAATAAGGGAATAAAGGCTAAAAGATGCCTATAGGAGGTAGATCTAGGGCTAATATGCAAAATAGCTCCAAAAAGGCAATAGATCTGGGCTCTACAACTCCTAAATATACAGATCTAAAGATATCTCGGCATAAGAAGGCTTCCATATCAACACAAAGCTTGAGAAAGGCACCAACTAGATCTCAAAAGGGCTTTTAAGCATAAAAAGGGAAAGAAACTAGAAGAATACCTCAAAGAGCTCTTGCTTTCCCTTGAATCTCTGCTCTACAATCCTTCTTCTTGCTCCTTTCTTCTTCTCCTTCTTCAAACCTTCACAAATGCACACAAAAATCACTTACAAACACTCAAGAATGAATTAGGGTTTTTCTCACAGCTTCTGAGGGTGAAGGAGGCGAGAATGAGGGCCATAAGGTGGCTTAAATAGTGGGCAACCCGGGGATTTAGGGTTTCTCCCAGACGGACAGACTCGCCGAGTCCGGAATATGGACTCATCGAGTCTCCAGCTAACACGTGCTCGAAATCCCGACCCTACTCGGCGAGTCAGGCTATGAACTCGCCGAGTCCCTCTTGCAAGACTTCAAAACAAATACCAAGGAATTAACATACCGGAAACGGGTCGTTACAAATCTCCCCCACTCATCTCAGACTTCGTCCTCGAAGTCTGCTACGGCTGAATCTGCAAATATCTCCGGGTAGTGAACTCTCATCTCCTCCTCAGCCTCCCACGTCCACTCAGACCCCTTCCGGTGCTGCCACTGCACCTTCACTAACTGAATTACCTTTTTCCTCAAGGTCTTGGTCTTCCGGTCCAGAATCGCGACCGGCCTCTCAATATAATTCTGGCTGCTATCAACCTGAATATCCTCTAGGGGAACGACTGCTGACTCATCCACCAAACACTTCCTCAACTGAGACACATGGAAGGTGTTGTGGATCTGACTAAGCTCCTCAGGAAGATCTAACCGATAAGCAACCCGACCCACCCGGGCCAAAACCCTGAAAGGACGAATAAATCTGGGGCCCAACTTGCCCCTCTTCCGGAACCTGATGACACCCTTCCAAGGTGAGACCTTCAGAAGGACCATATCTCCCACCTGGAACTCCAAGTTCGAACGCCTCCTGTCGGCGTAGCTCTTCTGCCGACTCTGCACAATCTGCAGCCTGCTACGGACCTGCTGGATCAACTCAGTCGTCTTGAGCACCACTTCTGTGCTCCCGATGACTCGCTGACCGACCTCGCCCCAACAAATCGGGGTCCTACACTTCCTCCCATACAACATCTCAAAAGGAGGTCGATCAATGCTCGCATGATAACTGTTGTTATACGAGAATTCCGCTAACGGAAGACACGTATCCCAACTGCCCCCAAAATCTAGAACACATGCCCTAAGCATGTCCTCAAGAGTCTGAATCGTTCTCTCGCTCTGCCCGTCAGTCTGGGGGTGAAAAGCGGTGCTGAAATGGAGATGAGTACCCATATCGTCGTGGAACCGTTTCTAGAATCTGGATGTGAAACGGACATCTCGGTCTGACACCACCGATACCGGCACTCCATGACATGCCACAATCTCTCGCACATAGATATCGGCTAACTTTTCCGCCGATATACTCTCCTGGATCGGAATAAAATGGGCACTCTTCGTCAACCGATCCACTACTACCCATATCGAATCCACTCCACGTGCGGTCCTGGGGAGCTTGGTGACAAAATCCATGGTGATATCCTCCCACTTCCACACGGGAATGTCCAACGGCTGCATCTTGCCGTGAGGCCTCTGGTGCTCTGCCTTGACCCTCCAGCAGGTCAAGCATCTCTCAACATACCAAGCGACATCCCGCTTCATGCAGGGCCACCAATAATCAGTTCGAAGATCTCGATACATTTTCGTCGCCCCTGGGTGGATAGAAAATCGAGACTTATGTGCCTCGTCCATCAATACCTGCCGTACTCCACCCTAGTACGGTACCCACACCCTCCCGTGAAGCGTCAGCAAACCCCGACTGTCATAATCAAACGAAGCTACTCGGCCCACTATCCTCTCACACTTCTGCCTCTCCTCCTTGAGGCCCTCCATCTGAGCCTCCTTGATCCGCTCCAACAACGGAGTGATTACTGTCATCCTCACACACAGATCTCTGATAGGGGCCGCCGACACTTTGCGGCTTAGGGCGTCGAACACCACGTTGGCCTTCCCTGGATGATAAAGGATCTCACAATCATAATCTTTCAGCACGTCCAACCACCTCCTCTGCCTCATGTTAAGACTTGGCTGATCCATAAGATACCTCAAACTCTTGTGATCCGTGTAAATAGTACAACGGACCCCATAAAGGTAATGCCTCCAAATCTTGAGGGCAAACACAACTGCCCGCAGCTCCAAATCATGGGTAGGATAATTAGCCTCGTGAGGCTTCAACTGTCTCGAGGTATAAGCTACCACATGGCCTCGCTGCATCAATACTGCCCCATACCTGTGATCGAAGCATCACAATAGACTACGAAGTCCTCTACTCCCTTTGGCAAGGTAAGGATTGGAGCCTCGCACAATTTCTGTCTGAGAGTCTCGAACGCCGCCTGCTGCTCAGGCCCCCAACGAAATACCACCGACTTTTTGGTTAGTCGGGTGAGCGGCACTGCTATCTTGGAGAAGTCCTGAATAAATCTCCGATAATACCCTGCTAACCCTAGGAAGCTCTGAATCTCAGATGGAGACTTCGGGACCTCCTACTGCATCACGGCCTCTATCTTGGCCGGATCTACCAAAATACCCTTCTGGTTGACGAGATGACCAAGAAACTGCACCTCGTGCAACCAGAACTCACACTTGGAGAACTTTGCGAAAAGGCTCTCCCTCCTCAAAGCCTCCAGCACCTCCCGCAGGTGCTCCTCGTGCTGCTCCTGCGTCTTGGAATATACCAAGATATCATCTATGAATACTATCACGGACTGATCCAGCATCGGCCTGCACACGCGGTTCATGAGGTCCATGAACGCGGCTGGGGCATTGGTGAGCCAAAATGGCATCACCACGAACTCATAATGACCATACCGGGTCCTGAAAGCAGTCTTCTGTACATCCTCATCTCTAACCCGCATCTGATGATAACCGGAGCGTAGATCGATCTTGGAGAACCAAGACGCTCCCTGAAGCTGATCAAACAAATCATCTATCCTCGGAAGTGGGTAACGGTTCTTCACCGTTACCTTATTCAACTCCCGATAATCAATGCACATACGATTTGACCCATCCTTCTTCCTCACAAACAGGATCGGCGCTCCCCAAGGCGAACTGCTCGGCCGAATGAAATCCTTGTCTAACAGCTCCTGCAAATGTGTAGACAACTCCTGCATCTCAGGGGGAGCTAGTCGATACGGTGCTTTGGCTATCGGAGCCGCACCAGGAATTAGGTCGATCCTGAACTCAACCTGTCTCTCAGGAGGTATCCCCGGCAAATCCTCGGGAAACACATCCGGGTAGTCTCGAACAATAGGAACATCATCAATTGTCGTCTTGCCCTTTTCCCGGGCATCCAAGACGTAAGCTACAAAACTGGCACAACCCTGTTGAACATAGCGCCTTGCCCTTGCGGCGGAACAAAAGGTCGGTCCTCGCTGTGGCCTCTCGCCCTGAATCACTAACTCTCCCCCACTGGGAGTGCGAACCCTCACTAGCTGAAGCTCACAATCAATCACCGCCCCATTGGGGCTTAGCCAATCCATACCCACAATAACTTTATTCCCTCGCAGGGGAATAGGTACCAGATCCACTGAAAACTGCTCATCAAATATTTGAAGGGAACACCCTCTATGCACTCTGCCGACCCTCACGGTCCTATCATCTGCTATCTCAACCTCTAATGGAAAATCCAGCTCCCCAGGTGCTCTACTAAATCTCTTGCTAAGCGCAAGCGATACGAATGATCGGGTAGCCCCCGAATCGAACAATACCAAAGCAGAAATGCCGTTCACCGAGAACGACCCTAAATAAAACATACCATCAAGTAATATTCAACGATAATAATAATTAAGAGATGAAGGAAAGATACATACCCATCACCACATCAGGAGTCGCTCACGCCTCCTCTGCTGTCAACTGAAAAGCTCGGCTCCTAGCCACTGGTGTCTCTGCTCGGCCCTGACGACCATCTGTAATCCTCAAAGTAGCAGGGGCAGGTGCAACCACCTTCCCTGCTGCAGCTAAACTTGGACACTGGGACTTTTTATGTCCCCTCTGATTGCACTGAAAGCAAATCAGATTTGATGCTGCAACAGTAGTAGCAGGGGCCGTACAATCCCTGCTCAAATGCCCAGTTCGACCGCACTTGTAGCAGCCGGAACTCCCTGCCTTGCACGTTCCCTCGTGCAATCTCCCACACTTGCCACATCGACCATGGCTCTGCTGACTCCTGGACCTGTGATCAGATACCTTGGGCTTTTTTCCCGAACTACCTGGACCCGAAACCGCCTCCGGTTTCCTCTTGTTCTCCATCTCGAGATCAATCTCCCTCTCCCGAGCTCTAGCAATCATGTCATCCAGTGTTTTACAGCTGGACCGGCTCACAAACATGCGGATATCACTCCGCAACATCTCATGATAACGGGCCTTCTTCATCTCCTCATCGGCTGCATACTGAGGAACAAGAAGAGCCCTCTCCCTGAACTTGGCGGTGATCTCCGCCACTGTCTCTGTAGTCTGGGTAAGGTCCTGAAACTCCCTAGCTAACTGCTGCACCTCAATGACCGGTGCAAACTCCACCCTGAACCTGGTAGAGAAATCAGCCCAGGTCATGGCGTCCAATGCCGCATCATCCCCGATGGCATGTCCGACCTCCTCCCACCAATCCCGCGCCCTGTCCTTCAGAAGACAGGATGCCAATCTGACCTTGTCCCCCTCGGGACACCTGCTAGAGCGGAAAGCGTTGGCCACATCCGCCAACCATCTGGTACTCGCTATGGGGTCCCGCGCCCCATGATAGTCTGGAGCTCCGCATGCCCTGAACTCCCTGAACGTAAGTGTGCGCGACCCCATCATGGCCGCCATCTCGGCACGGAAAATACCCAATCTCTCATCCATCAGCTCTAAAATACCCTCCTTGATCAAACCGAAGATCACAGGAGTCTGCTCCAGTATGATGCGGGTGACCTCAGAAGAAAGGAACTCTCTGGTCTGCTCATCCATCTGCCCGACCTCCGGGCCGGATCCTGATCCTGATCCCCCTCCGGCATCTGAGCTGCCGACTGCTAGTCTCGAACGCAAAACTACCATTCTGAAACATATCATAACAACATCAGAACACTGAAATATCTCAAGGGATCATGATACTACTACTAGCTTCCTGGTCTTGTCTTGGCCTTCCTTGATTCGAGTACGGATCCTCTGCTTTCAGTAGTACGGGCCCATACTACCTTCCACATCTATCCGTACTTTCCTCAAGAACTGCCTTGACTCCACCAAGTCACTTCTACTACTGCTGCTCTCTGCTACTCTCATCCTAGGCTTGCCCTAGGGAAACCTCAGGCTCAACACAACTGGTCCTCAGCTGCTGAAGGTTTCCTTATAATGCCAATTAACCACCACCTAAACACCATCACATGTGATGAGGATCAGATAATCTTTCAAGTAAAAGACCCGTCCCTATAACGGTTGGACTCAAACAAGAGCTGCGCAATGGGGCCAGTTCCAGCACTCTGGGATTATTCAACCCTGATCACATGTGGTGTGACGTGTTCACCTAATGGCTAACTCCCATCACTCAGAACCCCACAAAGCACGGAGCAAGCAGCATTCGGATAAGGGAAACAGACTCAAGCAAAACTATTCTCATAACAAGAAACTGTACTAGCATAGGATGTTAAGCTCATACTATCAGGCATAACCTAAACAGGCTATCCTACTACTGTCTACTCAATACTAGCATGCAATACTCATAAAGTTGTAACACATAAAGCAAGCACATAAGGCATTCTCCTAGATCCTTAGTCCTATACTAGCATGCTATTCTACTGAAACTAAAACTGAACAAATAACTTGTATGGGTAAGTTGGGAGTACTTACTTGAGCTAGGATGATCGCATGCACACACCTTTATCTCGAAAAAAAAATTTCTTTCTTTCTAAGTGCTTTCAAAATTCTTTTTAGAAGACGTTTTCTTTTAAAAAAAATCTTTTTATTTCCCTTAGTTTGAGTTCAGATACATCCGGAAGTGTATCTGAATCCCTCAAACCAGGGCTCTGACACCAACTTGAAACGACCCAAAAATATGACCCAAAAATTTCATTTTTCAATATAACCAAAACCATAATCTGAGTGTCATATCATAAAACCATACGTGATGTATCCCAAACATAATAAAAACACTGTCCGGAAAGCTGTATCATACTATGTCAAATCAAAACAAACTAAATCAATTCCCAGGATAAAAGCTAAAGCTGTGGTGTGTGCGATGCTATCACCCCGAGCTCTTCCCTTTGCTTGCGGGAGTACCTGAAACCAAAACTGAAACTGTAAGCACGAAGCTTAGTGAGCTCCCCCAAAATACCACATACCATACAACATATATATAAAGCACATACTGGGCCTTGCCCGCTGCATCAGACCGAAGTCTGGAACTAGCTGCATCGGACCGAAGTCTGGAACTGACTGGGACCTTGTCCCCTGCATCGGACCCGAGTCCGAAACTATCTGCATCGGATTGAAATTCGGAACTAACTGCATCGAATCGAAATCCGGAACTGACTGCATCGGACCGAAGTCCGGAACTAACCGATCATGGCATAGCATAACACATAACACTATCATAATCACATATACTGCACACTGCATCGGAACAGAGTCCGGAACTCATAACACAAACATGCTTGTATCACAAAGACCTCAAGCACCCTAACTATAGGAAGGAAACTCACCTCGTAAACTGGCTGCTGAGTGTAAGACTTTGGAATCTAACTGCTGCTGCTCCGGTATCTCCCCGGCTACAAGTCCATAAACACACTCAATCAAATACTAAACATTGCACTTGGGTAAAATGACTCTTTTACCCTTGGTCACAGTCAACTCTCATTTGACCTGACTCGCCGAGTTGGGCCGCCAACTCGCCGAGTCTCTACTCTCCCACCTCAACCCTACTCGCTGCTACTCGTCGAGTATGGCATCGACTCGATGAGTACCCTCTCGATCCAAGAACTCAGACAATCTTCATCCGACTCGCCGAGTCATATGAACAACTCGACGAGTTGTTCTTGAACTTAAGAAGATTGCCTTGGACTCGCCGAGTTGTATGAAAAACTCGCCGAGTCCCTTCATTACTGAGTCTACCATCGACTCGCTGAGTCCACCCTACTACTCACTGGTCCCACACGACAAACACCGCTCAAAAGGAAGGAATCGGGGACTCGCGACTCGACTCGCCGAGTCACCGCCATGCAACTATTCTACACTCGTTTCTGCTCGAATCCAGAACATACAAATGATAGATCTGAGTCCAATAAGCTGGTTTACCACGTAAAGTTTCCAACTTTACGTGCACAAACACATGAATAAGGGAATAAAGGCTAAAAGATGCCTATAGGAGGTAGATCTAGGGCTAGTATGCAAAATAGCTCCAAAAAGGCAATAGATCTGGGCTCTACAACTCCTAAATATACAGATCTAAAGATATCTCGGCATAAGAAGGCTTCCATATGAACACAAAGCTTGAGAAAGGCACCAACTAGATCTCAAAAGGGCTTTTAAGCATAAAAAGGGAAAGAAACTAGAAGAATACCTCAAAGAGCTCTTGCTTTCCCTTGAATCTCTGCTCTACAATCCTTCTTCTTGCTCCTTTCTTCTTCTCCTTCTTCAAACCTTCACAAATGCACACAAAAATCACTTACAAACACTCAAGGACGAATTAGGGTTTTTCTCACAGCTTCTGAGGGTGAAGGAGGCGAGAATGAGGGCCATAAGGTGGCTTAAATAGTGGGCAACCCAGGGATTTAGGGTTTCTCCCAGAAGGACAGACTCGCCGAGTCCGGAATATGGACTCGCCGAGTCTCCAGCTAACACGTGCTCGAAATCCCGACCCTACTCGGCGAGTCAGGCTATGAACTCGCCGAGTCCCTCTTGCAAAACTTCAAAACAAATACCAAGGAATTAACATACCGGAAACGGGTCGTTACAAAACTACACTTTTAAATGTTTTATAAATACTTTTATATGCTTTTAAGGGTGGGGGGGGGGGGGGGGAATACAAGTTAAATGCTCGATTATTGTCGTGTGTTATATAATAAAGTTCATTATACGCTTTTTATCAACGGAATCATATGTGATTTATAACAATTATAGGGAAACTTTCGTATGAAAAATATATCACGATAACTTCATAACTTTTGAAATGAAAAGTGTTGTTATATATATATATATATATATATATATATATATATATATATATATATATATATATATATATATATATATATATATATATATCAAACACTGCTTATAGTGTATGTATATATGTCCATCTTTGATACTACAAACATACGATTATTCTAGCACGAAAAACATCAATATTTTGAGATACTTGTTGTTAATAAATCAATCATATGGGATTTATAACTAGTATACAAATGGATTTACTACAAGTTTAGCAGTTTTACTAAACATATTACTTCAAATGACTTTCTTAAACGTTTTTACATGATTCAAGCTCTTTATCAAACTGTATTACACACTGTAAGCTTCCTTTCAAACTCGGTTAGAAAGGTGTTTTCAAACGGTGGTTTTCCGTGTACTTAAACTATCTTATGAAACAAAATACTTTCAATCGTTTTATAAACTGACATCAACTCACAAATTCTTTATTAGACTTTTCAAAGGTTTTACAAAACTTCTTTTATGCTTTTATATTATAAATTGCATGCCTCTATATGTATAGTTATATAAGAAATGTTTAAAAGACTTAGGAAGGCTATCCACCCTATTTCCTTTTCCTCGATTTGGATGTGGTCTGGTGGGATATCGGGTACCCGTCCCAAGGTCGTTTAAATATTAGTTATATATCATGTGTACATATATAGTCATAAATGTTCCATCAGTTAATTCTGTTCTGACACTCTTGGGTAGCAAGAGTGTATAAATCTACTTGGACACTCATCAATTACATTCTAGTAAACTATTATAGGAATAGTTTAGGGGATACAAAACATTATTCCTATTAAAAGAAATTACACCAGAGTCAGTTCATTCATGAGTCTAGACTACATGCTATATGAAGGGATACTCTTACAGAGATTCCTCTTACATGGATATATTTATAGGGATACTCTTACATAGATACGCTTATATGAGTACGTTTATATGAATACTCTTACATGAATACTTATACACGAATACTTTTACATAGACATTATATGGCAAATTACTATTACATATTATATGTTTAGATACTGTTATATAGTCCTCCTTTATATCTTTACCTTGTGATACAAACACATCATCGATGCGATAGATTGGACTTTATATCCTAGTACCAGAGGATACTTTACGGTATTAACCATTCCTAGAATCTCTATTAGCTACAGAGGTAAATGCACATCCACGGATGTCTTCGGTTGATACCATTACATGTATACTTTAAGGTATTAACTATTCCGACACCCAACTGTTAGCAACAGAGGTAAATGTACATCTACAGATGTCTAAAGTTAACACTGTTAGTTATCCTAGTATATAGGGATAATACGTAAGTTAGTTATATTATTACCATTATCTTGTGACTCATCCACATAACCAATGAGGTGAATCGTATTTGAGTATCCTAGTACCAAAGGATACAATTTCTTATATTAATAATTATTGTCAAACAGTCGGGTCTTGGTAGAAGGCTACTTTCAAAACAACTAGGTCTTGGTAGAAGATTTCATCTATACTAATAGGGATCATAGGGATTTCTAGGGTTTACCAAACGGTTTCAATTACTTACAAACATTTCCACACTTATACGAACTTTCTTTTAGAACAATATCAAGTCTTTCATTACAAGTTTTACAAATCAAAAACACATTAATACTTATGAATTCACCAGCTTTTTGGCAAATACTCGCTTTCAAAATAACTTGTATTCTCAGGTCGCAAATAGACAGGTACCACGACCAGCTTTTGTGAAGACGGAGCAATCCAGACTCGTCTTATTTTCTGATTATTCATTTTATTATTGTATATTATGAAAGAAGACACATGTACTTGAAACTTATACTATTAATGCAATAGATGATGTTGTTGCTTGTTGACTACTTTACATTGTTGTGATACATTACATGATGTCCTCCACCCCAGAACGTTTCCGCCGTTCTCGGTTTTGGGGTGTGACAAATTGGTATCAGAGCATTATTTATAGTGAATTGAGTATATCAACCCATAAAAGATATACTAGCTATAATTACAATGGGATTAAAAATACTCTGACTTAGAGTTTATACTTCAAAAATAATAAAATATTGAAGTAAGTATACGTGCCTGCATTCATACTAAAATCCGTGTCACAAAGACAAGAACAAAAGTATTATGATTGTTGAATATCACAGGTAAGCTCGGGGATGTATGGTCAGTCCTGGGAATGGCATAGCCTGATCAACTATGTTGGTCCGAGGAGTGATTAGCATATGCCCAAGAATGGTTGTGATGTGGCAACAAGTCTAAAAACTTACCAACACTACCACAATGAGAACAGTATAACAGAACCTAAGTCTAAAATACTATAGGAGTGTCTGTGTTACCATAATTACTTACTTAAGAACTAAAAAGGATCTTCAGTACTAAGTTTGTAGTTGCTAAGTGGATACGCTAAGGCTATATGTAACTAGGATGTTATAGACTTAGAATCGATGAAGTTTTGCTTTACCCATTATTCCTTGTGAATTTGGAGTTAAGGTCACTTATTCAAAAGCCTATCCTGTGTTGATTACATATGACTGGTATGCACTTTACAAATAGCGATGTAACTAATGAAGATTATCTAATAATTATCTAGATAGTTCGTCTAATGATTATTTCCTTACCCAAATTCTCGCGTAGATAACATAACTGGACTCCATCCCCACGACAACCCATACCTTCCGAACAAAGACAATGTTAGATGGTTTGAAAAAGAACCGAAGAGTGATCATCCAATCCCTTGAATGATAACCATGCTGAAAACCTTTCGGATGTTGATAACTCTGAACCCGAGGTTGAGAACCTACCCCAGACAGCTCCCATTCCAATTCCTAACCCTCGTCCGACTTTTTCATAGCCCGACGCTCTTAGGTAGAATGATTGGAAACATGGAGCGAAGATCAAGATCAACCTATGCTGTTTAATGGATACCGAAGCTTCTACCACTCAAGTGAAGGAATCTCAGCAGATAGAGTTCTACAAATCATAATCCGTAGAGTTGCCTGAAACAAAATTCAGGACATGACGAATTTTCAACGTATCGAAGAGGTTAATGCCAATGCAAGAATGCATACCATTCGGACCAATCACCTTGATCACCAGTGAGAGATCTAAGAGAAACCATGAGACCCTGCTACAAGCACTAGCTGAAACTCGAGCCGAAGTCATAGAGCTCCAAGTACGCCAGAGGGTGTACGAGAGATACCTGCTTGATATGAAATGCCAACTAACCGAACTAAGGTTTCACCATAGGGGTGACTGTCGCCAGTAGAAGATACCTTACTTCCTTCTTTGTTTTAAAGAACCATGCTCCTATCTATGTTCTGTGTAGTACTTTTTATGTGACTACCTTGTACTATAAGTACTTTTAGTTAAGTCTGTATGCTGTCAAAGACTTTTCTACTCCGGATATGATGTATGACCTACCACAAGGTTAATTTCCCCAATCCTATTACATCTTAAACATCAATGATATCGAAAGTCGACTAACTTCCGTGTTACTCTTTGTTCAAAAACCTTCATTTTACTACCGTTGGAGTCTATCTGAAACCCCATCTAGTCAAGTTATTGGACTATGGTAATTGAACTCCAAAATCATTTTCAAGCCTTTTTTAAACGTTGGATCATATTATCCACCAACCTATAATACTTCAGCTTGAACGATAAACGCTTAAAGACCATTCTACAAACATACTTCTACTCTGAACTAGGACTGCATCATAGGGATGTAGGTCAAACTATCATGAACATACTTCTAATCTGTACTACGACTGCATTATAGAGATGTAGGTCAAAACTTCAAGAACATACTTCTACTCCTTACTTAAGCGATCGAAGTACATCCAGGTTCAACCATTCTCACTCAAAAATTCATTTTCTTTCCATGTAACAGAATCATGTCGCCGAAGAAAAACGATCAACCCATCAACCAAACACCAACTCTTCAGATTGATGCAGCTACCTTTCAAGCTGCAGTCTCGGCTGCCGTGTCAGCTGTTCTGACGCACCTTAACGCTAACAACGCGAATGTTAGCGGAATTGTTAGCAATAACTCCAATCCAAGTAATAATCAAATACCTCAACGGGCAACAAGCTACCATGAAACTCCGAATCCCAAGCCCAAGAATAACAAACGACAGTTTTGGGCTAAAGCTAAAGGAAAATCACCCCAAGGGGCGAGCAAAAGACAACAACATGTGGCAACCTTCGCAGCCACGACATCTGTACCTCCTACTACCATCTCTTTTGGTATCCTAATTGTCCCTACACCAGCTCGGCAGTATGCCAGAAACCTACTGAAATGCAATATGTGCAGCTTCCATCATCTGGGTGGTTGTCATCCGTTACACTGCTTTAAATGCAACAAGAACGAACATACTACCAATTGTTGTCGGACTCGGACCCAACACATTACTTCAAACACCAATGTTGAAATCTCTCGAATATGCCATCTATGTGGCGTAATGGGACACTTCAAGAGGGACTGTCCAACAGAGAAGGACGACGCCGAATCCGGAGGAGTTTGACCTCAGAATGGAAAGAAGCAACGAAGGACCCTACTATAGTATAGGTTCACTTCCAATCGTCAGTATTATGTACGTCTTTTTAAAACATGTTTAAAACTAGTGCAACTAGAGTCTTATCTTTTGTGGGATCCCGTCGGTATAGGGATGCTCGTACTGCGTATACTTACCTTTTGTAGTATACCTTATTCGCAGCAATAGTCTTATAGTAGTCTAAAGTGTTGTAACTTTGTTGATGGTTGCACGGTTGTGTTTTTTCTGTAAACGTCTTAAGTTCAAATCAAATGTCTTTAAGTTTCCTTATGATTCCGACACTATCATATGACTTGATTCAATTTGATCCTCACAAAAACAGCTTCATACGTACATCTCTTCCTCTGAAATCGTATTTCTAGCAAAACCTTCATTCGAGAACACCAAAGTACTCGTGCATAGAGCACTTATTGTTTCTTATCATTTCCGAAGAAAAAAAATTCAACAAACCGCCTCGAAGTACCACTTATGCAGTACGTCAAGTTCAATCCAAAGACCCACAATTTCAAGCTTATTTATATACGACCCGTATACCCGAGACTGTGATTGATGAACTTGGTATGGGTTCTACTATGAACTTTAGGACGGAGACTGCCCAAGGCTACGAGTGATCGTGCTGCCATGCGAATAAACTTAGAAGGCCAACACATGCCCTTTCTGTCGATTAGGACAAGAAAGACAGATAGAACAAAAGTACCTATCATTTTCCCTTAATCCATGAGTAACCATACTTTATTTTGGATCTTCACGACATCTAATCAACCACCAGGTTCTGACTTCATAATCAGTATGAATTAGTTTTGTTCTTATGCAAGAGGAAAGGTCACTGCCTATACCTCAAGACAACTTAAGACACGGAAAGTTAACTATACAACACATGATCTTGAGTCAGGGGCAGTGGTAATTGCTTTGAAGATCTAGAGACAATACATGTAAGGTACAAGATGTACTATTATCACAGTCCACAAAAACATTCAACATACGTTCGACCAAGAAGAGTTATCATGCCAGTAAAGTCAAACGAAAGAAGCAAAGTCGTGTACCGATAGTGAAGGGTTCACTGGAATGCCAATTGGGGAACCGAGTTCACTTAAGAAACACGAGAAGAAAATAAAACTTCTATCCGTAGCATGTTTATCAATCATGTTTAAACTCTAATTTCGGGACGAAATTCCCTCTAACGGGGGGATGATGTGACAACCCGATATTTCGAGGCAATATAATGGAACACAAGTCAAATTTAGGTCAAAATTTACCTTTCCTAAATGCTTATTTGGGTTAAATAAAGTAGTAGGAATCGTATCAAGGTTTTCATATATATAAAGAACCCAAAAATCCGAGTTATAACGAAGAAGTTATGACCAACCGAAGATTCTCGGCAAAACTGGCAATACTGATAGATGTAAAATGTGAAGTTTCAATACAATAGTTTTTGGCCTTAGGTATCTAAATGAAATTTTTAGATATCATTAAACCGTAAACGTACATAAAAAGAACGTCCAAATCTGACTTCGTATGAGGAAGTTGTGATTTTTCTAAGTTACAGATATAACAGTAGATAGCTAAAAACTCGAAATAGAACTCGAGAGGCTTTTAGCCGACACAATCTAAATGAGAATCGAAGGGCTCAACAATACTAGCGCAACGGTAAAAAGTCTGACGAAAACGGACGTCGGATGAAGAAGTTATGGAACTTTAACGGACTTTTCCTGTCCCGACCTATTAAAAATATAATATTAAAAATAAATTCAAAACTAGCCAACGGAGTCTAAACGAAAGTTGTAGATCGTAGTCTTACCTTCGCGTGGATATAAAGAACGTCGAAAACAGAGTTTGTATGAGAAAGATATGAATTTTTGAAGTTTGCTAATTAATTAAAATATAAATTTAATTAAAACCCGGTATTATCCGAAGAACGAGTCAGCGGTCCGATCGCCCAGCGTACCGTCGTACGCCCCACGTACTCGGATGCTAGGCTCCGGTTCGTCCACGTTGCCGCAATGCTTCGACCGAGGATGCGGTCATCCGTGACGTCTCGTACGCCCCGCGTACCGAGGTCCTCCAGCCCCTATATAAAGGGTGCGAGGGTGCCGGCCAAATTTGCTAAATTCCTTCCTTTCTCACGCCGAAGCTCTGCGTTTCAACCCTCGGAGTCATCCCAAAGGCCCGGTTTTCATATCCAAGGTGGGAAGAAAGTTTTACATTCCCGAGACTCCCAAGATTTCCCGAGAATTTCGAGAAATCCGCTTTCTCGAGTAGAAGTTCTGCTCGGTTTTCGTCACGCTTTCTTCAATCAATCAAGTGAGTTCATACCCCTATAAACTACACTTTTAAATGTTTTATAAATACTTTTATATGCTTTTAAGGGGGGGGGGAATACAAGTTAAATACTCGATTATTGTCGTGTGTTATATAATAAAGTTCATTATACGCTTTTTATCAACGGAATCATATGTGATTTATAACAATTATAGGGAAACTTTCGTATGAAAAATATATAACGATAACATCATAGCTTTTGAAATGAAAAGTTTTGTTATATATATATATATATATATATATATATATATATATATATATATATATATATATATATATATATATATATATATCAAACACTCTGCTTATACTGTATGTATATGTGTCCATCTTTGATACTACAAACATACGATTATTCTGGCACGAAAAACATCAATATTTTAAGATACTTGTTGTTAATAAATCAATCATATGGGATTTATAACTAGTACACAAATGGATTTACTACAAGTTTAGTAGTTTTACTAAACATATTACTTCAAATGGCTTTCTTAAACGTTTTTACATGATTAAAGCTCTTTATCAAACTGTCTTACACATTGTAAGTTTTCTTTCAAACTCGGTTACAAAGGTGTTTTCAAACAGTGGTTTTCCGTGTACTTAAACTATCTTATCAAACAAAATACTTTCAATCGTTTTATAAACTGACATCAAGTCACAAATTCTTTATTAGACTTTTCAACGGTTTCACAAAACTTCTTTTATGCTTTTATATTATAAATTGCATGCCTCTATATATATAGTTATATAAGAAATGTTTAAAAGACTTAGGAAGGCTATCCACCCTATTTCCTTTTCCTCGATTTGGATGTGGTCTAGTGGGATATCGGGTACCCGTCCGAAGGTCGTTTAAATATTAGTTATATATCATGTGTACATATATAGTCATAAATGTTCCATCAGTTAATTTTGTTCTGACACTCTTGGGTAGCAAGGGTGTATAAATCTACTTGGACACTCATTAATTACATTCTAGTAAACTATTATAGGAATAGTTTAGGGGATACAAAACATTATTCCTATTACAAGAAATTACACCAGAGTCAGTTCATTCATGAGTCTAGACTACATGCTATATGAAGGGATATTCTTACAGAGATTCTTCTTACATGGATATATTTTTAGGGATACTCTTACATAGATACGCTTACATGAGTACGTTTACATGAATACTCTTACATGAATACTTATACACGAATACTTTTACATAGACATTATATGGCAAATTACTATTACATATTATATGTATAGATACTGTTATATAGTTCTCCTTTCTATCTTTACCTTGTGATACAAACACATCATCGACGAGATAGATTGGACTTTATATCCTAGTACCAAAGGATACTTTACGGGATTAACCATTCCTAGAATCTCTATTAGCTACAGAGGTAAATGCACATCCACGGATGTCTTCGGTTGATACCATTACAGGTATACTTTAAGGGATTAACTATTCCTACACCCAGCTGTTAGCAACAAATGTAAATGTACATCTACGGATGTCTAAAGTTAACACTGTTAGTTATCCTAGTATAAAGGGATAATACGTAAGTTAGTTATATTATTACTATTATCTTGTGACTCATCCACATAGCCAATGAGGTGAATCCTATTTGAGTATCCTAGTACCAAAGGATACAATTTCTTATATTAATAATAATTGTCAAACAGTCGGGTCTTGGTAAAAGGCTACTTTCAAAACAACTAGGTCTTGGTAGAAGATTTCATCTATACTAATAGGGATCATAGGGATTTCTAGGGTTTACCAAACAGTTTCGATTACTTACAAACATTTCCACACTTATACGAACTTTCTTTCAGAACAATATCAAGTCTTTCATTACAAGTTTTACAAATCAAAAACACATTAATACTTATGAATTCACCAGCTTTTTGGCTGATACTCGCTTTCAAAATAACTTGTATTCTCAGGTCGCAAATAGAACGGTACGTCGACCATCTTTTGTGAAGACGGAGCAATCCAGTCTCGTCTTATTTTCTGATTATTCATTTTATTGTTGTATATTATGAAAGAACACACATGTACTTGAAACTTATACTATTAATGCAATGGATGATGTTGTTGTTTGTTTACTACTTTACATTGTTGTGATACATTACATGACGTCCTCCGCCCCAGAACGTTTCCGCCGTTCTCGGTTTTGGGGTGTGACAGTTTAGCCTTGGACTCAGCGAGTTCATCAGTGGACTCGGCGAGTCTAGTGCCCAGAAAGCCAGAAAATTGATTTTTTTTTCCAGCAATTTGTATTAAATATAATTGAAAACAAGCCTAGGCTCTGATGCCAATATTGGGTTTTGAGCATTCTAACACTCCTAAGTGTACATGCAACCCTAAATACCTTAGATCTATGTTTTCTCTATCATACATGCAAATATGAACTTTCCAAGGTATTCATCCTAACTAGCATAATAACATTGATTCATATGAATATATCACGTTAGAATTACATACCTCATTGATGTAGAATGTCTTCATGAAGCTTGAGTGCCTAGTTCCCCAAGTGTGACAGCTCAAATGGTTCACACAACACCAAATACACTTGGAATATATTGAGAGAACATACACACTTCATAAAATCGGCTAGCCCTTCATTCTCACACATAGTGGCCGATTTTGTCAACAATAAGATGCTTATATAGTTAGTGACAATTAGGGTAAACCCTAATTGTCATGGCTTTCCATTTCGTTGGATCCATGGGTTCAAATACACCATGGAGCATCCATGGAGCATCTTATGGGTTTTAGCCCAACTTGATAATCCATGAAGCATTAGCCCACTATATAAGTATGGATGATTTACACAATCAACCCATATATTTAATTAGTCTTCTTTTGATCACTTAATTAATCCCAGATTAATTCTTGATCAATACTAATTAAATAATCTTATTAATATATTAGAACTTATAATATATTAACAAACCTTAAGTGTCATTTCTCTCATTATAGTCCATCCAAATGCATGATGCCATGCAACCCAAATGGACCATGCCGGGTCGGGTCAAGTCTCACCAATTATAGTTATGTACTTAGACATTAATCCAACAAGAATCTCATTGTTCACGTCGTGAGTTTCGAGCTTATCTCTTCGTAGACTTGTCATCCGTCTTCTAGCTTCCGAAGGTGGCCATATGACTCCTCACGTCGTGAAATATCAATGTTCACGTCGTGAGTTTTGATCTTATCACTTCGTAGTCTCGTGACGTACCTTCTAGATCCAAAATGTAGCAAAATGACTCCTCACGTCGTGAGTTTCTGTGCTCACGTCGTGAGTTCTATCAAATTAGGGTTTCTGACAGCTGAATCTTCGGAAGGTCTTAACTTTCGCATACGAACTCCGTTTTTGACGTTCTTTATATCCACACGTAGGTATTCACGAGTACTACAACTATCTTGTAGAATCCAATAGCTAATTATATGACTATTTTTAATTCCTCTTATTATAGAGATTTATAGTATTCGGTTTATCATAACTTCTTCACGCGAAGTTAGATTTGGATGTTCTCTATATTTTTGGAATCATATGGACATATACTTTGATTTATACCATAAAGTATGTATGAAAATACATATTTATATTAGAATTATCATGAAATACATAGTGAGTTTACTACATTACTAGTTTAACAAAATCACATTACATGATTGGTATAATCACATGTGATTGTTATTGACCTATTTTGACTAGTGTTACAAACTTGAAGATGAAAGATGGAAACGAAGGTAAAGGAGAATAAGGTGAACAAGATGCAAGAAAAATGAAGGCCAAAGACCACTAGTGGGGTGATCTGCTGTAACACCCTTAAAAATACAACTCGAAAATTTCATTTTTAAGGTTATCAATTATAAAATAAACCATATTATTTTTCCCAAAGCCATGTAAATAGTTTAGTTTTGCAATCTAACGATACATATAAAATCATCATAAGAGTCATAATCCCAAAATCACTAATGCGGAAAATCATGGTCTGATGCGATGCGATTAAGCCGGCCCTTTCCCCTTCGAGCTGAAAGTACCTGAAATCAAAACTGAAAGCCATAAGCACGAAGCTTAGTGAGTTCCCCCACCGTACCACATACAAATCATAAACATGCTGTCATGCATATCTAGGTGCCCGACCTACCCTGCTGAGCATACCTGGGTGCTCAACCAACCCATGCCAGACATACAGGGGTGTCGGACCTACCCTTGTCAGGCATTCATGGGTGCCCGACCTACCCATCGGTTTTATTCCAACCGATTACAGGGTCTATTTCATCCCTACCACTACCACATAAATCATGTATATGACACATAAGCATCAAACAATACATACCACCTTAATAATTATCACACAAACAATTACTAAGTCATATTAATACTAGTAGGCCAATATTGGTGCCTTCGACCCATGGCTACTAAGAAGGGAGTCTCAGCTCACTGCATATGCATAAATCATACTCCTCGGATGGCTCGGAACTGCTTTCCCTATAGCATAATAAATTTCCTAATCAGTCATTAGGTCCAAAAAGGACTCCCTTATGTCTCAAACTTCTAATTCATGTCCCAAGGCAAGGTCTCCTAATTCTTGGCCTATTGGTCCTCTTTCTCCCAAGGCCCAACTCCTAATTAAATTAAGGCCCATGTCTATTCATTTAAGTTTCAATGCTCAATAAGGCCCATTCAGGCCTAATACCATATATCCTAGGTCTGGGTCCATAAGCCTTACTCAACAGTGGGTCATGAGGCCCAACATCATAAGGCCCAAATATCCATTTAACCATTCTGCATGCGTACGCACAACGTACTTGGAATGTACGCCCAACTTATGCTGGTCTTGACCACTTCGGGGAGGTTGACCCAGTACATGCAGCGTACCAGGGGGCACACCCAACATATTGATCAGTTTCCTTAGAACTCCTTTGTGACTTAATCCATTAAGTCTTAACGAGCAAAACATAGATCCATGTCCTTTAATACGTCCTAAGCCATAAAGTTATAAACATTATGGTTTTGCATGCATGTAAGACATGAATTAAGTCCTGAAACACACTTTTTGACCATCTAACACTTGCTTGGTTGTTTTTTAAACATCAAGGCCTAATTTTTATGGCTCTAAATGCTTCCATGAGCTCAAAAGGACAGATCTTATGGACTGAAACTACCAAAACAAAAGGAATCTCAACCATGGAGTCAAAATGTCATATAAAACACCCCAAAAATACAACTAAGCGTGCAATGGTCAAGTTTGAAGTTTGATACCTCAAACAAGTCAGAAAAGATGCTAAACTCCTGGATCTACAATCCCCTCTCACGTTCTTGCTCCTTTGTCTAATTTCTTCTTCTTCAGAACTACCAAAAATCACCCAAAAGTGCACCAAATTAACCCACAAAGCATGCAAGAGGTTTAGGGTTCGAATTCTACTCTTTAGGGACAGTGGAGGCTGAGGGAATGAGGTATGGATGAAGTTAATATCTTTATATATGGCGCAGAGCCTAAAATTTAGGGTTCTTAACTGAACGGGTTACGCCCAACGTATGCTTGGGTACACCCAGCGTATGCGAGGCTCCCCTTGCTTCGCGCCTCAATCATGTACGATGCGCGTACACTATGTACGCCCATCTTAATACCTTTCATAACATTGTAATATTTAAACACTTAAATAAATCAAGGGAAATACCTGGGGACTCGAATGTTACATCTGCACCAGAAAAATAGGGTGAAAACAAAAATCGACAAAATCACCTAAAAGAATCCATGAATTTTAGTAAAAGGACCATCGGGTATTTGGGATTTTGCTCCAAAGCGGGGTTTAGTAATTTCTTAGGAGTACAAGTCGATCGTCGATAGGTGGAATGGGTTTGCAGAGAGAAAGGAGGGATGTAATAAATGTATGATGGGTGGAGATCTAGAGGAGAGGGTGCAGTGGTAGAGGAAGGCGAGTGTTCCAAATTTTGGGGGATTTCTTTTTCGCCCCTTAACTATTAAGGAGACGCCCACTCTTAAAACAAATATAAAGCGATGGCAATTTTAGGACACACAAAAATACATGTGTTAAATCCTTCAAATTTTCAAAGAGAAAACATTCTTTTAGGACACACACATTTTCACATCATAAACCTAGTCTATATCATAGTTCGTGTGTCATTAAAGACCTATATTTTAATATTATGGGTCATTCACCGACCTAATAGTCCATGAACAATATGTCAATATTCATTGCTTAATATTAGAAGTACATTGTTGTTTAATGTTTAAAAGTATAGCACATTATTTATTGCTTAAAGTTAATAGTACATTGTTGTTTTGGGGTAACAAACAACTTGAAACATATATTATAGATTTTGTAGTAGTTTTCGCTGTTTCATAAAATATGTAGTTTGAATTTTTTTGCATATAATAGTAGTATTTGTACATTTATATAAACATTTTATTTGCATGTAATAACAAAATATTTTGTAAAGTAAACACCAAGAGTGATGACATCAATAACGGCGCCAATAGGCAATATCGGCGATTTGATCATTGGGGACACGTTAATGAGTGACATATCAATAGAGCGACAATATTGTGGGCAACTTCAACGGCGGGGGACATATATTTAATAATTACGACACCAATAGTGGTGACATATAGGCAAGTGCCACGACTAATGAGCATCAACGACAAAGAAATAACTGAAACTTATTAACGGACGTGTTTGGTACAGAGCGTTTGGGAGCTTTTGGTTTCTAATATTTAACAAAACGCTCCCTTTTAAACAAAAAGTATTGTTTGACACTACAAACTTTTAATGTTTAGGTTATAAAAAACGTTCCAAATCTAAAACCTATCTCATGTAGCTTTGAACAAAACACTACTAGCTAGCAGCTACCCGCTACCCTACTACCAACTCCACACTATCCGCTAGTGTTGCGAAACACGCTCAACACGACATCTTGTTGCTAAAGCCTTTAACAGTGACTTCGGAAACTTCTAGTTTACGATTCAAAATTTTCAACCTCGACGCCCTTAAAAATGTGAAATAAAGATTACCAGGAATCCCAAAGTGCACTATAAATGAGATAAGATAATGACGTCAGAGCATTATCTAACCAACCATGTCTCCAACAAAGTCTATAAAGAGACACACACATACACACCCGGTCATAAAAATGTAAAATGGCCCAAATTTGTCACTTTTTAATAGTTTTTTCAATATATTTTATGTTATTTTCTGTGGCAAAGAAGCATAACCAGATCACCAAACTCAACAAATTGACGGAGTCAAGAAGATCAGAGAATCCGCCAGCTGGGGAAACATGGACAGAACAAGATACATCAAACTTATCTCGAGTGCTTTCTATTGAACCTCAACAAGGATCAAAGGAAGTAGACAGGGTTGATAGGCTGCCAGGTCAACCACAAGTGGACTTTGATCATTTTGCTGGCTATATAACAGTCGATTTAAAGGCTGGAAGAGCATTGTTCTATTACTTTGTTGAATCACCTCACAATCCATCAACCAAACCTCTCCTTCTATGGCTCAATGGAGGTAATGCGTTTTCTGTTTCACTCTACCGCTGAAATGGGCCCATGTCAAATTATAAGCTTACATGTTGTCCTAACCAAATTTTGGAATCCTTTAACTTTTTGTTCCACCAAAAAAAAAATGCCACTAAAATAATGCTTGCAAAAGACATGAATATCATTTATTCTCATCATGGAATATTATATGATAAATCATCATCATTTACATGTGCTGAAATTGATCACTAGTAATGAAGGTATTATACAGGGCCAGGATGCTCGTCGTTTGGATACGGAGCCATGGAAGAACTTGGACCCTTCCGAGTCAACAGTGATGGGAAAACACTCTACCGCAATGATTATGCATGGAACAATGGTAACAAAAAATGATGTATTTTCCACATAAAAAAACAAGTAGATGTCCCACATTTTTGATGGAACAGACAGTTACATGTCGTGTTTCCGTGAATACACAATGTGAAAGACTAAATACAGAAAATTTTGACAGAGGCTAATGTACTATTTTTGGAGTCGCCAGCTGGAGTGGGGTTCTCGTATTCAAATAGATCGTCTGACTACACGACAGGGGACAAGCAAACAGCTAAAGACTCATACACTTTCCTCATCAACTGGTTTCAAAGATTCCCCGAATACAAAACCCGAGATTTCTTTATTACAGGTGAAAGCTACGCAGGTCACTACGTACCTCAACTCACATCCCTCATTCTCTCAGAAAACAAGAAGACAAACGGAACAGTCATTAATCTTCAGGGAATTGCAGTAAGCACTTTTCATACGTGGGACTGCACAGGGCACAACACAGGAGCTCGTTTGTGCAAAAGTCATATTTGCCTTCCTCATAATTAAAAAAATCCCTAAAAGGATCATGTCCTGTATGTGCTAAATGGGTGTACTTTTCTGTTTTGTAGATTGGGAATGCTTTGTTAGATGAGAATACACATCTTCAAGGGATGCTAGAATACTTATGGACACATGCCCTAATGTCCGATGAGTCAAATGCAGGCATTAAAAGGTATTGTGACGATGCTGAGAATTTAAGCAATATATCAGAAAAGTGCTATCAGTATGTAGACCAAGGATTTAGTGAGGTTGGTAAAATTGATATTTACAACATCTATGCACCACTCTGTGAAGGAACCACACAAAAACTTCAATCTACTGCGTCTGTAAGTCTCTTATAATCCATTTAACAAAAATATGTAGCATACAACTTTCAAAACTGGATAAAATATATCCTGCGATTTTAAGTAATTGAACTATCTTTTAAAGAGATGACGTATTGAACCAGGTAAAGAATTTTGATCCTTGCTCTAGTCGTTATGTGTCTTCATATCTAAATCGAGCAAAAGTGCAAGAAGCTCTTCATGCCCGAAATACCTCATGGTCACATTGCAGGTGCCTCTTTTCTTATAAATACCTCGTGGCCAATATAAAAAGGCTGACTGTTTATTTTCTTATGAGCAGCGATTATGAATGGACAGATAGCCCAACAACTGTTTTGCCTACTGTCAATTCAGTTAATTGCGTATGGTATTAGAGTGTGGATATTCAGGTCAGTCCACCCAATCTACGCCCAATCCCTTTTTTTTTTTTTTTTTTTTTTTTTTTTTTTTTTTTTTTTTTTTTTTTTTAATTATTTCTTTTTTACTTAAAGACATGACTTAGTCTAGGAAAGATATATAAAATATATACGGTTGTTACATTTCTTTTAGTTGCTGAATTTATTAAAAAGCTAGCTGAAAAGTTAGGTAATTACTAAAAAACTAGTTGCTAGCTTACAAGCTAGCGGATAGAAAATAACATTTGGTAAAAAACTAATTGATAAGCTACTGAAAAATATAAAATGTCAAAAAATAGCATTTAGGTTAATTTCAAAATGAGTTTCGTATAATTTATTAAGGACTTATTTGAAATATTGTAAAATAACTCCTAAATTTTTTTTATTAAAACGTTGTAAAAAATCGTTGAAAATGTAGTCTAAGTAGCTTTTTAAAAGCTAACTTAAAAGCTAATTTTTTACTTGTCAAAATAACAGTTTAAAAAAATTCGAAAAATAAACAAGTTGTTCAACTAGTTGCGATGAGCCAATTCTCAACCAAACCCATAACTCAACATGTAAATAAACACGTTTTGTCTGAGATTTCTGACCCGTCAACCCATTAATTTCATGTGTTGGGTTGAGTTATCTGTTTGGGTGGTGGATCAACCCGCCAACCCGATTACAAGCTACCCCAAATCCATTTTTATTTTTCCATCCATTCCAATTCTATTTCTCGATCATTTTAGTCAATGTAAAATGTAAAATGTTAATTGCTAATTAATTTAGAGACATGTATAGTTCATATAAATTTAACATGTGAAAAATTATCCAAAATAACCCATCGACTCTTTGACCCGAAATCGACCAACTGAACGGTGAACTTCTATACTTAAACGAGTTATGTGGGTTGGATTGGGTTGAAATTTCCAATCTGCCATCCCGTAACCCGCCAACCCAAACCCAAAGGCCTAGCGCCAAACATAACCTTAATGAATAAAATCAACGGAGATCGTACATTTCTCAAATATTTTTTCGAAAAAACTGCAAAAATGATCACTGTGGTATGCATTTTTTCTAAGGTTTAGTCTAAACCTTGACTTTTTGGAATGATGGTCCTTTTAACCATGTTTGCTTGTGGTTTTGGTTCCTATCCAAACTGAAAAGACTATTATGCTTTTCTTTTTTGTTTTTAAGATTTTTGAAATATTTAATAAATATTAAAAAGAAATCTCTCTCTCTCTCTCTCTCTCTCTATCTATCTCTCCCCACAACCCCACCTTCCACCATTGTTCTTTTTTTTTTTCTTTTTTTTTTGTAGATTTATTTGGTTGAAGAACATATACATCTCCATCTTCTTTCCAATCCACTAAAAACAATCATACACATACACACACTAAATCATATTTATATTCATCCACATCGTTTGCATCTTTCATCCAAATCTATTGAAAAACAAACAAACATATATTAAATCGACATCTTCTTTCCAATCCACTAAAAACAATCATACACATACACACACTAAATCATATTTATATTCATCCACATCGTTTGCATCTTTCATCCAAATCTATTGAAAAACAAACAAACATATATTAAATCGACATCTCTTACTAGCTTTTTCCCTAAATTTAAAATATATTCTCAATGGAACCACCTAATTTATCAATGAAACAAAAAACAAAGAATTAAGAAAAAACCCCACTAACCTAACATCTACCAATCAACAAGAACACAAATTAGTTAAATTTATTGTCAAAAGTTTCCCTTTTATATACATTAATCATTGATATTTTGTTTCCACACCTTCTTTGTTTGTTTCTCAAAATGTGAAACATATAAGGAGATTCAGCTAGCTTCTCTTCCGGAAATACCAATGGTGTTCCGGAAGAAATTCAAAAAAGACAACCACGAATAGTCAACTCCCATAGTACTACCACAGCTGCAGATGTTGGATCCAGTGCTCAAGAACTTCTTCTAGATTCATCAAAGAATAAGAAAAGATCTCTAACATAGATTATCCCTTCACAACCTCTGATTGAAACACTAAAACTCAATCCCATTCAAAATTGAAAATGATGCTAAAAATCATGATTAAAAAATCAGATACATCTTCTTTATCTGGATGAAGCCATTTAATAGAAAAACTCCATCAATTGATTACAGATAATAAGCACAAACTTGGATTTTGAGGAAGGGAACGATTTGAAGAACCCTTTTGAAATCAAGATACCCACTACAAATCTTTCAGTTCATCTTCGGAGATGGTGGATATGTGTAAGATATAGTCACTGAAGATTTCTCTATCTCTGGAATTCATTGCCTTTCTTGGTGGTGTACATCTTCACTTCAGGCAGTGTTCTTTGGATTATGATTTTTTGCGTAGGTTGTCGTTTCAGATCTGCCCTTTGTCTTTTGGATTAAGGTTAAATTTCAAATCTAGGTGTAACAACCCAAAAACAGTGATAAAATTTTTCATTTTAAAATCATTGTTTCTATACATCATATCTTCTTAAAGTTAACCATGATACAAACTATCAAAATATCAGAGTAACACTACTCACAAGTACGGAAACATGAGAGGGATGTTGTGTCGTCACGTCGGGCCCTTCCCATTCGTGTTAAAGTACCTGAAACCATAAACATAAATTATAAGCATAAAGCTTAGTACATTTCCCCAAGGTACCATATACCATATGAATCAGTGGGCCCAACCGTAAGGTATATTCCAACCTAACATACAATGATAGGCCTAGCCTTGGGGCCCAATACTGGGGTTTCTGCCAACCTAACCATACAATCATGGGCCCTGCCTTGGGGCCTAGCCCTGGGGTTTATTTCAACTCAATCATACAAACATGCAAGAGTCACAAAAATAGTTAACATCCTATATAACATAATCCAGTAGGCTGGTATTGGTGCCTTCGACCCACAAGTACGATGAGAGTACTCACCTCTCAGTCAATTCTCGACTACTACTGCTCTCACTATGAGAATATCAAGGCTACGCTCCACCTATGTAGTCATACCAGATAAACCATTAGCTCTTATTCTAAAACTAGGTGTTTGACCAATAGTCAACTGAAGCCGAAAGTTAAAGGTCAAAGTCAACAGTCAGTGTTGACTTTAGTTAAACGCCACATCGTGGCTAACCTTGGCCACATTGTTGCCCTCAAATATCCAAACATACGTGTTTTTCATAGTTGCCACACTGTGGTAACCTAAAGCCATGTCGCGTGCGCTAGGTTCCAATAACTTAATGGTTTAAGCAATTTTCTTTGATCCTAAAAGCTCCAAAGTACATGTCTGGTCTAACATGGTCTTGAAGGATAAAGTTTCCAACTTTATCGATCAATACCACCCAAAAGGTCAAAATCTCATATCCTAGGTTCTAAAAAAGCTAAATAAGACACGATTTCATCCATTAAACACTAATTCCAAAAAGTCTTTAGCTCATCAACTTCAAAGGGGTTTCTAATACCAAAATCATCATAAAAGTCGTTGCTTTATGGACCTGCATGTCCAATTCATGTCTTGAAGCAATAAAGAGTTAAAGTAAGGTTTTATTTATTTATTTATTTATTTATTTATTTTTATAAAAATCACATGCATGGTTTAAAAACTCAACTATACCTCAAATCCAAACCCATAATCATACCAAACGATCTAGAGATTTATAAAGTTGCAAACATTATGAGATCTCACCAATCCAACTTACTAAAAAATTAAGATTAAGGGACAAAACTAAAGATCTAGCAACCTATCATGATAAAATTTGAGTATTGCACACTTAGAAAGGTCCATAAGAGTTCTAGAACAAGGGATTGGGGGTCTCTTGCTAAATCCTAGCTCACTTCTTGTTCTTTCTTCCTTCAAGGACTTTAAAGAACACCAAAAAAAAGGCTAAAATTAAAGAGGAAGGAAATTACTATTTCTTAGATCTTAAGGAGGCTGATAGAGGCTAAGGGTGAGCAAACCCTAACCTCATCATTCCTTTAAATAAATAGCAAACCTAGAAAAAGTAGAGTTTTCTATCTGCCAGCTGCCACTTCGTGGCCGCATAAATGAAGTAGACGATCCATTTTGACTTGTCACGTCGTGGCAGTGCCTCCACCACGTCGTGACAAACCCTGAAATGCAAAACATGAAAACATGAAGTACCTCGGGATCCGGGCGTTAGACCGGACTCAGAACAAGTCCCCTTCTACATATTTGCTTTAGGTTTGGAACATTGAGTATATATGCGTGTTTTGTTCTGATGAATATAATCACTGTGAGAAATGTATATGTGGTTTAATTTTGACAAAAAAAGTAATTATGTGGGTTTTTTTTTTGTGAGAGACTCTTATTTTTAATTATTAGAAATAAATAAATAAGTATCAAATTTTTTAGAAGTAGAAAATAAATACATTAAAGGTATTATAATCATTTCAAGTTTCGAATGGACCAAATACGCAATAAAACAATCTCAAAAAGACAATCATTCCAAAAAAAATCGTGGTTTGAACAAACCTCAGTAAAAATACATATCAAAGAGACCCTTTTTGCAATTTTGTCTCTTTTCTCAAACATCATGTATCCAAACAATGTTTTAACATGCGAATCCCCGATAACATGTAATACGAAGTCAAACACTTTTGCGGTAGATTTGTTCATTCAAAAGACTTTTGGCATTCCTTGTAATGTTACAAGCTAAATGATAGAGATTTTTTCTTTCATATATTTAATATTAATTTATTTATTTGCTTTAAAGCATCCACAATAGGATCTCATTAGACAGTTATTTCATTGAAATAAGTTTTGCCTAAATCAAACAAGCTATTGTAAGAACATTTTTGTCCCAAAACCATTTTACTTTGGCTGAAAATTTACAAGCTCGTAGGGCTTTTCACAATTCTAATATTATGAAATTCATTTTCATAACATTTTTTTTAATTTTAGTAGGACCCATAAATAAGTTGTATATACATTTCTTTTGCTATAGCATGGATATATTAAAAATTCAGTTATTAGTTTAATTAGCACCAAAAAGATCAACAGAAAAAACGTTGAAAAAGTTTTCTGTTAATGTAAATCATCTAAATTGATATTTATTTCATCCATAAGTAACATTTGTTAAAAATATTCCTTATCGTGGACATTTATTTAAGCTTTATGGTTTATTAATGTGGCGATGATGTGTTTATTGTACATATAAAAGCATCTTGTAAGTTACACTTGATTTATGAATAATTGGCAGTTGTGACACTGATGGAATGATCCCAGTAACATCATCAAGGTACTTCGTGAATAAATTAAAGCTTCCAATAGAGACTGCTTGGAGACCATGGTACTATAATGGAGATGTGAGAATATTTGAAACAATAATAACATCGAATAACAATGTAGGAGTAATAGATATTTTAAAAATAAACAATACAATAATAGCAAAATTTAATATGTTGATGTTAAAAATGTGATAGGTGGGAGGATATGTGGTAGGCTACAAAGGAGTTATACTTACCACAGTAAGAGGGGCATGCAGTCCCTAGTTACCAGCCAGAAAGAGCATTGCTCTTGATTTCATCATTCCTTCATGGAAAACTTCCGCCATCTTTGGCTGAATAACCATTAATATAAGTTATTTACCGGATGAAAAATGACAAGTTATAAGCAAGTGGTATCTAATCATATTGGAAATATAACAAGTTCATTTTGAGCATTGAATGTTTATATACAATAATATAATAAATATGTCCCCTTAATCATTTTGTATGGCTTTAAAATAAAGTAAATGGAAAGAAATTGGTCAATTCCATCGGGAGCCAACCATTTTATTTCATTCCAATGAAATGAATCATTTTATGTTTTTCCTGATCAATTTTTAACCAATTTTCAATAATGATGTATTCCCAATTTTTGGCATGAATGTTGAGCCCTAAACGTTATCAAACGAGACAAATGATAATTAGATGCTTGTGTTTCCCTGTGGCTTGGGTTGCAAATGAAAAACCAAATTGTCTTGTGTTCACTAAACTTATGTGCGAGCACGTAACCTCAAACTCCAAATTTAATAACGAGTAAATTCCTTTTAAATAAATTATGTTAAATACAGGCCTCATCAACAATTTTATGTTTGTCTTTGTTCGTATTTTTTTCTGTTGTATGTTTCTAACAATTTCTTCATCCAATATATATACTACCTAAAAAATCTGAAACATGGCAAAGATGTAACGTTTGCAGTGGGTGAAATTTAAGAAAACAAAACTCCAACATATACCTTCTGAAAATAATGCCTCTAGATATCATGACTATTTGTGTACCTATAGTGACACATAATAAATTTAAGAAAAAACCTGATAAATGGTCCATATTAGTTTTCAAAAATTTAGATATAGTCAATAACTTCAAAAAAGTTCATAGATTGTCTATGTGGTTCCAAAACTATTAACAAACGATTATTTTTAGTTAGTTCCATTGTAAATTTAGTTTATTTCAAAATTAAAATCATACTTTTACCTTTTATATATAGGGTAGTGAATATGAAAGCTGTTTTATAGCCATATTTAAGTGTGGAACCATATCAAATTAAAATGACATAGTTTACTTCAACATTACAACATATTTCCATTTTATATACCCACTTATATATATATGGAGTGCATCCTCTATTAGAGCTTATTGCTAAGCTTTGTATATAGTTTTATAAAATTTTATAAGTTTAATTGTACACCACAAACCATATATAAAAATATTTTACCAATTACTTGTAGGTTTCGAAATTGAAATTTAATACATAAAAGTACTTTAAAATATTGATATTATTCATTAAAAACCCCACTAAACTTCTTTCCATAATCCATGATAGAAAAAATATACAAGTACATATATGATAGGTATTGAAGGAAGTTATGAAACATACCAGAGGTTTAATAAAAAACACATTCAAAATAGATAGATATTGAGGATGAATCACGAAATCAAATATAATATGAATTAAAAGGAAATAGGAAGAAGCTAATAATGAAAGAAAATTTTGTTGTTTAAACAAAATGAAGTCAATTTTGATGGTTCTATACCTAAAATTACATACATGATAACCACATATTCACTTTTCCGTATATATATATATATATATATATATATATATATATATATATATAGAGAGAGAGAGAGAGAGAGAGAGAGAGAGAGAGAGAATCAAGATCAAATAAGAAGGAAATTTTCGGTAGGAAGGTAAGAAGCTTTTTTTCTACATATTTTTTTGCGAACAAACAAAATGAATAATTAGATGATTCATTTGTAAGATGATTCACAAGAAAAAATTCTCAAAAAAACATCTCAATGATTCATTTATATAATGATTTTGTTGTTATTCACTAAAATTGTCATAAAAGTACATTTTTTCTTAATTTACTTAAAAATGAATCATAAAAATGTTTTTTTGAGAATTTTTTCTCGTGAATCATTTTACAAATGAATCAACTAGTAATTCATTTTTTTTGGTCGTCAAAAAAATATGTATAAAAAAAACTTCTTACCTTTCTACCAAAAAAATTTTCTTACCGGATCTATATCCTCTATATATATATATATATATATATATATATATATATATATATATATATATATATATATATATATATATATATATATATATATATATATATATATATATATATATATATCGTCAACGACATTCCAGCAACAAATATGATCTTTATTTAACATTGTTGTTTACAAAATAATTCCGCAGCAGAAGGCATAGAGAAAAACAGATTAGTGAAAAAGTTTTGAAGCAAATGATTCCAAATTCCAATTGGATTGTTTAGTGGTTTTTTATAACTTAAAATAATATTCAAATTCATAATAAACAATTCCTTGATAACGGTGTAAACCAAAATACTGCATGAATGTTAAGATTTCCGTCTTAAATAAACTAAAAAATTAATTCATCCTTTTTATTAAACGAATCGTCGATGTTGCCTTCACAAAGAAATTAATGACCTCTTTCTTAAATAAATTGATCAAAATGAACATCAAAGAAATTAATCTCTATTTCTAAACATTGAAGACGCCGATTTAACAAAATTGATGTAAAACTATTCTAAACCTAAAATGAATTTGAAAATCAAGGTTTTAAGGAATTAAAGATTATTAGTTATATTTTAGTTCAAATGACACACCTAATCTTAGGTACATAGCACCCTTATATAAACTTTTATTATATATATATATATATATATATTCATTATTTCATTTTCATATTGTATTATTATTAAATAAATGAATGATCCACATCTGTGAAGGAGTTGTTATTGTGTTTTTTCACCCCTTTTTATCTCCTGTAAAATTATATTCACCATTCAAAGATTGATTGTGGCTTAAGTTTTTGTTCACCACACTTATTATCTCTTAACTCCATGGATACTGAACTTCTATCTTTGGCCATTTTTACCCAAACTTAATCTTCTCCACCATCATTATCATCATCTTTTTCCTTATTTTTATTCCGGTGCCTAAGATTTGAGTTTGAAGAGTCTTGCTAAATTTTCCTTGTCTAATACATGTAAGTTCTCTAACTTGAAATTTTGATGGGTATACTTGAACTCCATTGTTTCCATGATGATCATATTGGAACATTGTGCAACATAGGTATTTGAAGCCCTAAAATTATTTGACCTACTTGCTATAGTTATGAAATTTCTAGCAGTTGCAGCTACTTTGAAGCAAATCCCAGGCCCGTGATGTAAACCCCCATAATTTGAGTCAATAATTGTGTCGAATTGATGATTATTTTTCGAATTACCAATTTTCATACCCGAAGAATTGAGATCATTACCGAATTTTGTTTCTTCATCTGGATCAGATCCTACCATTTTTCTCCATTGAATCCATAGGTTCGAAGTAGAACCAGTCTAAAAAACATAAACAACTCAAGATCTTCCCAACATCATCATTTCATTCACTATGAAATAGATGGTTTTAGATCAACAAAATACATCAGAAATCTCACTATGTATTACACTCACACTCATATTACACATGAATAAGAAATCTATACATAAAACAAAGAGTATGAACAAACCCTAGCAATGAAACCCTAATCTAAAGGTGAGAAAGACGAGAGAGTTTTTATGAATACAAAAGTGAGAAAATAAACTGAATGACAAGAAAAATGCAACAACAGTCACTTAAATACTTCAGGTAAAGAAGATTTGAGGTTCAACTTGAAGTCTGCGTGTAAACCCATAAACCTGCATCATATTTATGAAATATACCCAAATTAATATATTCATTTACATAACTCGTCCTTATAGTCTATAAATTAATGTTTAAGTTTGAAACCTTTTAAATATAATTTTTTTTAACACGCCCCCTCAAACTTAAGATTAATTTGAGAGAACAATTAGAAATCAACTTCCTTTAAAAACATCAATCAAACCAAGACGATTTGAAATGTATTCATGTTGATTAATTCCAAGAGCTTTAGTTAAAATATCTGCATTTTGGTTTGAAGATTCAATTTTATTAACTTTAAGAATTCCGTTTTTATTTTTTTTCCCCAAATAAAATGAAGATCAACTTCAAAGCGTTTGGTTTTTTCATGAAACATAGGATTCAAAGCCAACTTCATAGCTAACTCATTATCACAAATAATATCAACATGTGAATTAGTTTTAATACCTAAATCAAAAAGAAATTTTAAAATCCACATCACATCAAAAGTAATACTACCTAATGCTCTATACACTGACTCAGTGGAGGAGCAAAAAATAGTACTTTGTTTACTACTCTTCCAAGAGACAAGATATCCACCTAAATAAACAAGATATTCAGTAACAAATTTACGACTGAACAAACACTTTGCCTTGTCCGCATCCACAATCCCAATCAGATTAAAAGAATTAGTTTTAGTTAAATGAACACCTTTACCAGGACTGTTCTTCAATATCTCAAAATTCTAAATGCAATATTAACATGAGATTTATAAGGTTTATGCATATATTGACTTAATCACTGGAAAACATACGAAATATTTGGACAAGTAATTGCTCAATAAATCAATTTACCTATAACTTGTAACACCCAAAGTCTCGAAGGCCAAGAAAGGAAAGAAAACCCTAATTTTGAAGGGTGACTCGGCGAGTCCAAGGAGAAACTCAGCGAGTCCGAGCGGGATCCGGGTCGAGGAGTAAGTGACCGACTCGACAAGTCGACTAAAGGGACTCGGTGAGTCTGGTCTGTGTGGAGAAAACCCTAAATTCGAGACTTGGAGCCTATTTAAGCGCCTCATTCTCCTCCTTAGGGTTCCTTTACTGCCTCTCTAACCCAGAACACCAAACCCTAGCCGCCATATCCATTGATTGAGCCATTTGTTGCCTTGGAAGGTGCATTAAAGCTTGGAGAAGGAGGAAGGAACTTGGAGGAGCAAGGAAGGACTATAGATCTGGGATTGTGAGTTCATTTATGAGCATTTGGAGGTGATAAACTAGTTCTTGGACCCCTTTTTGCACCTAGATCTATGTGTGGTTGTTGGGGATTTTTAGCCATAATGTTATCCTTTTGAGTTAGAAGCCAGATCTAAAGTTGCTACTTTAGATCTAAGCATATTATGGTCTTGATAAGCATAAAGTATCAGCCCTTGAGTTGATTATGGAGCCTCTTTGCCTTAAACCCTATTTTATGGTGTATTTTGCCTAGATCTCCTTCTCTACACGTAAAGTTTGCAAATTTACGTGATAAATAGGCTTGGGAAGGGTAGATCTACAGTTTGGAGTCCATGCATGA
Source organism: Lactuca saligna (assembly GCF_052625555.1). Taxonomy (NCBI): domain Eukaryota; kingdom Viridiplantae; phylum Streptophyta; class Magnoliopsida; order Asterales; family Asteraceae; genus Lactuca; species Lactuca saligna. The sequence continues at coordinate 209,312,499 of NC_136420.1, forward strand.
CTCAAAAGTCCTTTGCATGTAAGGAGATCTGAATGGACTCAGCGAGTCCTTTTAGTGGACTTGGCGAGAAGCATGAAGATGAGGGGCAACTCGACGAGTGGGATGAACAGCTCGTCGAGTCAGATGAAGATTGCCTTGTGCTCGGTGAGTCTGTTCTTGGACTCGGCGAGTCAGGTTGCGAAACCCCAAACCCTTCGAGTTGAGACTCGAATCAGTGAGTCGAGTGGAGAATCGGTGAGTTGGACAGGTCAGGACTCAGAAATCGGTAAACTCGGCGAGTCATGGACTGACTCGGCGAGTTGAGACGCGAAAGGAAGGATTCTGAATATATGAACTCGGCGAGTCAGTAGGGTGACTCGGGGAGTAGGGTTGACCTGGAAGGATAACGTTGACCAGGACTTTGACTTTGACCAGGGTTGACTTGGTTGTCTTTCAGGGGTCAGTTAGACTTAGTGTTGCATTGATATTGGTAGTTTGGGGAGTAAGGGGAGCAGGAGTTCAGTGAGTTGTCGGGCAGCAGCTAGTGAGATCATCAGCAAGTTCAGCCAGTGCAGGTGAGTTTCCCTTTGTGTGACTGGGTCTAAGGCCACAATGCCGGCCCATGTAGTTATGAGTAGAAGACCCGGGGGTTAGCCCTAGGCACAATATGCTAGTATGATATTCAGGATGATGTCCATTAATAGCGGGCGGATGCCAAAGGATTTGTTTATATGATAGTTTATACTTGTTGTCTGTGTGATACATGTATATGCCTGGTAGGGAGGTGAGTGTGTGGGCGAGGTCCCGTATCTCACCAATAGCAGAGTGTGGATGGGGTTACATATCTCATTAGTAGCAGAATAGGGGCGAGGGCCAAGTTAGGGAAGGAGTGAGAGTGGGTTGGGCCCGTATCTCACTACCAGTAGGAGCGTGGACGGGGTTCCATGGCTCATCAGTAGCAGGACAGGGGCGAGGCCCAGTATAGGCGAGGCCTTAGGAAAGGATCAGTCGTATGAATTTAGCTTATGTGTTGTGATATGTTTATGTGTTATTATTTGTTGGCGGGCGAGGCCCTGTGACAGGCGAGGCCTAAGTGAAACAGATCTGTATCCGAGCGGGGCTTGAAGCCAGGCGGGGCCTAGAGCGGTGGGGCCGTTATAGCGGGCGTGGCCTAGTATGTGCAGTATGTGGTTATGCATGGTATGTGGTAGGGTGGGAAACTCACTAAGCTTCGTGCTTACGGTTTTCAGTTTTGGTTTCAGGTACTTTCGGTAGCGGAGGGAAGAGCTCGGGGTGATCGCATGGCACACACCATTAAAGAGACAGCCTGGGAATGTTTACTCTGATAATGAACATGTGTTTTGAAAACGTATACTCTGATTATGTTGTGGAATGATGACTTTGCTTAAAGTAATGTTTTATTAAAAGAAATTTTTGGTTTTGAATTTTGGGTCGTTACAAGTTGGTATCAGAGCCTTGGTTTGAGGGATTCAGACATGCTCTCGGGTGTGTCTGAGCTCAAACTGAGGAATTGGTATTGAAGTTTTCAAAATGAAAAGATAGTTTGTAAAAAGAGAGTTTTGATAAAAAAACAGTTTTAGAAAAGCAAAAAGAATTTAGAAAGAAAAGAACTTTGAAAAGAGAAAATAGGTGTGGTGCATGCAATCAATCGAGCTCAAGTAAGTACCACAAAATACCCATACAAGTCTATGTTTTGATTATCAGTTAATAGAACAGCATGCTAGATTAGGACTAAGGATCTAGGGATGATGCCTTATGTGCCTATTGTATGTGCTTTTGATCTGCATGATAGTGCTGAATAGATAGTAGTAGGATAGCATGTTTAGGTTATGCTTGAGTTTATGAGTTTGTGTTGCATGCTAGTTCAGATTCTTGCTATGTCAATATGATTGCTTGAATATGTTATTGTTAGATTTTCCCTTTGTCTGAATGCTGCTTGCTTTGTGCATTGTGGGATTCTGAGTGATAGGAGTTAGCCATTAGGTGGATACGACACATCACATGTGATCAGGGTTGATTAATCTCAGAATGTTGGATTTGGTCCTATTGCGCAGCTCTTGTTTGAGTCCAACCATTGTAGGAACGAGTCTTTTACTTGAAGGGTTATCTGAGCCTCGTCACATGTGATGGTATCCACGTGATGGCTAATTGGCATCACAAGGAGACCTTCAGCAGCTGAGGGCTAGTTTGAGTTGAGTCAGAGGTTTCCCTAGGGTAAGCCTAGGACGAGGTAGTGCTGGGAGCAGTAGTAGCAAAAAAGGGACCTGGTGGAGTCGAAGCATGTCACACCCCAAAACCATGAACGGCGGAAACGTTCTGGGGCGGAGGACGTCATGTATAATATCAACAACAATGTAAAGTAGTAAACAAGCAACAACATCATCCATTGCATTAATAATATAATTATTATACAAATATGTTCTGTCAAATTTTGATAAACACTAAAGCATAAATCAAAATGAAAGATAAGTCTTGAACAAGCTCCATCTTCCTTTCTCCTTGCATCGGTACCTGTCTATGATGACCTGAGGATACAAGTAATTTTGAAAGCGAGTATCAGCTTTAAAGCTGGTGAGATCATAAGTATTTAGTGTCTTAATTTGTATGTGAGAAAATGTAAGTATATGTACTTAAAAGTATTGAAAGTGTATATGAACTGTAAGTGTTTGAAAAACCCTAGAATCCCTATGATTCCTATAAATAACAAAAGGAGTCTTCTACCAAGACTTAACTGTTCTGTATGTAGTCTTCTACCAAGACCTAACTGTTCTGAATGTAGTCTTCTACCAAGACCTAACTATTCTGAGTGTGTGTGTCTCTTGTAAGAGGATGCATTTTCCAAAGTATAACTACTATTATTCAAAAATATAGTCTGTACAATAATGTTTAAGTGAGGTTATCACTAAAAATATGTAATGGAAAATCAATGTAGTACTATGGTGTAGTGTCCAACTACAACCGTACTTATTACCTTAAATCCAGGGTAATACTTCCAAGTACTGTAGTATTTAATAAAAATAACTACATCGGTACTCAACTGCCTTATTTGAGGGATAAGGTATAATGTGATGTCTAGATCCCAGACTATACGCTCCCCTATCAAAGGGATTTTGGGACCTACCCACGACCCCTGCATGAACGCAAGCCGTGAGCATCCACATTACCGAATGATCATGTATACTCGATATAACTATCACAATTGTGGTGTGATTCATCAGTATAGTTAAATCCTGAACTGGTTCCATGCTATAGCACCTAATGATGTCTGTTCTATGTATATGTAAGTGTAATCATGTAATTGTACTCAAGTAAGAGCGATCATGTAATAGTACAGTAGTGTACTGTAATGTTCTTCGTGTGCTAGCTGTAATGTGTGTTCTCTCTATCTAGCAAGTATAGTAATGTAAACGTTCTAGTATTCTTGTATACGTTCTCGTCCTAGTATAAATGTATATGTAATGTACAGTAATGTTCTAGAAAGTATTGACTCATGAATGAACTGACTCATTGTATGATATCGCGTTCTAGTAATGGTTCTAGTATCTTCCTGAACTACCCAAAGGGTAGCTTACTAGTAAACTAAGTGGCACGTATGGACGTGGATGTATACCCTTGCTACCCAAGGGCATAGGATGAACTGGAAGAACCTTTTATGACTATATATGTACACATGATATATAACAAATCTTTAAACGACCTTCGGACGAATACCCAATGTCCCACCAGACCACATCTCAAGGCGCGAAAAGGAAATAGGGTGGATAGTCTTCCTAAGTCTTTTAAACATTTCTCATATAACTATACATATAGAGGCATGCAATTTATAATAACATAAAAGCATAAGTAAGTTTTGTAAAACAATTGAAACAGAAATAGTATTTTAAGAGAAGATCGACTTGATGTCAATCTATAAAACAATTTGAAGGCATAAGTATAATAAAACAGTTTTGAGTATAATGAAACATTTGTTTGAAACACAATTGTAAATAAGTTTGAAGTATGATAAACAGAGTAAGAAGTACAGTGTAAGAAGTAGTTTGAAAACATATAAAATGTTCATAAAAATCATTTGAAGGAAACTGTTTGGTAAAACGGCTAATGAGTAGCCAAATCTTTTGAATGCTGTATATTAATCACATGTGATTGATGTAATAAGTAATAATGTCCTACTTACAAATCACATGTGATTGACATAATAAGTAGCATGATTCTACTTGTATCCCCCCCCATAAAACATTTGAAATAGTTTAAAACATTAGTTAAGGGGTATGAACTCACCTGCAGTATGTGACTGGAATTGAACGGGTTGTTATCGTACGGAAGGATCGGACAAGTGCTTGGTGTCAAGTGATGACTTAGACACACACAATGATCCTAAATACATATGAAGACATATGTATATAAATAATTAGTGATTATAACACTAATTATACAAGTAATAACATTTAAGTGCGAGGCTAACACTTTTGGTCAAGTGCTAGGAGGCTAATGGGTTGCAACAAAGAAGTGCAATGCTCCTAATGGAAGTTTAAGGTCAATAGACCATATTCATTAGAGTTTACGGCCCAGGGGAGTAAGCTCCTGGCCGTAAACTCTCAACCAAGTCCTGAAATGGAGTTTAGAAGTACTACAATCTTAGAGAGGAATTGCTTCAAGGCTAGACAAGTGTTTGGGCACCACATTGACTCCTTTGGGGAGTTTACGGCCCAAAGACCCTTTTCCCTTGGAGTTTACGGTCGTAAACTCCCTTGGGAGGGTGACTATTGTCCTTTCAAGTCTCCAACATTTCTAGGAACAAGTCTAGGCTTCAACCATTGGATTAAGGAAGGTTTATGGCACTAAATGGGACCATTTGATGGAGTTTACGACCATAGAACTCTTTGGGCCGTAAACTCCCTCGCACATGAGGTTCTAAGAATTTTAACTAGTCCAAAACTCATCTAGGTACTTGCCCTAAAAGTTTGTTGACCTAAGGAAGTGTCTAGGGTGTCCTTTGACCCCATTTAAGGAGTTTACGGCCCAAGAAATACTCTTGGCCGTAAACTCTTCAACACTTAGGCTTTTTATGTGTTATCTAGGTCCTAAACACATTAAGGTACATGCCAAAAATGAATACTAAGCCTTAGGATGAGTTGGAAGGCATTTTGGAGCCTAAAACTTGGAGTTTACGGCCCAAGGAGTTTCTTGGCCGTAAACTCCCTTATAGAAATGATTTCTAAGGGTTTTGATGGCATAAATCATGAGTTTAAAGCTTCTAGGTGTTTGTTCTAAGGCTAGGGATCACAAGGCACTCATATGTGCCCTTTACTTGGAGTTTACGGCCCAAGAGGTTGTTCCTTGGCCGTAAACTCCTCAAACTACTTGCTTTTGATTTGTTTCTAGCCTCTAATGATCATATACTAAGTCCTTAGTTAGATGCCTAACACGGAATTGGGACTAGGTGGCCTTTAGGCTTGATTTTGGAGTTTACTCCCCAAGAACGTTCTTGGGCGGTAAACTCCCGGATCTTGTGTTTTGGACATGTAAACAATGTTATAATGCATATAACAAGTATTAAAACACATTTAGAGAAGTAGACTCACAATCTGGGATGAAAACCCGAAGATCCGTGAGAGAGAAATGGGCTTTTCTCTAAATGGAATTCAACTAATGAACCAATTTGGTTCAGAATTCTATTTATAGTCCTGAGATTTTTGGCAGAAAATATTTCTAATCTCGGAATGGATTCTAATGATTCTAGGATAATGGAATTTACAGTGTTGCACAAAATCCTAGTGCAACCACTCTCCTAATACCCCTTTTTGGTGTAAAACCCTAAAACTGCCAAACTTATTCCATAAGTTTGAATTTTCACTGTAACTGCTCTACTACTATTGGATTAAAATGATTTGATTTAGAATGGGAAATTTCAGGTTGTCACATCATCCCCCTGTTAAAGGGAATTTCGTCCCGAAATTAGAATTTAGGCAAGGAAGTATGCGCGAATGATCGTGACGTGAGGAGAAAACTTCCTAATCGATTGGTTCAAGTCCAGTTAAGTGAAATCGGGATCTCGGTTGGTATCCCAACGAATCTTCACTAACTGGCGATGACGTTGCTTCGTCTGCTTGACCTCGCAGTCGAGGGTCACTACGGTTCTGATACGAAGGCAAGGATCTCGACGAGTGGACTTGCAAGTGTCCTACGGAAAGGTATAGTTTCACGATCGAGATGCGAAGAGTAGAAAGTATGTTACTGAGTTCGCTGAGTAGATCTAGTTTGCGCGAGGCACAGAACCGATTCTGTTAAGAATCTCGGAGGTCCTGTCTAACTTGGATTTAGCTTTCCACGATTTACGAAGTGTATAAAGCCATTCCTAGAGTGAGTTATTCTAAAGAACTTGGTCACTCACTTGGAATCTCAAGGGTTCCTTTTTCTTGAATAACTTCCTAGTCAAGGCCACCCCTTGCTGGGTCAAAGTCGTACGAGTTTCTGTAGTTTGCGAGGAGTTCTGAACGAACTAAGGCGGTAGGTCGGTAAGACCTAGAGTTTGGTGAAGGAAATGTCGGCGTCTCTGATATCGATACCTTCTTACTACAAGGGTAGATAAGTAAGTCATTACAAGGAGAAATGAAGAACTGATCCAGGTAAGAAAGACGTACCCTACTCATTTAGCTTATGAAAGCTATGGGCGCATTGGTCCTATCCGGAGGGTATCACTACGGATTCGACGTGTCCGTATCGAGTTCGGGAGATAGTCTTCCGGACATCTTTCCCTAACACTCGAACTGGTGATATTCGGATCCCGGATTCACTCCTGGAAGTAGTTTCTTTCTTTGCGATTGCTCAACCATTTTGTCTACGCGCGGCAGAGATAACGATTTCTAATGAAAAATCTCAACGGGGTCCTCAATAATCGAGGTACATGCAATGCGATCCGTCGATTTCTGGAAAAATATGACCGAGGTTCTCTAGGGTGAGAAACCTAGTCTTCTAATTCTATTTATGTGTAGTTCCCTAAGTTATCCAAACTGTTCTTGTATCTCCGTGGGTGTTTAAACTATAGGGCGACCTGTTTTCGGGAGTCGCACTGGGTTCTATGCTTGTTCTTATGACGATGTGATTACTCGTACATAAGCAGTTCTCCGTCCTGAAGTTCATTTTAGAATTCATACTTAGTTTCACAGTCACTCTTTCGTGTATACGAGTCATATATAATTAAGGTTGAAAAGGTAGTCGAATAACTGGTTCTTCTTTAAGTTCACATCCCATCGGGGAAAAAGAATTTAAAGTGGAATAATCAATTCTAAACCTGTAGAATCTTGATTATATATCACTCTTATGCATACATTCTTCAGTGATAGATCAACCGTATGAATCCCTGGATTAAACTTGACGTACTGCACGAGTGGTACTTCGGGGATTTATTCGGAAAGAAAATAACTAATAGGTACTCCTGGCATGAGTACCTCGACGTTCTGATGTGACGGTTTCGCTGGAAAAGTGATCTAGAAGAAAGGGGTGTACGTATGAAGCTGTTTTCGTGAGGATCAAATTGAATCGAGTCGTATGATAATGTCGAAATCATACCGAAACTTAAAGACATTAGATTTGAACATAAGACGTTTACAGACAAAACACAACCGTGCAACCATGAACAGAGTTACAGTACTTTAGGTTTACCACAAGACTATTGTTGCGAATAAGGTATACTACAAAAGACAAGTATACGCAGCACGAGAGTCCTTATACAGATAGGATCTCGCAAAAGGTAAGACTCTAGTTGCACTAGTTCTAGATAGTTTATAAGTCTGTTACAACGAAACGCCTAATTTATATATAACGTGGTTCCGGAGCAGGCTCTCCTGCAGCGGTGATCCTGAGAATTCTCCCATCTTCGCCAGAGTTCTTTGTTATCGGGCAATCTTTCTTGAAGTGCCCTATTTCCCCGCATTGGTGGCATGCCTGGGTAGTACTAGCTTTGGCGACGGGATTGCGGTGTTTAGCCAATGTTATGTGGACACGAGTGCCTTCCTCGTTACTCCACCTTGGAAATTGTTTCTTAAATCGTTCTGCACTATAACTCGTCTTGCACGCATGGTTAGTCTCGATAAAAGGGACTTGAGTGATGGGTCATTTCGGTGCTCCACAGTCACGAGCATGATGCCCTATGTTTAGGCAATTGCAACATTGCATCTCATGGCAATTTCCATGATGATGGAAACCACAAGTATCACACTTAGGGAGTTTTCCCTCATATGATCTGCGCGGTACGGGAACGGCAGGGGTTTCCACTTGTTGCGGTTGTATAGCCAGCTTACGAGATTTCTTGCGTTCTTTCTGGGCTTGACGCTTTCGTTTCTTGTTCTCTGTCTTTCGACTTTGCGAGCTAGTGACTGTTACTGTTTGTTCGTTTCCTGAATGGATATCACGATTGGGAACTTCATTCCCATCAGCAGTATCGACTGTGTTGCTAGCGCTACGGTGCGCAATGACCGCGGTTACGGCAGCCACTACAGCAGCTGTTAATGTCGTTTGAAAGGTAGCGGCGTCCATCGAAAAGGTATAGGTCTCGTTGCTTGGTTGGTCGTTTCCGGATGACGACATGATTCTGTAATACGAAAGATAAGGATTTGTGAGCGACTTTGGTTAACCCTGATGTACTTAGATTGTTCATGTAAATAGTAGAAGTATGTTCTCGAAAGTTGGACCTACATCCCCATGATGCAGTCCAAGTCACGGGTGGAAGTAAGTTCGTAGTATGGTCTCAAGACGTTTGTCGTTCGAGCTGAGGTATAGTGGGTTAGTGAATAACAAGATCCAACCACTGAAAGAGACTTGGAAATGCCTCTGGAGATAAATCGCTATAGTCCAATGATTTGACTAAAGCATGATTCAGATAGACTCTTATGAATGACTGACAAGAGTACTTGAATGAAGAATGACACAGAAGTTAGCCGGCTGTCAATATCTGTGATATTCACAATGTAAAGATTCTGGAAAATGACCTTGGAAAGGTCTTACATCATATACACTAAAGATAGTTCCTGACAGCATAAAGACCTATCTAAAGTACTTACGGTACAAGTTAATTTCATAGAAAAGGCCACATCTGGCATAGACAGAAAATACGATTCCTTTTTATAAGGGAAATAAAGTAAAGCGTCTACAATTGGCGACGGTCATCCCTCTGGTGAACTCGTAGTTCAACCAATAGACGTTCCATGTCAAGTAGGTGTCCTTCGCACACCATCTGGCGTACCCGGAGCTCTATGACTCCGGCTCGTGATTCGGCCAGTACTTGTAGCAGGATTTCATGGTCTCTCTCTGATCTCTTGTGTGCATCTTCTAGATGGATGGTGTGGAGGGTATGCATTCTAGCATAGGCGACAACTTCTGTAATCTGATGTAGGGCTGTCCTGCCTTGAATCTCATTTCGGGCCACTCTGCGGACCAAGATTGACAAGACTATACCTGTTAAGCCCTCTTTGCTCAATTCATGAAAGCTTCGGTCGCCATCAAATAGCATAGACTGATCTTGTCCTTGGCTCCATATTCCCAAGCATTCCACTCACTCAGGGTCGGGCCATGAAAAGCCGGACGAGGGTTAGGAATTGGAAAGGGAGCTGCTCGGGGTAGGTTTTCAAACTCTGGTTCGGAGTTAGCATCAGACGAAAAGTCTTCATCATAACCAACCAGCTATGACTTCATTCGGAAGATACTGGTTGTCAAGGGGATGGGGTTCAGTTATGATTTCTTTGTGAGAATTTAGGGTAAAAGAATAATTATTAGACGATCTATCTAGATAATTATGTAGAAAATCTTCATCAGTTACATCGCTATTTGTGAAGTGCATACCAGCTATGTGTAATCTAAATAGGATAGACCTTCGAATAAGTGACCTTAATTCCAAATTCACACAGAATAGGGGTAAGGCAAAATTATCACAGATTCTAAGTCTATAACATCCTAATTACATGCAGCCTTAGTGTATCCACTTAGCAACTATCAATTTAGTAATGAAGATCCCTTTTTAATTCTCAAGTATAAAGTACTCATAGTAACACCAAAATACACCTATAGTATTTTAAATTTATTGTTAGGTTCTATTGTTCTCATTGTGGTAGGGTTGGTAAGATTTTAGCATTGTTGCAACCACACACTTAAACTTAGGCACATGCTAGTCAACCCTCGGATAATATAGGCGATCAGGCTATATCTTCCCAGTTTTGACCATATGTCTCTAAGCCCACTTGTGTTGTCCAACAATCGTAATTCTTTTGTACTGTCCTAGTGACACTGATTTTAGTATGAATGCAGCACGTATACCTACTTAAATATTTTATTATTTAAAGTATAAACTCTTGGTCAGAGTATTTTTAATCCCTTATGTATTTATAGTTAGTATATCTTTTATGGGTTGATATACTTAATTCACTATAAACAATGCTCTGATACCAATCTGTCACACCCCAAAACCATGAACGGCGGAAACATTCTGGGGCGGAGGACGTCATGTATAATATCAACAACAATGTAAAGTAGTACACAAGCAACAACATCATCCATTGCATTAATAATATAATTATTATACAAATGTGTTATGTCAAATTTTGATAAACACTAAAGCATAAATCAAAATGAAAGATAAGTCTTGAAAAAGCTCCATCTTCAATTCTCCTTGCATCGGTACCTGTCTATGATGACCTGAGGATACAAGTAATTTTGAAAGCGAGTATCAGCTTTAAAGCTGGTGAGATCATAAGTATTTAGTGTCTTAATTTGTATGTGAGAAAATGTAAGTATATGTACTTAAAAGTATTGAAAGTGTATATGAACTGTAAGTGTTTGAAAAACCCTAGAATCCCTATGATTCCTATAAATAACAAAAGGAGTCTTCTACCAAGACTTAACTGTTCTGTATGTAGTCTTCTACCAAGACCTAACTGTTCTGAATGTAGTCTTCTACCAAGACCTAACTGTTCTGAGTGTGTGTGTCTCTTGTAAGAGGATGCATTTTCCAAAGTATAACTACTATTATTCAAAAATATAGTCTGTACAATAATGTTTAAGTGAAGTTATCACTAAAAATATGTAATGGAAAATCAATGTAGTACTATGGTGTAGTGTCCAACTACAACCGTACTTATTACCTTAAATCCAGGGTAATACTTCCAAGTACTTTAGTATTTAATAAAAATAACTACATCGGTACTCAACTGCCTTATTTGAGGGATAAGGTATAATGTGATGTCTAGATCCCAGACTATACGCTCCCCTATCAAAGGGATTTTGGGACCTACCCACGACCCCTGCATGAACGCAAGTCGTGAGCATCCACATTACCGAATGATCATGTATACTCGATATAACTATCACAATTGTGGTGTGATTCATCAGTATAGTTAAATCCTGAAATGGTTCCGTGCTATAGCACCTAATGACGTCTGTTCTATGTATATGTAAGTGTAATCATGTAATTGTACTCAAGTAAGAGCGATCATGTAATAGTACAGTAGTGTACTGTAATGTTCTTCGTGTGCTAGCTGTAATGTGTGTTCTCTCTATCTAGCAAGTATAGTAATGTAAACGTTCTAGTATTCTTGTATACGTTCTCGTCCTAGTATAAATGTATATGTAATGTACAGTAATGTTCTAGAAAGTATTGACTCATGAATGAACTGACTCATTGTATGATATCGCGTTCTAGTAATGGTTCTAGTATCTTCCTGAACTACCCAAAGGGTAGCTTACTAGTAAACTAAGTGGCACGTATGGACGTGGATGTATACCCTTGCTACCCAAGGGCATAGGATGAACTGGAAGAACCTTTTATGACTATATATGTACACATGATATATAACAAATCTTTAAACGACCTTCGGACGAATACCCAATGTCCCACCAGACCACATCTCAAGGCGCGAAAAGGAAATAGGGTGGATAGTCTTCCTAAGTCTTTTAAACATTTCTCATATAACTATACATATAGAGGCATGCAATTTATAATAACATAAAAGCATAAGTAAGTTTTGTAAAACAATTGAAACAGAAATAGTATTTTAAGAGAAGATCGACTTGATGTCAATCTATAAAACAATTTGAAGGCATAAGTATAATAAAACAGTTTTGAGTATAATGAAACATTTGTTTGAAACACAATTGTAAATAAGTTTGAAGTATGATAAACAGAGTAAGAAGTACAGTGTAAGAAGTAGTTTGAAAACATATAAAATGTTCATAAAAATCATTTGAAGGAAACTGTTTGGTAAAACGGCTAATGAGTAGCCAAATCTTTTGAATGCTGTATATTAATCACATGTGATTGATGTAATAAGTAATAATGTCCTACTTACAAATCACATGTGATTGACATAATAAGTAGCATGATTCTACTTGTATCCCCCCCCATAAAACATTTGAAATAGTTTAAAACATTAGTTAAGGGGTATGAACTCACCTGCAGTATGTGACTGGAATTGAACGGGTTGTTATCGTACGGAAGGATCGGACAAGTGCTTGGTGTCAAGTGATGACTTAGACACACACAATGATCCTAAATACATATGAAGACATATGTATATAAATAATTAGTGATTATAACACTAATTATACAAGTAATAACATTTAAGTGCGAGGCTAACACTTTTGGTCAAGTGCTAGGAGGCTAATGGGTTGCAAGAAAGAAGTGCAATGCTCCTAATGGAAGTTTAAGGTCAATAGACCATATTCATTAGAGTTTATGGCCCAGGGGAGTAAGCTCCTGGCCGTAAACTCTCAACCAAGTCCTTAAATGGAGTTTAGAAGTACTACAATCTTAGAGAGGAATTGCTTCAAGGCTAGACAAGTGTTTGGGCACCACATTGACTCCTTTGGGGAGTTTACGGCCCAAAGACCCTTTTCCCTTGGAGTTTACGGCCGTAAACTCCCTTGGGAGGGTGATTATTATCCTTTCAAGTCTCCAACATTTCTAGGAACAAGTCTAGGCTTCAACCATTGGATTAAGGAAGGTTTATGGCACTAAATGGGACCATTTGATGGAGTTTATGGCCATAGAACTCTTTGGGCCGTAAACTCCCTCACACATGAGGTTCTAAGAATTTTAACTAGTCCAAAACTCATCTAGGTACTTGCCCTAAAAGTTTGTTGACCTAAGGAAGTGTCTAGGGTGTCCTTTGACCCCATTTAAGGAGTTTACGGCCCAAGAAATACTCTTGGCCGTAAACTCTTCAACACTTAGGCTTTTTATGTGTTATCTAGGTCCTAAACACATTAAGGTACATGCCAAAAATTAATACTAAGCCTTAGGATGAGTTGGAAGGCATTTTGGAGCCTAAAACTTGGAGTTTACGACCCAAGGAGTTTCTTGGCCGTAAACTCCCTTATAGAAATGATTTCTAAGGGTTTTGATGGCATAAATCATGAGTTTAAAGCTTCTAGGTGTTTGTTCTAAGGCTAGGGATCACAAGGCACTCATATGTGCCCTTTACTTGGAGTTTACGGCCCAAGAGGTTGTTCCTTGGCCGTAAACTCCTCAAACTACTTGCTTTTGATTTGTTTCTAGCCTCTAATGATCATACACTAAGTCCTTAGTTAGATGCTTAAGACGGAATTGGGACTAGGTGGCCTTTAGGCTTGATTTTGGAGTTTACTCCCCAAGAACGTTCTTGGGCAGTAAACTCCCGGATCTTGTGTTTTGGACATGTAAACAATATTATAATGCATATAACAAGTATTAAAACACATTTAGGGAAGTAGACTCATAATCTGGGATGAAAACCCGAAGATCCATGAGAGAGAAATGGGCTTTTCTCTAAATGGAATTCAACTAATGAACCAATTTGGTTCAGAATTCTATTTATAGTCCTGAGATTTTTGGCAGAAAATATTTCTAATCTCGGAATGGATTCTAATGATTCTAGGATAATGGAATTTACAGTGTTGCACAAAATCCTAGTGCAACCACTCTCCTAATACCCCTTTTTGGTGTAAAACCCTAAAACTGCCAAACTTATTCCATAAGTTTGAGTTTTCACTGTAACTGTTCTACTACTATTGGATTGAAATGATTTGATTTAGAATGGGAAATTTCAGGTTGTCACAAAGCAGTTCTTGAGGAAAGTACGGATATATGTGGAAGGTAGTGAAAGCAGAGGATCCGTACTCGATTCGGGAAAGGCCGAGACAAGATCGGGAACCTGGTAGTGAGTATGTTTGGTCTCGCAGCAGTGAGGAGTATTCTGATAGTGGTTATGCTATATGTTTCAGTATGGTGACGTTGCGAGAGAGACCAGGGGGCGGATCAGGCGCCGGAGAGGGATCGGGCTCGGGTTCAGGGGTCGAGCAGCTCGAGGAGCGGATGAGAGAGTTGATATCAGCTGAGGTTACGCGCAGTATTCTAGCTCAGACTCCTATGATCTTTGGCATGGTCAAGGAGGGAATATTGGAGATTTTGGATGAGAGGCTGTGAGCCTTCCGTACTGAGATGATGGCATTGATCGGAACGCGTACCTTGACATTTCGGGAGTTTAGGGTTTGCGGGGCACCAGATTATCATGGGGCTAGGGAGCCCATCGCTAGCAGCAGATGGTTGGCTGATGTTGCTAACGCGTTCCGTAGGAGCTGGTGTCCTGAGGAGGACAAGGTAATATTCATTTCCTGTCTTCTGAAGGACAGAGCGAGGGATTGGTGGGAAGAGATTGGTCATGCTTTGGGTGATGATGCCGCGTTGGACGCGATGACTTGGAGCGATTTCTCAGCTAGGTTTTGGGCGGAGTTTTCGCCAATTATTGAGGTGCAGCAGTTGGCCCAGGAGTTTCAGGATTTGATGTAGACCACTGAGACTGTGGCGGAGATCACCGCTAAGTTCAGGGAGAGGGCCCTTCTTGTTCCACAGTATGTCACGGATGAGGAAATGAAGAAGACCCGATATGACGAGATGTTGAGGGCTGACATCAGAGAGTTCGTGAGCAGGTCCGGCTGTAAGATGCTGGAAGATATGATTTCTCGAGCTAGCGAGAGGGAAATTGATTTAGAGCAGATCCAGAAGAGGATGCTGGATGAGGTTCAAGTAGTTGCGAGTTCGGGAAAAAGACCCGAGGGATCGGATTCGAGATCGAGGGATTATCAGGACCGCAGTCGATGCGGGAAGTGTGGGAGAGCGCATGGGGCCGCGTGCAGGAGTGGTAGTGGTGGTGAGACTGGCTGCTTCAAGTGCAGTCGGACTGGTCATTTTAGCAGGGATTGTACTGTTACCACCACTCAGGGATCAGACTTGATATGTTTTCACTGCAATCAGTGGGGCCATAAGAAGGCCCAGTACCCCAGTTTGTTTTCAGCAGGACGGGTGATAACACCTGCCCCTGCAACCTTGAGGATCACAGATGGTCGTTAGGGGCATGCAGAGGTGCCTGCGGTAGGAGGCAGGGCTTTTCAGATGGCTACCTTGGAGATGCGAGCAACGCCGGACGTTGCAGGTATGCGACTTCCGTTTTCAGTTCTTTTATTTATGCATGATTATATTGTTATGGTTCTGCATCATTATCAGTATGAGTATTTTATTTTTGAGCGGTTTGATTGTGATCAAGTTATATGCCATCTGCATACCTTGGATATGTGGATAGTAGTTAACGGATGGGTTCTGTTGGAAAAGGTTACTTAGGGTGCAATAACTGCAGTATGCCTTGGAGGGACTTGGTAGGTCTTGCTAGTTCAGAGCCGTATAAGTTTTAGAAATGGACAGGTTAGATCCCTAGCTTTGGTAAGCTTGGGATTCCTCAGCAGATTGATTATGGAATGGTAGCAAGGATTGGGATCTCTATTCATTGAGCAGCGAGGTGTAAGCAGGATCGAAGTGGGGGAGAATCCTCCGAGTGTACAAGGGTAAGAGCACGCAAATCCAGAACGAGTACGCGACTTTTGAGAAGGAAAAGAGGTAGTTCAGCGTTTGATAATTGAGGAGTTCTGGGTTAGGAGTTTGAGAAACTCCCCCTCAGCCAGTGCGTGTATTGGTAATGGTTAGTATGTGGTTGGGAATTCAGGTTGAAGGAACGCCTGTAGGACTCGTATGAGTCGGAACGAAGATCTTAAGGTCAGATAGCATGAGATGCTTTTGTGTTAGTAGATCGTGGCAGAGGCAGCATGTAGAGCATGGAAGAGTGGCGGGAGAGCCTCAGCTTTCGTCGCTAGCGATCAGTGGTGGAAAGTGTTGTAAGACTACGGGGCAACCGTAGCTTTCACTAACAGTTAGTGGTGGAAAGTGTTGTAAGACTACGGGGCAGCTGTAGCATTCACTAGCAGTCAGTGGTGGGAGGTGTTGTCAGACTACGGGGCAGCCGTAGCATTCACTAGCAGAAGGCGATAGAGGGTGATGTAACACTGCGGGTAAGCCGTAGAATTCCGTAGTAGCTTTGTTGGCGGAGTCGGGGCGAGGCCCTTATCTCCTAGCATTCAGATAGGGATCAGGAATAGGTAATGGATGAGAATGGTAAAGAGTTTTCCTGTATAGCCCTTGAGAGGTGAGACCTTAGGAGAGGCCGTTCTAGGATATAGTTGGGTGAGACCCGCGGGCGAGGGCCGTATGAGAATAGCAGTATAGGTGAGACCTGAGAGCAGGGTTGCTCAGTAGTATGGTTGGGTGAGACCCGTGGGCGAGGCCCGTGCGAGAGTGGTTAGACAAGTGGGACTAGAAGGATAGGGGCGGGTGAGACCCGTGGTCAAGGCCTGTGAGTTTTAGCAGCATAGGTGGGACCTGGTAAGGATCTTAGTGTCTAGATAGGGGATCGGGGATCCCAGGAAATTCTAGGGCCAGCATGGTAGAATAGATTGAGCAGTATGGGTGGTTGAAGTTTCTTCGAATGTCGCTGGGAGCAACTAGTGATTGTCTTGGGTCATCGAACAGTGGGGTCGGTAATCCAGATATTGATAGGTTGGTAGGGACCAAGGTGGTCTCAGTTCATCCGGAAGCCAAATAAGGAATAGCAGAATTTCCAGTCAGTAGCAGTGCGAGTATGCAGTGTATGGTGGAATTCAGTTAGTTGATCGTGGGGTGCTCGACACCAAATGATAGTAGAAAGAATGCTCAGTGGATACTGGCGATAATGACCCATACTGGAAGTAGCGAGAGTGATAGATTTGGTGAAGACAAGGTCTTCACGGTAGCAGAGGAATTAGATGGTTATGGAGCATTGCCTTGGGAAGGCAAGGAAATCGCGCAAGGAAAGAAGGGGTGAACCCTATGGGTTCGGTTGCTGTACTCGGAGAGTACTGGAAGGATTATCGGTTGAGTAAGTGGTGTTTCCAGAATGTTTAGGGTCAGGATGACCCCGAGATTATTATCCGTAAGGATTGATATTAGTCTGAATGACTGAGCGGAGGGCCAGCGAAGGTAGGCAGGTGGTGTTAGAATAATTGGTGGGGTATTGGAGGGAGATGGCAGGCATTGGATCTTAGTAAACCTCGAGGATGAAGTTTAGTTTAAGTGGGGGAGAGTTGTAACACCCAAAGTCTAGAAGGCCAAGAAAGGAAAGAAAACCCTAATTTTAAAGGGTGACTCGGCGAGTCCAAGGAGAAACTCGGTGAGTCTGAGCTGGATCCGAGTCGAGGAGTAAGTGACCGACTCGGCGAGTCGACCAAAGGGACTTGATGAGTCTGGTCTGTGCGGAGAAAAACCTAAATTTGAGACTTGGAGCCTATTTAAGCACCTCATTCTCCTCCTTAGGGTTCCTTTACTGCCTCTCTAACCCAGAACACCAAACCCTAGCTGCCATATCCATTGATTGAGCCATTTGTTGCCTTGGAAGGTGCATTAAAGCTTGGAGAAGGAGGAAGGAACTTGGAGGAGCAAGGAAGGACTATAGATCTGGGATTGTGAGTTCATTTCTGAGCATTTGGAGGTAATAAACTAGTTCTTGGACCCATTTTTGCACCTAGATCTATGTGTGGTTGTTGGGGATTTTTAGCCATAATGTTATCCTTTTGAGTTAGAAGCTAGATCTGAAGTTGCTACTTCAGATCTAAGCATATTATGGTCTTAAGAAGCATAAAGTATCAGCCCTTGAGTTGATTATGGAGCCTCTTTGCCTTAAACCCTATTTTATGGTGTATTTTGCCTAGATCACCTTCTCTACATGTAAAGTTTGCAAATTTAGGTGAGAAATAGGCTTGGGAAGGGTAGATCTACAGTTTGGAGTCCATGCATGACTCAAAAGTCCTTTGCATGTAAGGAGATCTGAATGGACTCGGCGAGTCCTTTGAGTGGACTCGGCGAGTAGCATGAAGATGAGGGGCAACTCGACGAGTGGGATGAACAACTCGTCGAGTCAGATGAAGATTGCCTTGTGCTCGGTGAGTCTATTCTTAGACTCGGCGAGTCGGGTTGCAAAACCCCAAACTGTTTGAGTTGAGACTCGGATCAGTGAGTTGGGTGGAGACTCGGTGAGTTAGACAGGTCAGGACTCAGAAATCGGTAGACTCAACGAGTCATGGACTGACTCGGCGAGTCGAGACGCGAAAGGAAGGATTCTCAATATATATGAACTCGGTGAGTCAGTACAGTGACTCGGCGAGTAGGGTTGACCTGGAAAGTTGACCTTGAACAAGACTTTGACTTTGATCAGGGTTGACTTGGTTGTCTTTCGGGGGTCAGTTAGACTCAGTGTTGCATTGATATTGGTAGTTCGGGGAGCAAGGGGAGCAGGAGTTCAGTGAGTTGTCGGGCAGAAGCTAGTGAGATCATCATCAAGTTCAGCCAGTGCAGGTGAGTTTCCCTTTATGTGAATGGGTCTAAGGCCACAATGCCGACCCATGTAGTTATGAGTAGAAGACCCGGGGGTTAGCCCTAGGCACAGTATGCTAGTATGATATTCAGGACGATGTCCATTAATAGCGGGCAGGTGCCCAAGGATTTGTTTGTATCATAGTTTATACTTGTTGTGTGTGTGATACATGTATGTGCCTGGTAGGGAGGTGAGTGTGTGGGCGAGGTCCCGTATCTCACCAATAGCAGAGTGTGGATGGGGTTCCATATCTCATTAGTAGCAGAACAGGGGCGAGGCCCAAGTTAGGGAAGGAGTGAGAGTGGGTTGGGCCCGTATCTCACTACCAGTAGGAGCGTGGACGAGGTTCCATGGCTCATCAGTAGCAGGACAGGGGCGAGGCCCAAGATGGGCGAGGCCTTAGGACAGGATCAGTCGTAAGAATTTAGCTTATGTGTTGTGATATGTTTATGTTTTATTATTTGTTGGCAGACGAGGGCCTGTGACAGGCGAGGCCTAAGTGAAACAGATCTGTATCCGAGCAGGGCTAGAAGCCAGGCGGGGCCGTTATAACGGGCGAGGCCCAGGATAGCGGGCGTGGCCCAGTATGTGCAGTATGTGGTTATGCATGGTATGTGGTAGGGTGGGGTACTCACTAAGCTTTGTGCTTACAGTTTTCAGTTTTGGTTTCAGGTACTTCCGATAGCAGAGGGAAGAGCTTGGGGTGATCGCACGGCACACACCATTAAATAGATAGCCTGGGAATGTTTACTCTGATAATGAGCATGTGTTTTGAAAACTTATACTCTGATTATGTTGTGGAATGATGACCTTGCTTAATGTAATGTTTAATTAAAAGAAATTTTTGGTTTTGAATTTTGGGTCGTTACATAACTTTTAGAAACTCAGTTATGTTAACCAAGTAATTAGAACTACAATTCACATTCTCTTTTAATAACCAAATGAGCTTCAAGAGGTGTTTTGACAGGTTTACATGCGATCATACCAAATTCATGAAGTAATTTCATGCAGTATTTTCTTTGATTAAGACAAATGCCATTATTTGTTTTTATAATCTCTATTCCTATTTTTTTTTCGAGATCCCCTAAATCTTGATTAAGAGCTAAGATTTAAGAAAATTTTTGACATTATTCAATTCAATTTTACAGTTTCCAGTTATAATAATGTCATCTATATACACAAGAAGCACAACAATATTATCTTTAAAATTCCTAACAAATAAAGAATAATCATTTATACTCTGTTTAAAACCAAAGGTGGAAAAAGAGGAGCATAATTCATCATTCCACTTTCTATGGGCTTGTTTAAACCTATACAAAGATTTTATCAATTATAAAGCCTAACATCATCTTTTGGATGATATCCTTCAGGTAAGTTCATATAAACACTTTCAGAAAGGTACCCATATAAAAAACATTTCTAATATCAAGTTGATTAAGAGGCTAGGAATTATGAACAACTAAAGAAATGAAAATGCGAACAGTAACAATCTTGGCTACAGGAGAAAAAATCTCCTCATAGTCAATACCTTCTCTTTGTGTATAACCTTTAGCTACAAGCCTGGCTCTATATCTTTCTATATCTCCATTAGATTTTTATTTGATTTTATAAATCCAAGGACAACCTATAACTTTTCTTGCTTTAGGAAGATTAGTGATTTCCCAGTTGTTATTCCTATAAGTGCTTACATTTCTTCATTCGTAGCTTTTATCCAACTTGGATCTAAAGCAGTCTTACTATAACTATTGGGTTCAACAGTTTTATTAAGATTAGAAACAAAACAAAGATTTTCATTATTAAGAGCCAAATAGTTAATAGATCGCTCGGTTCCATATTTGTGTTTTCCCTCCACAACATAATCACTAAACCTAACTGGCATGTGAACATCACGCTCAGTTCCATATTTGTGTTTTCCCTCAGAAGGATTAGTATTAATTGAATCACTTTCCTCAGTCAAAGTAGAAAAACATGGAAACATCACACCAGGAGAAGGCACATGTGCCTCACTAGTCTGGTTACTGACATTAGAGGGACAAGTCTCATCCAGGTTCTGGCATGCACTAGCGCCATCCGACTGATGGACACTTCTCAAGTTATCTAAACTTGTGTTATCAAGAAGAGTACTAGAATGCAATGACTCATCATAGGAAAAAAAGTTCACTAGAATTTTAAGTGACATTAGATTTATCAGTCGAAGATGTAGACTTTAGCTTGAAAGGGAAAAGTTGGTTCATAGATTTTACATCCCTAGAAACAAAAAAAGTTTTGAATTAAGACTAAGAACTTTATAACGATTTTTATCAGAAGAGTAACCAAGAAATATGCATTTGATCAGCACTTTCAGAAAATTTATCAGAATTATTCAACTTAGTAGCAAAGCATAAACTACCAAAAACTCTAAGTTTATCAAAAACAGACGCATTATTATAAACAAGCTCATAAGGAGAAACACCATTTAAAATAGAAGTACGATTTCTATTAATCAAGAAAACAAAAGTTAAAATTAGTTCTATTTAGTATTTTAGAGGTAAACCAGATTAAAACATTAAAGACCTAGAAACATTTAAAATATGCACGTGTTTCATAGAATTTTACATCCTTAGAAACAAAACAAGATTTGAATTAAGACTAAGAACTTTATAACCATTTTTATTAGAAGAGTAACCAAGAAATATGCATTTATCTACTCTTTTAGAAAATCTATCAGAATTATTCATTTAGTGGCAAAGCATAAACTACCAAAAACCCTAAGTTTATCAAAAATATACACATTATTATAAATAAGCTCATAAGGAGAAGCACTGTTTAAAATAGAAGTAGGAGTTCTATTAATCAAGAAAATAGAAGTTAAAATTGGTTCTATTTAGTATTTAAGAGGTAAACCAGATTAAAATTTTAAAGACCTAACAACATTTAAAATATGCATGTGTTTCCTTTCTACAACTACATTTTGTTGTGGAGTATCAACACATGATGTTTGATGAAAAATACCTTTTGACACTAGCAATTGTCTCATTTTATGGTTTAAAAATTCAGTTCCATTATCTGACCTAACGGTTTTAATTCTAACACCAAACTGACCAAGTTGAATATTAAAGAAAATAAGAACACAATCATAAACTTCATCTTTTGACTTTAAAAGATAAACAAAAGTTGCTCTAGTGTAATCATCCACAATGGTCAAGAAATACGTAAATCCTTTTGTAGTTGTCACTCTATAAGGTCCTTATACATCTAGATGAATTAACTCACCAAGTTTGGAAGTAACATGTTGATTAATAGAGAAGGATTCTCTTGTTTTTTAGATTTAAGAGATACATCACAAGGTCGAAGAACTTCATTACGAAATTTAAGTTTATAATTTAAAGAACCCAAAGCTTGATCAGAGGGATGACCAAGTCTGCTATACCAAGTTAGTTTAGACACACAACAAATAGAAAAAGAGTTATTAATACTAGAAGAATTACCTAAAGGTACACTATTTATGTAATAGAGACCTCCAGATTCTCTACCATTCCCGATCATCTCCTTTGATTGCAAACCCTGAATTTTACAACTATGTTCATTAAAAATAACCTCACAATTACTGTCTTTGCAGACCATGTGGACATATAACAAGTTAACATTGAAGTCAGGAACAACAAAAACATAAAACAAAGTTAAGGAATTCGATAAGTTCATGTTACCAATTATTTCAATTTTAGTTGAAGTACCAATAGGATGACTAACAAGAAGATCTGATTTAGACACATCCACAGTGTCATGAAGAAGGAACTCAGAAGCAATCATATGTTTATTAGCTCTTGATTCAACAATCCATTTTTGAAAATTTAGATGAATTAAAGAATTGGAGAAAGCAAGTACTTGTCATATTAACACTAGTAGATGCTTCCTCATTAATTTGTCTATCACTAATAAGTTGTCAAATTTTGATGTATTGATCTTAGTAAGCTGATGAAACTCAGAATCTCCAACAGAATTAGAAAGATTAGAAGTATTTGAACTTGTAGAAGAAGTAGTAGTAGAATTGGCAGAAATTTTTTTGCTAAAATTATTCTGGTTATTAGATTTTTTTTTGGCTTGAAGTCCTTAGGTTAGCCAATTAACTTGTAACACTTTTCTATGGTATGACCTTTAATACCATAGTTCTTACACTGAATAGTTTGGTTCTTATTTCTATTAGGTTTATTAGAATTAGATCAGTTATTAAATATGCTATTGAAAGCAGCAGACAAATATTTACACGAAGACTGAGAAGACTAAAGAAAATACAAAGAACCATTTCTTTGAAGAGACTCTTCTTTTCACACAATAAAGAAAGTAGTGTTCACAGGTAAGGGTTCCATCAATAAAATATGACTTTTGACTTGATTATATGAATCATCAAGTCCAGAAAGAGACTGCATAACTTTCATGAGATTAGAGTGATCTTTTAGTTGAATAGAAGCCTCCCAAGTACACTCAGTTAAATGGGTAAGACCATCAAATTCTTTGCATAAGGAGTCAACCTTATTGAAGTAATCTGATAAAGAGATTCCATTTTGTTTAACAGAATTAATTTGTTGGTAAATATTAACCACAAGAGAACCATAAATTTATTATATGTTTCAAAAAGATTTTTCTAGATATCCTCAGCAACCTCATAATTAGTTTGACTCTAAACGATAGAATTAGAAATAGAAGACAGAAGCCAAGAACAAACAACAACATTACCTGTATCCCATTTAGATTTATTTTATTCATCAACATCATTCTTTTTTAAAGTTCCATCAATAAATCCAAGTTTGTTCCTAGCCTTAAGAGACCTAGAAATAGAGCTTCTCCATACTCTAAAATTCTCATTACCAGTTAATTTCGTGGTGATAATAGACGTAATAGTATTATCGGACCGGTGAATGTAGAGAGGATCATGAAAACTAATTTGATCATCCTTTTCCACTTCCAGCAGGAGGATCGGTAGGATCACCAGCCATAAAAATAGATAAAAATAAAGAACATGGAGGAAGCAATAAAGAAAACAGACACCTGCACTGATCTTAAGTCCAAATGATCACCACGTATCATGGGGCTCAAGACAATCAGTACATAATCAAGGAAAACAAAACAAATATAAAAGAAACAAAAAATAACTGGTGTACCCAAGACAACCAGGATCTCCCAGAAGAAAACAATATCAAACACAAGAAAGGAACAAGAAGATCCTCACAAAGCTGTCGAGAAGTAGCAATGAAGAGTCGGCTCTCTTTGTTCGTTCCATACTAGGGTTTATCGGTGAAAAAACCTGACCCCTAGAGAGTTATTTACGACTAAGAGATTGAACGATGATGATCTAGCCGATTGACTCCAAAAGAACCACCACAACAAGTTAACATTACTATGCAAGATTACAAACAATCTCGTAGTACCAGGATCTAAAGATAAATAAGAAACAAAGATATTCGTTTCTATTTGAAGGAGTAATAGCAGAAACACTAAATCGAAAAGAATAACCGAAGAAATCACAATTTATGTAACAAACCAAAGGATTCAGAAGAGAAACCCTATATCAAACAAAATCTGTGACGATCTAACCAAAACAATAGAAAAGAAGAGAGGATTCAGAGAATTCTTTTCGTAAACCGACGATCGAATGAAGAAATCACCAACAAGCATCGAAAGAGAAGAATTGGAGCCTAAACACTCTGATACCATCTTAAAAACAATAAACAACTCAAGTCTTCCCCACATCATCATTTCATTCACCAAGAAATAGATGGTTTTACATCAACAAAATACATCAGAAATCTCACAACATATCACACTCACACTCATATTACACATGAACAAGAAATTTGTACATAAAACAAAGAGTGTGAACAAACGCTAGCTGCGAAACCCTAATCTACATGTGAGAGAGACGAGAGAGTTTTTATGAATACAAAAGCGACAAAATGAATTGAATGACAAGAAAAATTCAACAACAATCACTTGAATACTTCGGTAAAGAAGATCCATGGTTCAACCCGAAGTGAGAGAGTTTTTATGAATACAAAAATGAGAAAATGAATTGAATGAAAAGAAAAATGTAGCAACAATCACTTAAATACTTCGGTAAAGAAGAGGGGTTTAACCAGAAGTCCGTGTGTAAACCCGTAAACCTGCATCATATTTACTAAACATACCCCACTTTTATATTCATTTACATAACTCATCCTAATAATCTATTGATTGATGTTTAAGTTTGAAAAATTTTAAATATAATTTTGTTTAACAACCAGGTTGAGAGGAATTGGCCACTAGGGAATGGGAGCGCTTGTTGTTTGTCGATATGGTAACGTCGTCAGAGTCTTTGCATCTTGTGGTGCCACTGGGTGGATGTTTTTTGGGTAGTATGATGTCATTACATATCCAACATACCTCTTCCACCACTGCATCCTAGTCAGCGCTGCGTAGATACCGATGATATAGGGCATACCATCTCTCCCGACAGACTTGGATCAGTGCTAGTGCTTCATCTTGGGTTCAATCTGGGGGTGGAAATCTTTAGAGTGGCTTCAACAGTGGAATATTGGAATTTCTTTTTCTAATTATCATTGAGATGAACAAGTCGATGAAGATGTGGGGTGGTAGGAGAGAGAGAAAGAGTTTATTCATTTTTTTTAAACATGCTTAAATGAAGAAAATAAAAAATATATATTAAAAAGGATATATAAGTCTTTTTATGTGATGCAGTGGACTATTTATAAAAAATTTTGAAATTATATAGACCTTCGATAAGATTTTTTAAACATAAGAATAATATCTCAGATTTCGGAAACCATAATGATTATTTATAAGGTTTTATCTAAATTTAATCATGACAATTGACAATGTTTAGTTGCAAATAGAAAATATTAAAAGTGACTATAAAATATCCCAAATTTCAAACATATTTTTTTTCTTTTAAAATCACAAGTAAAACATCCAAACATTTTTTTCCAGAAACACTAAACTACCAAATTGTTTAATAAACCAAATAAATGCGTATCAGAATTATAATAAAAAACAATATAAGTCTAAATCATAGTCAATAATAAAGCATGTGCAGTATAGTAAAGTTGGACTCTTCTTTCTGTCAGTATAACTACCCAAACCATGTTGTGTACCTTGAATCGCATCATAGTGTCGTTAGGTTATCATCTTCTTATATATATATATATATATATATATATATATATATATATATATATATATATATATATATATATATATGTATGTATCAAATAGAGTTTAAGAGTGAATTCAAATAACTGGAGGGCACCAACAAACTCAGTAACAACCATCTGATTCATTAGATCATGCAATCATATTTGATTTTTAGTTTAAAGGGTAATATTGTAATCTATGTTATGTGCTCTCCAATAAGGAAGCTTAATCATTAATCACGATCAATCATACTCACTTTGTCCTAAAATTGTTGTCCACTGACAAAAAACACACATATTAAGAAAACATTAATTACCACTAACTTTATTAAACAAATTGATAGGTTTACCCCTTTGTTACCTTTAATTTCATGGTTGGTAAACTAATAATGAGGGGTATTTTCGTAAAAGTGGTATTTCTTTTTAGAAGTAGGCTACTATTTTGGGGCAAACGAAAAAGAAAGCATGCACTATTAGTATGGGACAGAGAGAGTAATATTCTCCTAATCTAAAGTTTACACTCAACAATAATGGAATCGTGATTTCATCATATAAGCAACAACATATGATAATTCATTTGTGCCTTCATCTTGTACAATGCCAAGATATATTCTTCTAGTATGGGACAGAGAGAGTAATATTCTTCTAATCTAAAGTTTACACTCAACAATAATGGAATCGTGATTTCATCATATAAGCAACAACATATGATAATTCATTTGTGCCTTCATCTTGTACAATGCCAAGATATACATAGGCTTGAGCTAGAATCGATAATTCTTTAGTTACATCATTCGATTATATTAAAGTGGTGAAGATTCATTATATTAAAATTTCTAATACATGTGATTGAGGGTAACTAGGAAATCTTCCTCTGATTAAATACATTTTTTTCTCTTTTTATAGAGATCGATGTTAATGACTTGGTGTAACATTCCAAAAATCGTAGTAAAAATTTTTCATTTTAAATAAGTCAGACTATTCATTCATTGTTCTAAAAACGATAAGGGTCAAGGTATTCTCAAAACATCAAAGTAATTTTTAAACATTTAGTGTGAAATGAATCTCCATGGGATACAGTGCGATCAAGTTGGGCCCTCCCTTTTCAAACCAGATGTACCAGAAACCATAAAAAAAACCGTAATCACAAATCTTAGTGAGTTTTCCCAAAATACAAGCACACAAGATTTAACAACATGCATACTGGGTCCACATTCATCAGACTCGATTACCCCCGAGCCCATAACATGAGTTTGGATTACATTCCCGACCCACAACTCATGTATAGATTGCTCTCGAGCCCATAATATAAGTCTGAAGTTCCCTTTAAACAAACAACTTATGTCTGATCGCTCCCGATCCCACATCATAATCTGGAATGTCCTACTGGGCCACAACTTATGTATGGATTGCTCCTAGGTTTGTTGGCTGCTAAACAAAGCAATAATGCCTCACCCTAACCATATTATGTCGATATACGCCACATATAAGCATATAACCAACACACATATAATCATGTAGATCTAACATATCACTACATCTTAGCAACATCCTATATATAAGGATACACAATCTAGTGGGCCGCATTGGTGCGTTCGACCTACAAGTACAGTGAGGAAAAATCATGTGATTCAAAAATCTGACTACAATCCCAACTTAATGTTGCATTGACCACATCTAACAGCTCTCACTGCCAAATGATTGGTGCTAAACACCTCCTAACATTCCACACAATGTAAACCCTAAGTCTACCTTCTAAAAATAGAAATTTGACTAAAAGTCAACCCAAACCAAAAGTCGGCGGTCAAAGTCAACACCCAACATTGATTTTAGTTAACTGCCATGTCGTGGCCTTCCATGGTCACATCGTAGCCCTTATGCGATCAACATATGGGAATTTCCCAATGGCCACACTGTGGCGACTTATGGCTACGATATGGGAGCTGAGATTCTAAAGGCTTCATAGGTTAAGTTGTTTTCTTCAATTCAAGAGCTCCAAAGCTCAGATCTAGTCCATTATATGGTCTAAATGGATAAAGTTTCCAACTTTGTCCATTGAGACACCCAAAGTGATTAAGATCTCCAACCATAGGTCGAAATAAGGCCAAAAACTACGATGTCTTAATCATTAAGCCTTTATTTTGAAAAAGTCTGTAACCCAAGCACTTCAGATGGGTTATTAATACAAGATTTATCATAAACAAGAAAGCTTTATATATATATATATATATATATATATATATATATATATATATTCATGTCCAATACATGTCTAGAATCTCTTTTAGGTCAAAATGAACTAAAAATGACCAAAACTCATGCAAAATATAATAACTTTAACCAAACACTAGATCGATAACATAATATGTTCATGGGACTTGATAAAGTCATAAAGTTGACAACTATATGAGTTTTGTCCTTCCAAACTTGCTCAAACATGAAGAACATGAGATAATATCTTAGATCTAGCCACTTCAAGACATAAAGATTTAGCCTTTGACACTTACAAATGTCCAAAATCTATGTGAGATGTTGATGATGTTGGTTCCTTGCAAATCCTAAACGATCCTTAGGAATGGATATTAGATTTTGATGATGAGTTTGTTCAATTCTTGATAGCCGATGCACATCATGAACGATCCATCCTTCTTTTTGACAAACAATATCAGAGCTCCCCATAGAGACAAGCTTGGCCAGATAAAGTATTTGTTAAGAAGTTCTTGGAATTGATTGGAGAGTTCTTGAATTTCAAATTAAGCCAAACGACAAGGAGGTCTTGCCATTGGTGTTGCACCTTTGACCAGATCGATTTGGAATTCGACCTGTCTAACTGGAGGTATTACAGGAAGATCCTCTGGAAATATGTCCGAGTAGTCGCCCACTCGCGAAATATCTTTGATTTCCTTATCCTTTCCTTTCATATCCACCATGTGGGCTAAGATATCGAAGAATATCTTCTACAAACACTTCCTCACCTTTATGCAAGAGATGACTCTTTGATTTCCTTATCCTTTCCTTTCCTAATTTATCTCTGTGAATCGCAAGGGCTTTGTTGTTGGGTAAAGTTAGTCGGGCGACCTTTTAATAACATAAAATCTCCTCTTTATGAGGTGATAGTCAATCCATTCAGATGATTACGTTGAAACTCCTAATGGTAATAGACATTAGGTTGACGTGTAGGACATGGTTATTCATGGTGAGAAGGCAATTGGTGAGTATTTCTAAGGTTCCTTCTATCTGGCCATTTGCTACTTCTACTATGTAAGCTTTGTTAAGTTTGAACGATTTATGGTTTATCATGATTCTAAAAATTATGGGAAATAAATCTTCTATCGACACCATTATCCAATAATATTGTAGCATAAATATTGTTGATAAGAAACGTACCAGTAACCATAGTTGGGTCCTGGCAAGCATCTCGAGCCGAAACATCCAAAAAATTGTGATAAAAATTTTCATTTAAAAATCAATAGTTTCAATCATAAAATTGATCCAAGTCAATAAAAATATACAATATCCAAAACACCAGAGTAACAGTATCCTAAAAACTACACAAATCATGAGGGGAGGATGTTGTGCCATCACACTAAGCTCTTCCCTTCTATACTGGAAGTACCTGAAATCATAAACATAAATTTTAAGTATGTGGCTGAGTGAGTTCCTACAAAATACTACATACCAAACATACAATTGGGCCTAGCCCTGAGGTATAGTCCAACCCAATAAACAAATATGGGCCCAACCCTAGGGCCCCGCCCAAGAGTTTACTTCAACCTGATCATACAATAATAGGCATGGGGTTTATTTCAACCCGGTCGTACCATAATGGGCCCTGCCCTGGGGTTTATTTCAACCCAATCATACAATAATGGAACCCACCCTTGGGTTTATTTCAACCGAATTATAAAAACTTATATAAAAGTCACAGGACAGCTATCATTCTACATAACAAGATAATGGGTCGACATGGGTGTCGTCGACCCGCGGATACAATGAGGAGACTTACCTCTAACTGAAGATAACTGAATTGCACACTCGAGGTGCAACTGACACGACTCCTAACACTAACATATCCTAATAATAACCCTAATTATAATTAGTATTAACCCACAAACGAAATTCTAATTTATCCTTTGTGTATCTAAGGGAAAAGACCATTTTGCCCTTCCTATTCATGACTCAGCTAGTCAAAGCTGAAAACCCTTACAGACCTAAGGCCCAAAATGCATTAATACCTAACATCCAAATTTCATATCTATCATCCAAAAAACATCTAGCACCATAAAGTTGTAACCTTTATTCCTTTTCATGACACATGGAGGCTAAAAACACAACCCTAATTTAAATTATCAGCTAAACTTCCGTTACTCTTGCATGGATGAAAACCAAGGTCCAAGTTTGAGTTTTTATGACATTAAACACCCCAAAATAGTTTAAAGGATGACTTAAATGCCCTGGAGTATTCCATACTCACAAGGATTAATATTTTGTGATGAAAGGGGTATAAATCTAAGAATGAACAAGAAGATGCACACATGATAGTGATTGATGGATCCAAAGGCTTGAGCGAAACACACAACTTCAAGATTATTCCTTCACCACTAAGAACACCCAAAATGACCTTTTGAGGATTCAAAACACAAGAATACACACACACACAAATAGGGTTTTGAAATGGAGGCTAAGAGAGATGGAGGTTGGAGGTATGGAAAGCTTAGACTCCATAGTGTCTTTTCAATAGGGGCCAAAAATCAGATATTAGGGTTTGACCTATGCTTGCATATGCCCATCGTACACACATGTACGTAGTTTTACATAAGGAGATCTTCAATCATTACTTAAGGGCCTATGCCCGACATACCCAACCCTACCGCCCAACGTAGGCGTCACACCCCCGAACCGAATGGCGGAAACGTCCGAGGGCTCTTGTGACTCAAATTGAATACCATCACAATGAATATACATGAATCGTAACACAAATCATCACCATGCATTGGAATATTACAACTGTTATTTTTTACATTTAGTACATTCTTTTAAACATTACAATTCCATAACATAGACTGTCTGATAGATAATTTAAGCAAAACACCATGACATTTCCTAATACTTATTCTTTGGCTTACCTGTTACCTGAGAATACAAGTTATTTTGGAAAAAGGTTAACATATGAAATGTTGGTGAGTTCATAAGTAATATTATAGAAAAATGATTTTTGTGAAGTTTGAAAAACCCAGAAAATCCGATATTTTATGAAAAGAGTATTTGTTTATAAAAAGTGTGAAGATCCGTAAATATGCTTGTCGATTTTGAAAACATGTATAATTTTTGAACTTTGTATACATCACATAGGTGAAAATGTTGAACTTTCCAGGAAAACCCGATGTTTTCCCAATACGAAAATTACATGACTTGTTTATTATTATATCGATACGACGAATGTTTTTGATTACCCAGGTGACATTGGATTAACTAGGGTTTGTGAGTTGTTACAATCACGCATTAATGAAAACGACTAGTTTATAACTACAAGTTATGAACGATCCTTATAGCGTCGTCCATACTACTCACATAATCCAACCACCCTGACTTCTCTTGATTAACGTCACGAATCTGTTTACTTGAATTATTATAAGCCGGTCAACCGAGGAGAAAGGAGGGTACGAAGCCCCCATTTATTTCCATAAGTTATTCAAGGCTATCGGGAATCCGAAAGGCACTTGGCCCAACTCGCATTTGACTTCTCGACCTCACTAGCAGTACTAATGGACCGTTAGGGCCCAACAGAACAATAGAGCTATTGAAAGTCCTTTTACATGGAATTGGGTCATAGGAGGCCCATTAACATGTAAGCGCGTGCCCTTCGGGCCCAAAGATCAGGTTATTGGGCTAGCAAGGCCCAACAAGCATGATTTGAAACTTTCAAGCCCAAAGTTTGAATGTTGACTCATCATAGTTATCGCGTGTTTATTGAAATACTTTGGTTTATTGATTTTTGTTTTGTTATTGATTCGAGACCGAATCAATTCGTTTTGTAACGATATTTGTTGTTGAGAGTGTATTTGTTTTTCCGTTTCGTCGGTAGTTGTGGATCATGTATTTTGTCTTAGTGAATTAATTTGTTTAAAAGTAAGATTTTTACCTTTTCACAACCTTTCTTTTATAAGCATAGCACTTTTAGTCCTTTATATAAAAGAATTTCATTTTAGTCCTTTAAACATTATTTTGACACTTTTGTATCATAAACTTGTTGAAAAGACATTTTTAACCCAATTTTATTTTGTAAACAGCTTTAGCCTTTCCAGAATGATGTTTTCTAGGTTAAAACCCCCAGTTTCGCAAGTTTTATAGTTTTGGCCCAAAATAGAAAATTTTTACATTTTTGATCATTTTTGAAATTGAAAAGCATTTTTGACCTTTGAAATAGTTTTAATACACTTCAAATACCCTGTTTTACAGAAAATTGCATTTTCAGCCCCTCAAACTTAGAAATCTCACATTTTGAGGCTTATTGGGCCGAAAAGCCCAAATCTAGCCCATTAGGTTCAAAATTTACACATTAAGTCCCTTAAAAATGTTGTTGTTCAGAAAAATTATTATAGAAACTGTTTGGAACCTTTTGACCCTCCAAAAACTATAAATTTGTCGATTTGTACCCTAAGTTTTCTATTTTTGACATTTCAAGCCCTAAAATGTGTTTTATGTTAGGATATGTTCACCATAACCTCATAAACTATTTTTGTTGACTTGATTAGTGTATAATAACTTAAGATATGTTTATTTCCTTTCTTATGCCTTAGATCTCGGTTTTTACACACTTTTTGATAATATATTCATCACAAAACACATGATATCACACACATACATGCATCAAATCACACATAGCATACATTTACACATTGATCTACACATTTACTTGTATTCTCCCCCATAAAACTCATAAAAACCAAAATGGAAGGGGTATGAAACTCACCTTGGGTGTTGTTTCAGTTTTGGAAGGAAAAGATGAAGAAGAATTCGATCCTAGCAACCTTTCTTGGAGGATCTCAAACTTGGATGCTTCTAAGGTGCAAGATTATGAGTTTGAATGAATTAAGAGATGATTCTTGAATGAAAGAAAATAGCTAGATTATGGATCTAACATCAACTTACCTTAGATGATGTGTTTATGGGTTAAATCTCCTTGAAAGCTTCCTTAATCTTGAAAATATGGAGAGGAGTAGAGAGAGAGTTTTCTTGAGAGAATTGTGAGTGAAGGGTGTGTGTGTGTGTTTGTTTGGATTCGGCCGAGAGGGAAAGAGGGAGAAGAAGAGAGAGTGAGCTTGCATGGAAAGATGAGAAGTACATGGATATTTGAAGTGTAATGCCTAGTTATTCCCCATACAAAAATGATGTGGCATGCAAGAAGTCAACGATTTCCTTTCTCTTGGGCTTGGGCCGATATTTGGAGAGAAAAAGGAAGGAATTGGGCCCTTAAATTCCTAGGTCCAAATCATAGCTAATTTAGATAACTATTACCCCAAAATAAATCAAGTAATGATTTTTTTTATGGCCTATTAGGGCTAATTAGGTTAGTTATGACCCAGTGAGGTTCATTTAAATATTTTGTTTCATTCTAGGCCCAAAATATTAAAATAAATGAAAGTGGGTCCAATTAGAGCCCATTCAAGAGCTTTAAGCCCATGATATTCCAATTGGAAGCTTATTGGTCCATTGGGCCGAATAAGGAAGTCCTAGTCCAAAATGGACTTAAACAAGGACTTCTAGGGTTTCCAATTATTTGTTGACTATTTGTAGTGCTTGTATGAAGTGTTTGATTGAAATTCTGTTTTCATAGAGTAAGCATCATGCATGCTTTCATGTTTTTGATTCATAGTTGACATAAGTGTTGTAGTTACAAGGCACCAAAAATTTCTAGTTGTGACAGTAGGAACTAATATTGCAACTTTTAAGGACATTAGGCCATTACTAAAGCTACCTGGAATACTGGTGTTACACTAGCGCCAATCATAATGCTTTTCTTTTGCCACCCTGATTATTTAGTTTAGGCAATCGTTCTTGAAGTGTCCCAGTTGGTTGCATTTGAAGCAGTTATGATTTCCTCCTATAGTGATGGTTGAGGTTGTAGTTGTTGGGGTCTTTTTGTAGAACTTAGTGATGCGACCTTTCAATATACATGTGTTGTGAATAAACACCCTGCAATTAAAGACATGACCTGGTACATTAGGGAAATACTGTAGTGTAGATCTTTGGTTGGGTGGGAGTGTTTGTGTTTCCGGCATAGATAGTTATATGATCTTATTTGGGCTTGAGGATTTTGAAGTGCCCTTTGGAATTCTCGTGGTATTTTCATTTCGAACCCTCCGTCCGCTTCTTTTTCGTCATTTGGGTCATGGTATACTGACAGAGATATTTTTCAATCACATGATAGGTTATTTCTTTAGCATAATCAAAGGTAGTGGGTCTGGCAATAGCAACCAGACCTCGAATTGGGGGAGCTAGCCTTCGAATGTACCTTTTAATCTTTTCGCATTTTGGTTTCACTATTCCTTGGCAGAGGTTAGCAATGTCGTTAAATTAGGATGTGTAAGTAGTCACTTCCGAATAGGGATGGCAAAAAGCCCTATACCTAATGGGGAACCTGAAACCCGCACTCGTTTTGATTGAGGAATCCCCAGGTTGACCGGGGATGGGGACGGGGATGGCGAATACCCGAATAAAAAAAGTGGGGATATGGATGGGGATGGGGATACCCTTAATCCCCGACCCTGGACCCGCCCACGACATATATTAATATATAAAAATAATACGAAACATATCTTTATAGTATAGTTTATAATACATAAAATTTGATCTAAGTAACATAACTCATTAGTAATTACTTGGTTGAAATTATACTTTTTGCTTCTTCTTTTATCTAATTTAAACTCGTATATATATATATATATATATATATATATATATATATATATATATATATATATATATATATTTTTCTCTTTGGTTGATCTATTTTACCTTAAATGCCAATCTGATAATTTTTTTTCTTCTTGATTTTTCATGTATGTATTTCAATTTGGTAGAAAATTTATTTATATTTTTTCTGCAATTTATGGGTTCTTATATATTTTATAAAATATTTAAACTTATGCTGGTAAAATTCAAATATAGAGTTTTTTCTTATGTAAAAGTTTGCATGTTTAAAGAGAAAAAGAAATCCTCGTTTTCCCCGTTGGGGATCCCCGTCCTCGTTGGGGGTGCGGATAGGGGTTTATTTATATTCCCTGATGGGGATGGGGATGGGGATGGCGATTGGGGTCCCTGTGTTCCCCGCCCTCGTTGCCATCTCTACTTTCGACCCTTTCATAGTAAGGTTACACAAGTCTTGTTCTAGAGCCTGGATTTCCTGCTAAGAACAATACCCTTGATCAACCTCTACTTCAGGGATTCTGAACTAAATACACATGCCACATCAATTCCCATAGAGTTGGTATGGTTATTCCACCAAGTTAGGGCAAAATCCATTAGTATACAAGTTCCATACTTAAGTCGATAGCTATTAATATAGGAACTGATCTAGAACACTACCTCCAACACCTCTATCCAATAGGATAGACCAATGTCTCCTTCCGTACTGAAGAAGGATTGGGGTTTGTAGGCTAAGAAATCCTTGTATGAACAAGATGTGGAGTTGTTTCTATTAAAGACTGGAATATCACAATAATTTCCATTGTTCACTTGAGATTTGTTCTGAGCGGCCTCATACATATCAAAGGTTGTGGCAATACTTTGTGTAATCAGGGGTTGCAATAGTGTTGATTCCATTCAAAATAATCATGGTGGACAAACCTGCATATTTCTTCGAGGGGACATTTTCCTAATATGTTTAGACGGACACGTTAAATTGGTTTACGCTATGTAGTCATAAACAAATATTTATGACTTATATATATATATATATATATATATATATATATATATATATATATATATATATATATATATATATATAGATAATGTGTTACTATTGATCTCCAAATTATAGAGAGAGCGATTAATTTCTGAAATCCTATAAATGATAGAGCGAGAACTGGAGTCTTACTGATTATAGATGATAGCGAGAGAATTGAAATCCTACTGATTTCAAATGATACGGAGGTAACTGAAATTCTTCTGATTTCTCCAACTAGTTTTGTATCTTTGATATTTCCTTTGTCTTCTTTAGATTCCTCTCTTTTAGTGGGTTCTTTTTAGATGGTTCATCCTCAGAAGTATCCTTGTCATCATTGGAAGATAGGGGAGAGAGAGGTTTGGAGACAACTGAATGATCGATTGGGGATTATGGGTTTCTCTACTACGAACATAGTGAGGGTATTGGTTCTTTGTTTTTTTTTTTTCGGATTTAAGTAAATTAGGAAAATATAGGATAACATTTTTTAAGTATTTTTATGATTTTAAAATTGTGTGAGTTGTTTTGCAGTTGATATAAGAATTATAAGGTACTAGGTATCAGTAGTAAGTAATGAAAACATCCTTCAATCTCTAAAACTCTCAACCATTGTACTCTGTCAAACTTCTTGCTCAAGGTTGGTTGTGTACCGGCCCGACTATAAATAACATAGGCGTGTGTTCCTGGATTATTTATGATATGGCTTATGTATGGTACTAACCTTAGTTAAGGCGTTTGACCTAAAGGATTGAGTTACTAGTTTTAGTTGAATGTATGTTAGAATTTTATTAACTTTTCTCATTGCAGGTCACTGCATATATATATAACTCTTAAAATTTGTGTTGGTGAGGTTTGCTGTATTATTAGTTGTTTTTTTGTAATCCAAAACTATCAAGTAAGGATCAGGACCAGACAAGAAGTACTAGAGGGCAGGACGATTTTAGCATATAACCATTCTGAAATCCAGCAACCCAGGAGACTCTTCAAACCAGTAACCTCTGGCACAACTAGTCAAGAAGTAGGGTAATTAATAATAATAATTTTATTATGATCATATTGCTAGAGTTGTATTCCTCTTTCAAGGATATAATTTCTCTAAAGCTAATTTAGGTTTGATACCAATTTGTTACACCCCTGGCCAAGACGGTGGAACATGCTGGGCTGTGCGACTTAGTTCATGTATCACAAGCAATTAAATATATAAAACAAGTATTACAATAACAAGATAGTAGTTGTATTCCATCTTGAAGTTTGGAAACCAGGTTCTTATAGGTAATAATAGATACATGAATTACCATTAAGAGACACGTGCATATAACAAAAAAAAAATAGAGAACTATGTTTCCTAAAATCCATGACTATTCCATCGTTTGAAAACTTGATTAGTGATCTCTTGAGAATACATTTAATCTTGAGGGTCAAGACAAGGCTGTTGAGAGTTATAGGTTTTTTTTTCTAGTGTAGTAGTGATAACTTTATAATGATCAAAAAATATTTTCATTGTAAGTAAAACCATACTTAAAAATGTGTTTGTAAAGAACCTTAAAAAACCTATGAAAGCCAAAAGTTGTTTTTCCGTAAGCAAAAACGATGCATGTAACTGTTTCGTAAAGAGAGAAACCGAGTACGCTGTTTCGAGAAAGAGATAAAGGGAGAGAGAGAAGGGGGAGAGAGAGACAGAGATAGAGAGATTCAATAAATGTTTATAATAAGTCCTATAACCGATTTATGTAACTGAAGTACCCCTTGTAATGCTTCATTGAACGTTTTGCAATGGACTAAGATATTTATCACCGTTTTCAATTGATCAGTCGAGGTTGTCCCTAACAACCACAGGTGGGGGTGCTAACCCGTATAGATCTATAAACATGTATCTCGCTTCAAGGTTTAACGTTTATATTCGTGTGGGTATCTTGAGTGTTTTTACTTAAGTAATGAAAAGCATCTCACTATGAAGCTCTAAACCAATCTGTACGAATAACTCTCATAGTAGTGAACACGAGTACATGTAAAAATTCCATGTTATAATGATTATAACTTATATATATATATATATATATATATATATATATATATATATGCCTAACTTTGAAATACTAAAAATGATGACAATGTCACATATCACACACACACACACACACAC
This sequence comes from Lactuca saligna, assembly GCF_052625555.1. Taxonomy (NCBI): domain Eukaryota; kingdom Viridiplantae; phylum Streptophyta; class Magnoliopsida; order Asterales; family Asteraceae; genus Lactuca; species Lactuca saligna. The sequence continues at coordinate 209,350,509 of NC_136420.1, forward strand.
ACACACATATATATATATATATATATATATATATATATATATATATATATATATATATATGTTTGGTCTAGAAGTGTTGCGTCTTGGGCTTGGTCCTTTGCCAAGTTTTGTTATCCGGTTTGGGCCTGTCCAATCGTGATTATTGTATTAGGGCTTAGTATTTAAGGTGCATGCATACACCCTTAGTAAGGATCACTTTTTCATTATTATTCACTGTAATTGTACTACAAACCCTAGCTAGCCTCTAGAGTGGAAGTTCTTTGTCGAGCTTTGCTGAGGCGTGACTACGTCTGTATTATTAAGCAATACTTTGATTCCATCTTGTGTTTATAGTGGTTATTTGTTTGCTTTACTGATTAACATGTTTAAGATCTAATTGATCTAAGAGTTTTTCAACTTATCAATTGGTATCAAAGCAGGAGACTGTGTAATCCATACACATCTCTTCTGTTGAAGATGATCTTAGGGTTTTTCCGCTTTGATTGATATTGTTAGATTCGTCATTCTCTATTGACGTAGTTCTTTAATAATCAATGTTACCCTAACATTATTTACAAGTCTGATCTTAAGCAGGTTTTTGATCAAACATCGTCATGTCCATGGATGATTCCCAATCAAACGCAATCAATATCTCCAATAGCATAGGATCGACGACAAGGATTCCTATGGATGCATCACTTTGAAGACTACGTGATGGGTTCAGAAGACAATGGATACTTGATCTTGGAAGAAATTAAAATTGGTCCATTCGCTCACTCAAGCACTTCAAGGATTGTTAAAACTCAAAAGGAGTATATTCAGATCGTTAACGATGTGAAAGACATACCCCAAGATGAGAACGAGAAGTTTCAGTGCAATATCAAAGCTTTAAGGATGATTAGGTTTGCATTACAATCGGACACGTTTCGTTGGTAAGTTCTTGCACAACAGAAAAGGAAATATGGGACAGGTTGAAGGAACTGTATTCTACAGATGAAGACCTTGAACATTCAATCCAAACTTTATTGCTCTCATAATTTGGTGACTTCCAGCAGAAGCCTGAAGAGAAGCTTATTAAAGCTTTTGATCGTTTTAATCATCTCCTTAGTAAGATGATAAAGCATGGAATAGAAAGGAAAGTCATTAAACAAAAGGTCATATTTATGAATGACCTTAGACCTGAATGGATGACTGTGGTGTCTACTGTGAAGGCACACGAACAATTCAAGGCTTATTATGTGGCAAAGGTAGTGGGAATACTAAGGTCACATGAGAGTGCAGTGACTAAGGAAACGAACGTGGTTTCTAGCATGGGATCATTAGCTCTAATCTCCAAAGGAAAGAATGTTGCTGAAGAAGAAGAAGATTTAGATCTTTCTGAATATGGTCTAACTAGCGAAGATTTTGCTTTAATGGTGTCAAATCCCAAGAAGTTTATCAAAAGAAGGTTCCCAGTCAATAAGAACCAAAACTGGCAGGGAAGCTACAATGCTGAGAAGGTGAAGGAGGAACCGAAGAGCGTTCCTCCGTCTGAAGAACCAAAAAAGGAAGCAAAACTTGGTGGTGACTCAGGATTTAACTGTCACTATTCTGGAGGCAAAAATCACTTTGCCAAATATTGTTTGTTGAAAAAGAAGTTTGAAATGAATGACGATGATGACGAGGAAGCGAACCTCTTACAACGATTGGAGGAAATCAAGAAGAAGAAAGCTAGATCTCATAACACTATGAATGCTTTAACTGTGCAGGGAAATACTGTGGATGATGAATTTGGCAGTGTTGAAGTTTGGTCGACTGATTCTGAAGATGAAGAAGTGAGAAGCCCACTCATGGTAGAGCTTTGTTGGTGAAAGAAGAAAACGTTGCTGGAAAGTGTATGATGGTGACTTCTGAGGTGTCACAAATGAGAGTTTATGCCACTAATGGGGGATGAGACAAAGCAAAAGAGCGAGAAGACAAGTGTTTTGCAGCAAAACATGTTAGTATGCAGATCAATGAATGCGATGAGTTGATCAAGAAGGTACAATCTATTCTGGTTTCTTTAAATATCCCCATCACAAACTATCAAAAAGAACTAATTGGATTAAAATCTAAATTTTCTAGTATAAGTAGTAGTTTAACTCAAACACGTGTCACAAACTCCAACCTAACTGATCAAATCAGCAGGGTATCATCGAATAGTGAGGAGAGGCGTATGTGGATAGAGCAAAAGGAGAAGGAGTTGATTAGGCCTAGAAATGAAACAATATATTTGCAAAGAGATAATTTAAAGCTTTTGAACCAATGGAATGTTTTTTGTTAGATTGCTAGAAGATTATATTCCAACATTACTCAGTTTCATCTTAATTGTGGTATAGGAAAGAAGATACATCATATTATTTTACCCTTCCTTGAGTTCCAGGAGGATGAAATCGATGTCGATGCATACAATTGTGAAAACGTTATTTCTTCTGATGATATCTCTCCCTCTTACAAAATTGGTCTTGACAAAATAGAGTCCTTCATAAAGTCAAAAGACCATAAGGGCATGCTCAAAATTTTGTTGGGTGAGAATGACAAATTAAAAATCAAAACCGAAAATGTACAACAATTTGACTCCTTGAATGCCAAATAGAATTCAGAAAACAAAATGATATTGAAAACACTTCTGAATTCAATGAGGATGATGATATATGTGTGATATCTGTAGATGATGAGGTGGACTATTCTGAATTTGTCATGAGCGAACCCAAAACCAATATAAATCTTATTTCTGAAAACTATGTTTAGTTCGCTCGCTCATCAAAAGACAAGAATAAAGTTCTCAAGGCAAAGGCTATTGTATATCAATAGTTCCAAACAACTCCAAATCAAGTTTACACAGTTTAAGGAGTTACATAGCAACAGACAGCCGAACTAACGACATTAGTAGAAGAAAATAATGTTGGTGGTTTCGATGAGTTTTTCTGGTCAGCACCGATAGATAATGCCGATGAAACAGAAGGTCTATCTTAGAAAACATCATGGAGAGTGAAAGGTAGGTATGTGGCAGAACCACTTAATGATCCTACACGATTTGATGTGCCAAGAACAAGTGGTACGAATATTGACTCAGGCGAACCAGTCAGGATGTCAAACGAAACCTCTTCTCTAAAGAGTGAAAGTAATGCTCAGGTACCAAAGCGAAAGGCCAACATCCATAAAACTCTAAAACAAGTGTTAGAGAGAAAGCATCAACGAAATTTGAGATACAAGAAGAATCTAACTGAAAGGAAACAGTTTTGGCGATCTCAAAATCCTAGTTACGTTCGCTATGATAAGGCTTCTAAGTCAAAAGAAGAAGCAAAAGCAAACTCAGCTTCTCATATTCCTCAGAGTCAAGACAACCGAAGGAAGAGCTTCGGTCCTCAGAGTCAAGGCAACCGAAAAGGAAGTTTCAACCCTCAACCAAGTAAGGGCATTGATCGAAAGCTTAATACCGGTCCCAAGTCTTATCTTTCTCACTCTCACTCTCACTCACAGAACGATAGAAAGGGAAAAGAAAATCTCTTTCTAGGAGATGAAAAGAAGATGTCGTTTGAAACTAAAATGGAGAACCAAAAGATTGCTAATGTTGAATCAAAAATTGAACCTAAAATACTCAAATCTAATAAAATCAAAGTTTTCACCATAAAAAGAAAAGATGAAACAACACTAATAAAAATAACCTTTTTAGTTGATGTTTCTCTTACAATTCCCTGTTATGTAAAGGCTCACAAGGACCCAAGAAACTTTGGGTTCCTAAATCTGCTTAATTTTTGTAGGTTATGCGTGACGAGAAATTTGATGATGAATGGTACATAGACAGTGGTTGCTCGCGTCACATGACAAGAAGAAAGGAGGAGCCGAGGGAATTTCGGTCCCTTCAAGATGGTGGATGTGTCAAGTATGGTAATAATTCTTTTGGCACAATCAAAGGCTATGGCATGATTACCAATGGTGATTTCTCAATACGTAAAGTGGCGTACATTGAAGGTCTACAACACAGCTCATCAGTGTTTCTCAACTGGTGGTTGGTACCAGGTTAAAGGTTTCATTCGATGACGATGGCTCAGAGATTACTGAAAAGAAGACGAACAATATTTTGTTGAAATCGAAGCAAAAAGGATGGGATGTCATTTCCTATGAGTAGTATTTCATCCGCATACAATACCAAAAAGCTGACTATAATCCCACTAGCCTTGACATATACACAAGATTCATCTTCACTCCTTGAAAAGCCAAATTCTTTGACTTTCTAATCGAAGCAAAGATTCCATCTACGAGGTGCTTGCTTTAATCCATAAATTGATTTCTCAAGATTACACATTCAATTAGGGTACTCTATACTAAAAAAACCCTCTGGCAGACTCATGTAAACACCCTTTGCTAACTTTTCATAAAGGAAAATGGTTTTGACATCCATTTGCCATATTTCATAATCATGAAATGCAGCAATGGCTGACATAACCCTAATAGACTTAATATTCGCTACTGGTGAAAAGGTCTCATCATAATCAACTCCTGGAGTTTGAGAAAAGCCCTTTGCAACCAGTCGTACCTTATAAGTGTGTTCATTACCATCGATGTTAGTATTCTTCTTGAAGATCCATTGGCACCCGAATGTCTTGAGACCTGGTACATTGTCAACCAAGTTCAAACTTGATTGTCATACATGTATTGTATCTCACTATCTATAGTCTCTTTCCATTTAGTAGCCTCAGGGCCTTTCATGGCTTTCGTGTAGCTGTTAGTTTCATCCAAACTTACCGGTGTGCTATCACTGATAAGTGTATCACCCTCCGCAGTAATATCGAAACGGTAGTAATGCTTAGGTACATTCATAACTCTCATGGAACGTCTTAGAGGTACATATTCTTCTTTCGGATCAACATGAGTTTCCTCCTCAGGTTGATTGCTAGGGTTGAGGTTCTTTCACCACTTGACTCTTAAATTTCTTCAAGGTCAATTTTCCTCCCACTGTTTCCTTGGCTCATGAATTGTCTCTCGCGTAAGACTCCTCTCCGTGCGACATAGATCACATTATCACTAAGTCTATAGAAGCGGTAACCAAAGGATCTTTGTGGGTATCCGATGAAAATACACCACTCACTTCGAGGTTCAAGTTTATCGTGAGACTTGCGCCACGCAAAAGCCTCGCAACCCCAAATCTTGATATGGTCCAAATTGGGAACGTTTTCGATCCACATCTCATGAGGTGTTGTAGCATCCTTTTTTGTAGGGACTAGATTAAGAATATGGGCAACAGTCTCTAAGGCATACCCCCGAAATGAAATTGGTAGCGAAGCTCGAATCATCATGGAACGAACCATATCCATCAAGGTTCGATTATGCCTCTTAGCTACACCATTTAGCTATGGTGTCCTGGGAGGTTTCAATTGTGAGATAATCCCATATTCCTTAAGATAGTCAAGGAACTCTGTACTAAGATACTCACCACCTCGATCGGATTGTAGCATCTTAATGTTTTTACCCAACTGATTCTCCACTTCCTACTATAAATCTTTTAATCTTTCAAAGGTCTCTTACTTATGCTATATTAAGTAGACATATCTATATCTACTAAAATCATCAGTAAAAGTCACATAGAAGCGGTTAACATCTCTTGTGGCGTTTTTGAAGGGTCCACACACATCATTGTGTATGAGGCCCAACAAACCCTCACCCCTAGCACAAGTACCAGTGAAGGGTGACTTTGTCATTTTTCCAAGTAAACAAGATTCACAACTATCATATGACTTTAGGTCAAACGACTCCAAGACTCCATCATTTTGGAGTTGCCTATGTGTTTCTTGCTTACATGTCCAAGACGACAATGCCATAAAGATGCTTTATCCAAGATAGTGGAAGGATCGATACACAATACATTGTTTCCCAGGTTATCAACACCTGACATAGTTTCATATACACCATCACAAGGTAATTCTTTGAAAGAAAAAAACATTATTAAAGAAAGCATTAATACCACCACTATCATTATCAAATAAAAAGGTAAAACCTTGTTTGTATAAACCATGAATGGAAATAATATTTCTCGCCATTTCAGACGAGTAACAACATTTCTTCAAATCTAATACTAATCCACTACTTAGTAACAAAGAATAAACTCCAATCTTGGTGACAGGTGAAGCTTTCCTATTCCCCATGATCAAGTTTATCTTCCCATGCTCCACATTCTCACTTCTTCTTACTCCCTACAAATCAGTACATATGTGAATACCACATCCTGTATCAAGGACCCAAGAATTAGAATGGGGTGAATTGGTAGAAAATATAGTGTATATATCTGCATGGTTGGGTTTAACTTTCCCATCTTGCTGGTACTTTGGGCAGTTTCGCTTCCAGTGCAACTTTTCATGGAAATAGAAGCATTCCGCCTCTTTAGCGTTTGCAGAAGGAGTGACGAAATCTTTCTTGGTTCCACTTGAAGAGGAGCCATCAAGGGTCTTCCCCTTGGTGCCCTTTGAAGGGCTCCTCCTCTTCTTTCATTTGCCTTGCCTGATTGCCAAGATAGGGGTCGTGGTAGGAGTTGGAGTGGTAACAACCGACTTACCTTTAAGACCACTTTCTACGGTCTTCAAAAGTCCTTGAAGTTTGCTGAGTGTAACTTCCTCCTTGTTCATGTGGTATGTCATACGCAATTGATCATAACATGAAGGTAAGGAGTGCAAAATGATGTCTATTGCCAACTCCTCGGGGAAGTTCACATTCAGTTTCAGCAAACGGTCCACATACCTTTGCATTTTCTGCATGTGGCCCGTGATGGGTTCACCATCCTTTATCCGAGTTGTTATCATGGAGGAGATGATTTCATAGCTCTCATGACGAGCACTCTGATGGTAGCAGTCCATCAAATCCTGGTGTGTCTCAAAAGGATAGTACTCCTCATAGGACTTTTGGAGCTCGGTTTTCATAGTGGCCAACATGATCCATGCCACTTTGGTAGCATCTCTTTTATGGGCTTGATATTCAACGATCTCCTCAGGAGTAGCAGACAGCTCGAGTTCTTTATGCTCCTTGTCGAGGACATATTCTTTGTCCTCATAACGAGTGACCATCCTAATGTTCCTGATCCAATCCATAAAGTTGGATCCATCAAAGATGACTATCCCACAAAGGTTCAGGAGCCGGTAGGGTTTGAGCCAGAAGCAGCGTTGTTGGAAGACATCTGAAAAAGAAGAAAGAAAAGTTTTGATTAGATATAAAGATAATCCTTAATAAAACACCCAAATGTAATATTAAGGCTAGGACCTAACACAATATTTTATAACTTAGAAGAGGGATGTCGTAATCCAAGCTATAAGATATTTGAAGGTAGGTGAATGACGATTCACCAATTTCCACCATAAAAATCAAAATAAATTATTAGGTTTTAATTGGTTTTGTAACTCCTAGATTCTTTGAGATTCATTGAACTTTTCAATGGCATATTTCAATCTCGAGTGTGCCCTTCAGGTTTCGTGACTGGGATACCGAGAATCACAAAACAAGGTGTGAAGTAACCATGCAAATTACTTGGTACCCTTAATATTTACCCCTCAATCGATGTGTCGGTTAACCACACGCGCTCCACTAATACTATGAAAAATATTATGTTACTCTTTGACTACCTTGTTAAGTCCAGGTTAGTGTGTCGGTTAACCATACAAGCTCCACTAACAACTTAATCAAAGTGCAAAGTGCAATTTCATGGGTTTGCACCTTATTCACATTTTCCTAAAGTAACTAAGATTGAGAATTTTAAAAAAAAAATTAGTTACTTTTTATTCATCATACTTTTAATGAAGATTTAAAGTCTTTGTCTTACTAGTTTGGATAACGACCCTCCACTGATCAAGGAAGCGGTGGGTGAGAATGGACACCCATTAAGCTGCCATTTTATAGGTGTCAACCTTATAACCCCCTTATAGATCGGCTTCGTGAATGAGGCCTACTAATGGTAAAACGATGTTTTCTTATACATATATAATTATTATTAAACTTATAATATTATAAAATATAAGGGTTGAGTTTTAACTTTGAAAATTCTAAGGGTTGGAACTAATGTTTTTAGAGTGACTTTACATGTTCCAAAACTTGAGGGCAAGTTTTGTAACTTTACAAAACTTTTCATTTCATAACTTATGAGTTAATGATTTAATAAAATGAGTGACTTTTCATTTTATGTAACCTATGTGTTTCTTTAATGGTCTTTAAAAGTGTGACTTTTGGTAATCCATGACTTGAGGACAAATTATGGATTCCATTAAAACACATACTTGATCAAGAATTAATCTTTAACAATTTAGCAAATAATTCCTATGATCTAACAATAACTCATAAGAACATGAATATCATATCAAAATTTCAAGAATCATATGAGCACATATAAAACATGGAATTTTGAAATTAGCCATTGTAAATGGATTAGCATAACCATTACACCATCTAAAACAAGTTTTAAAACACCAAAACAGTTTAGGGTAATGTTTCTAGTCCATTTCCAGCAGCAAAAGTCGAAAAACTGCATTCTGGTGCTCCTACTCGTCGAGTGCATGAACCTACTTGATGAGTAGGATGAGTTTACTGATGGACTCGTCGAGTCCCCCAATGGACTCGGCGAGTTCATGTTGCAGAGTATAGAAAAACTGAGTTTTTTTTCTCAATTTTGCATCAAGTATCAAACAAACAAACCTAGGCTCTGATACCACTGAAGGGTTTTGAGCATTCTAACACTCCTATGGTGTACATCGAACCCTAGAAACCTGGGATCTATGTTTTATCTATGATACATGCAAATTTGTTTTTTAAGGTTCATAACCTATTTAGCATACATGCAAATTGATTGATGACTGGGTCATATTCTAATGAGCAGAGAGCTGTGGTTACTTAGGATCAGTTCATGGAGAGGATCCACACTCACTACATTCCATAGGTTGAGCGAGAGTGGCTGGCACAAAAGTTTTTGGATTTGAGATAGGGATTGGAGTCGGTGACAGAGATCGCCTGTTTTGCTTGAAGTTTGCTTTTGAGCAGGCTCAGATGACACTTTATCTGAGCATGCTCAGGACGAACATCCAATAGTTTGTTGCTACCCAGGGTTGCAATACATTTCTGGAGTTACAGGAGTCCACTAGGAGGCGTGAGCTTGGGATTGAGTTATAGTTGCGAGAGCTGAGGCAGGCTTGGGCGTAGTCACAACCTGCGCCAAAGCGGTCCAAGACCGTTGATGCTAGGTCTTGGGGCCAGTGCGGCTGCACTTGTGGGAAATGCGGGAAGGGTCATTATGGAGTTTATAGATCAGGTGGTGCGTTTCATAAGTGTGGCAAGGAGGGGCACTTTGTGAGGGATTGCCGCCAGTTAGCTCCCGTTCAGGATATGAGGATATGTTACCACTGCGATCAGGTTGGTAACGTGAAGACCAAACGTCCATTGCTAGTTGCCTCACCGACACAGGCTCCAGCGCTGGCTACACTGAGGATTACTGATGGGAGTCAGGGTAGAGCAGAGCCCCCGATGGCTTGGGGACGCGCCTTTTACATCACAGCCAAGGAGGCCAAGACAACACCAGATGTGGTGGTTGGTATGTTTCCATCCTTTATCTTATTAATTATATCTTTTTTTATGCTTCTATATATTTGTACCTATGTTAGGTACATTCTTAATCAACTCCTTACCTACATTGGTAATATTTGACTTTGGGGCGAGTCTGTCATTTGTCTCTCAGTTGTTCAGTAGGGAGTTCGAGTTTCCTGTAGGAGAGCAAGAGTGCTCGTTGCGAGTCTCTATCGCCAACGAACACGACATTTCTGCTTCTTCAGTCTATCGGGATTGCGTTCTGGAGGTCTTTGGGGTATCCTTCCCGATACACTTGATTTCAATTTCCATGGGCTATGTGTGTGTGATTGTGGGTACGAACTGGTTGAGTCGCTTTGGTGCCATGATCGAGTACGAGGATGAGCGGTTGGTAGTTCGAACCCCATATGGGGGAGAACTGGCTATCTACAGTAAAGGTACCATATTGGGTTTAGGATTTTTCCTAGTTAGCAGGGCTCGGTAGTATATTCAGCATAGATGTGTGTGTTATTTTCCGTATGTTGTGGAAACATGGTCAAGGATCAGGTTCCGGTTTTGGATGTTCCGGCTGTCAGAGAGTTCATTGATGTGTTTCTAGCAGAGTAATCCAGAGTGCCTCTAGAGAGGCAGGTCGAGTTCAGGATCGACCTAGTCCCAGGTGTGTCCCCTATCACCAAGGCGTCGTACTGCTTGGCACCACCTAAGATGCAGGAGCTATCATCTCACCTGCAGGAACTGTTGGGCAAACAGTTCATTTGTCCGGGCAGTTCTTCGTGGGGATCACCAATTCTCTTCGTGAGGAAGAAGGATGCTACACACTAGATGTGTATTGATTATCGGTAGTTGAACAAGTTAACGGTGAAGAACCGTTATCCACTCCAGAGGATAGATGATCTTTTTAATCAGTCGCAGGGAGCATCTTGGTTCTTCAAGATAGACGTTAGATCCGGATACCATCACGTTAGGGTTAGGGAGGAGCACATGGAGAAGACCACGTTCCTTACTCGTTATGGATATTACGAGTTCGTGGTGATGCTATTTTGGCTCACCAATGCGCTGAAAGTGTTTATAGACCTGATAAATGTTGAATTAGGTGCCTAAGTTCATAACTATTTCTGGGATGTACTTGACCCGGTTGGCAAGGTCCATTTGGGTTCCATGGCATCATGCATTTGGATAGAACTATGAGATAAATAAAACTTAAGGTTTATTAATATATTATAAGTTCTAATATATTAATAATATTATTTAATTAATATTAATCAAGAATTAATTTTTAATTAATTAAGTGATCAAAAGAAGACTAATTAAATATATGGGTTGATTATGTAAATCACCCATACTTGTATAGTAGGCTAATGCTCCATGGATTATCAAGTTAGGCTAAAACCCATAGGATGCTCCATGGTGTTTTTGAACCCATGGATCATGGAAATGAAGAGCCATGTCAAGTTAGGGTTTACACGGTGTAACCCAACTTATGACACACAATAAAAGGAATATGTGAGCAACCAAAATCAGCACTAGTGTGAGAACAAGAGGGCATAGTCGATTTTAGAAGTGTTCTATTTCTCTCAATGTCATTCCAAATGTATTTGGTGTTGTGTGAGGCATTTGAGGCATCACACTTGAGGTGCTAGGCTCACAAGGTTCTTAAGGAATCCAAACAACTAAAGGTATGTATTTCTTACTATCTTTTATGTTGAAAAGTTCCCCATGGTATGCTAGATAGTTTAAGAACCTTGGAAAATCAATTTTGCATGTATCATAGTAAAACATAGATCCAAGGTTTCTAGGATTGCATGTACACCTTAGGAGTGTTAGACTGCTCAAAACCTAACAGTGGTATCAAAGCCATGTTTGTTTGTTTGATATTTGATGCAAAATTGAGAAAAAAACTGAAAATCTTGTTGTCTGGAAAGTGGACTCGCCGAGTCCATGGGGGACTCGATGAGTCCAAGCACAAACTCAGCCTACTCGTCGAGTTGGTTCATGCAATCGACGAGTAAGAGCCCCAGAATGTAGTTTTTCGACTTTTGCTGCTGGAAATGGACTAGAAACATTACCCTAAACTATTTTGGTCTTACAAAACTTGTTTTAGATGGTGTAATGGTTATGCTAATCTATTTTCAATAGATATTATCAAAAGTTCATGTTTTATATGGTTAATTTTATGATTCTTGAAATTGTTGATATGCATGTTCATGAACTTATGAGTTTAGAAGATCATAGGAATTATTTGTAATTTGCTTGTTAGTTTAATTCTTGATCATTATGTGTTTTAATGGAATCTATAATTTGTCCTCAAGTTATGGATTACCAAAAATCATTATTTCAAAGTCCAATAAAGAAACACATAGGTTACATAAAATGAAAAGTCTCTCATTTTAATAAACCATTAACTCATAAGTTATGAAAGATGAAAAGTTTTGAAAGTTACAAAACTTTCCCTCAAGTTTTGGAGCATGTAAAGTCACCTTAAAAACTTTATTTCCAACCCACTCGATGAGTAGGAGTGTCACACCCCGCTAAAGCGGAAACACGAGGCGTGATAGTATAAAGGATTTCATAGCAAAAGTTAAAAGACAACACCAACCATAGTTTAAAAATCATTACAAATTTACTATGGGTTTGAACAAAATTTTAAAAGAAATTACAATGTAAACTGAAATACAACACATGCAAATGCTCCTAAAAGTTATGTGTCCTTAAGTGTCACTTACTCGATGAATCCTGAAAAAGCATGTAAAACGAGCGTCAACTATAAAAATAGTTGGTGATTACTCACAGGTTAAAAATAATATTGGTTTCATGAATCGTAATCAAAGTTTTAATAGAAGTTTCCATAAATAAGGTATATTGTTAAAATTAGTAAATAAGTTTGTATAAAAAAAATTCATTGTCATCATTAGAGATAAAGTATGTTGCCCAAATAAGATGCAACGTTCATATTCTCATGGGAAATAAAGTTTCTATAAATAGAAATAGATTGCAAATGACTAAATAAGTTTACGTAAACAAAGTTCGTTGTCATCATGAGAGATAAAGTATGTTGCTCAAATAAGATGCAACGTTCATATTCTCATGGGAAATAAAGTTTGTTGCTAAAACGAGATACAAGGTTCGTATGTGCATAATGATTATTCCATGAGTTCACAACCCAAGCCTAATGACCGAGGGTGCCCTCTTCTATGTCTATCGCTAACATAGGGAAATATGGTAAAATTTACTCAAGCGAATCGTGCAAGTGAGGAGTTGTCTGCCTACTAATAGCGCTATCCATAATAACCATAGGCTCAAAGGAGTTAATGAGTTGTGTGAACTGATTCTAGGGACTTAAACGCAATAAGGCCTCATGAATTAAAAATAGTTTACACATACATAGCAACATATAACAATGAAGTTTGATACAAGTCAAATTAAATACAACGAACATAAATAGTTTAGGACATGCTTTTCCACCCCAAAACATAAAAACCGAAAATAAGGGGAGTCGTGAATACTCACAATATGCATTGAGATGATGCCAATGGTGCCTTTAACTACAATCCACTTGTACCACTATCAATTCCTACATGATGTTACACACTAATGAGTCTCTAATAGAAAGCTAACACTAGTTTACTTACTACTACAATAGAATTATGCCAATATTGTGTTAAAACTTAATACTAATAAGTTACAAACATTTTTCATAAATGGTGTAACTTTATAACTCATATGATTAATATAATTTTCGATATTATTTTCCAGATTTTTGTAATATTAATTGAGGGTATTTCAATACTTTTACAGGTGTTTTAAACTCCAAAAATCCAAAAATATTGTCAAACAGTTTCCAAAATTCATCAAATTTTACATTTTTATTCCCAATACAGTATAGGTCTTCCAGAAATGTTCTCTTGAATTTTTTATGTGATTAACTATTTTTCCAAATTTTTATGCCTTCATAACAATATAAATTCGTGAAAAATAGAATTCAGATGATAAAAATTCCCAAACTTTTTATAATACTGCCATTAGATATACTTAAGTTGAAAAAAATATAAAAATGGATTTCCAAACTAATTAACCCAATTTTATGATTTTTGATAATTTATTCTAATAAAAATTGAAATAAATAGAAAACAGTTTCCAAAATTGTCCAAACTTTTTGTAACAGTGTTATTACATATATAGAAGCTGTGAAAAATATAAAAGATTTTTTTTCAGCTAGTTTTGCTATTTTTCAGTGTTTTATTGACTTTAATAATCATTAATTGGTGAATAATTTTCAAACAGTTAAAATAAATTACCAAAAAAATTTTAAACTTCAATTACAGTGTACATAATTTAGGAAAAATACCAATGGTGAATTTTATATAGTTTAATCCGATTTTGTGGATTTAAGTGTGTTTAATATTAGAAAATAGGGAAAAAATAGTATACTGAATTTAAAAATCATCAAAATTTTGATTTAGTGTTCTACTTTTTTTAAGGTCTTTTGTTAATTTTCATAAATTTTGGAAGAGTAGAAATATTTTTCCCATTATTAGTCCATTATAAATACAAAAATCGGGGAAAAATAGTAATTTATTATAAAAATTGTGAAAATATTTATCTATGTTTTACACATAGGGTAGGAGCTGCGAAAATTATTATATAGACTTTTAAAATTTCTTAAAGTGGTTTTATGATTTATTTGAACTAAACAGAAAGAAAATTAAAAACCATATCAAAGAGTAACAAAAATCGATGAAACTCACTGAGATGTCATCATTTACCATAGGGGTTATCCACTAATTTACCTAGGATTTATGAATTTTTGACCTAAATTATTGCAATAAATATAATAATTCGAGAAAAATGAATTATTTTCTGAAAAATTGTAGAACATCTCATTTTGTTGATGGAATACAGGGGAAAAATCGGATTTGATCAGAAAACTTGTTTTATATATTTATTTAGGAATAAATCCTTTATAAACCCATTTGAAAGCTTTTTAACAACATACTTTGATGATCAAGCCTCTAAGCTTGAAGATCATCACATGCATGTTTGTTTGAAGATGATTCATGAGTTTGAAATATTCAAAATTCATTTTTGAAAGAAAAATTGGATGCATGTGGTGTTTTTCCACCAAAACATGTAGAAAAGTGCATTTCCATGGTTTTGACTTAGGTTTAGATCATGGATCTTCACCATTTTGTAACATGCAAGATGTTTTTGGTGAAAATCTACCAACATCATCGTCAAAACTGAAGTGAATGAATATTCACACAAATTTTCTAATAGAATGGCATAAAAGAAGAAGGAAATGCAAGAAAAATCATGAACCTTGAAGGAAAATGAAAGGTAATCATGTTCTACCTTAATAAACACCACTAGATGATGAATATTTTGAGCCTCATGAGCGTTCATGGACTTGTTTTCTAGAAATTTTCGTGGTTCCTACAGAGAGGAAGACAGAAAATGGAGTGGTGAAGGTAGAGAGAAATGAGAGAGAAAGTGCAGTGTGAGAGAGAAAGGAGTGATTATGTGTTTTGGGAAGAGGGGATGTGTCTTGGGAAGAGGGTGGACGGTTTTGAGAGTATTATGCCCTCCTTCCCTTTTAATTTTATAAAAAAAATTCAATTCTTTTTAAAAAAAATATCAAACTTTTTATAAAGTATACACCATAACCAAGTTTTTGCTCATGAAACCTTGATTTTTGACTTATAAGTAAAGGGTAAATGTTAATGACTTAAAATTTTATTTTCCTTGATTATATTTCCTTGAATTTAATTATTTTAAGATAATATTATAATTTTCATAACTATTTTTGTAAAATTCTTGAGGTTAAACTTTATAAAATTTAGGTTTTAGGGCTTTTAGGGTTTTGGAGTTTAATAAACTTTGAATATCAAAATAATTTTAATATTTGAGACTTCAAATTATCTTATGGTATTATAATTCTTTTATAGTTATAAATAATGTTTGTAATTTATTTTTATCGGTTTCTTGGCATTTTATGTAGTGATTCCGAGATTCAAGCGAAATTGAGGAATCAAGTATACTAGTCCTAGTCTTCAACTTTGAATTAAGTTTCTATGAGACTTTGACCTAATTTCTACCACTAGGTCAAGTGCATGATGTGTGTATATAATTCATGAAAAGGTGTTTGAGTCAAAGACTGACCTAAATATGGATATTAACTACAATTTAGTAGTTGTAGAATTCACGTATCAATATGAAATCTAAGTATACTATCTATTGATTCTAATTGTTTCCAAGTTTCTAGTAGGTTATAACTGATGGGTTTTAGCCATAAGAACATCCTATGTGCTCATGCAAACCCAAATGCTTGGATCTAATGACTTTAGAAAGCTTAGAGTCACAAGTGTAACTCCTCTAATGGCTCACAAACACCAAGAGCAAGAGGATGAAGAATAAGGAGAGAGGAGGCTGCCCAAGAACTTCCAAAACCCTAATGGAAATCTTCGCCATGTTTTTGGGGCTTAAGGGTACTATATATACATGTAGGCTATTAGGGTTTTCAACTAGGAAACCCTAATTTGACTACTTAAGCCCTAAGCAGCCCATTGACTGTTTTAGAATATCCCTTGGACGATTTCTAATGGGTTTCCCCATGGAATTCGTCCAACCTATTATCCCAAGGTAATCCATAGCCCAAATGCAGTTATCTTATAATTACAGTTCCAGTCCCTTAAGTTTAATTAATCTCTTTTAGCCACAAAATTAATTATCAATTAGTTCTTGACTAATATTAATTAAACAATATGATTTCTCCTATAATATATTATTGTCATAATATATTAATAAATCATAATTAATCATTTCTCTTCATAATTCATCCTATCAAGTTGCTTTGGTGAAGGCAACCCAAAAGGACCATGCACCATCGGGTCAAGTACATACCAAAATAGTTATGGAATTAGACACTAATCCAACAATCTCCCACTTGGATAAGTCTAATAACTATCCTGCATATGACTTCAGATCCAGATCTGCAATCGTAGCTTTTAAAAGCCGCTGTCAACTTTGATCTTGTTAGATAAGCATCCTTTAGATAAGGGATCATATATTCTTCCATTCTAGATATCGTATAGACGTGAGTCATGGATTTCAATCATTCTCTCTATACTGTTTCCTGATTTCCGATTTATGATGACTGACAACAGAGTACATTTGTACACATCAAATTAGTCTCGGCTTGGCCAAGCACTTAATGCCATCAATAAATCATCGAGGGGCCCACAAATATCGCTTTCATCCTACTTTAGAAAAAAGGAAGGGATAAATGTTGATTCAATAATTGCTTGCACTCACTTACCAAATCACACACAACAATATGTTTTATGACACCAAGTTACTGGTGTGTCTACATATTATGAATGTGTAACCGAATCGCAAGATACAACTCACACATCTCGGCTTCAAGAATATAAGATATTATCGTCTCACCAATCACTTGTGATAAAATCCATGAAGTGAACCAAGTGAGCGTGGGTTTAATCCAATACTCAAATCATATTCATAAGCACTCATGAACGTTGCATCAAACATTTTCTTATGTCTAAAACACTTTAGATAATCCACACACCAATTCACGATAGTCTTCATTCATACCTACTTCCAACATATGAACGATTGTAGTCCGTTCGAATAATTTGATTGTTCTGAATCAATTTAATTATTCAGGAAGTCAAAACATGCAAAGTGAAACACAAGAATGATACTAATCCCAAATGGCCCCAAACTCTGGGTATAAATAAAACATTTTATTTAATCACCATATTGATTACTCATTATTTGTTCTTTCGGGTAATCAACTTCTTACTTGAATTATTACTACACTTGTCCCATGCTCTCAGCATGCACACAATGTTTACCTATGGTCCTTTCCTTGTGAAATAGATCAAGTGAACACATTTTCAATCATACTCATTTCACAACTCCCAATAAGTATAAGAATATCAAATTCTTGTTACTTATGCTAGATTCTAACATTTTATGCAATGATTATTTCGTAAAGTCATAGCTCAAAATCATCAAGATTTGGCCAATCTCTATTAGAAGCAATTCTATAGATATGATGTCTCTCACTCAAAGTACATTCCTTTGAACATCCTTCTTGCATAAAAGTTTCTAATCTAGATATATATTCTCAATATCCAACTCCCAGTATGGTTACATTTCCATATTTTGCCATATGACAAGTTATTCTTAATAGAATCTTATCTATTCATAATAATGTCGATATGGTCCATCCAATACCATACTTCCAACTACTCACAAGAAACCAATTGTCAGCGAGCTTTGGATTGTCCTTTGATAGTTGTTCAATTATTTTAGTCAAAACCGATTCTAGTCCTTTTTCCCTCTAAATGCGCTAGACATTTGGAAATTTTAGAATGGTCAAATATAATAGCACTAGCAATCAATCCTATGCCCGTAGCGTATGGAATACGATGCATAATGTCTTACATAAAGATATGATACTTTATCAATCTTCCGCCATTATATTTAATGTGTCACGTTCTCACAATTCGAACTATGAAGAGGGATGCCATAATCATAATCGAAAATTTGAGAACGCACTATATATCCTTGACTAAATCGATTAACATTCCACAACCTAAGCCTTTAGATTTGAAATGAAGTACAATATTCTCTCCTTTAATTATAGCAAAACAACTTTTCAACCCTTACGACTTTGCAAAGAATAACTATTGTTTTCTATAATTAATATTGCTAACTTGCAATACTTGTCTTAATAATCATACAAGCACAACATTTATGCTCCCACTATCATGATGATTATTATCATATAAGCATAACACTTATGCTCCCACTAGCTTTGACATGTAAACAGCTTAACTTCCAGAAAAACAATACCTATTGAATTTCTTAAGTTCATATTTCTAATACCTAATGCTTTGATAATCCTTTATCTAAGCTTCTTAAACTTATACACCTTTGCCTTAGATAGCTCATATGTGTGTCTTAAAAAATTCAGACTAATTGCCAAATCTCACAATTCGAATTATGGAAAGGGATATCATAACTGATGAGTTTTGGTCATAAGACATCCTATGTGCTCATACAAACCCTAATGCGTGGATCTAGGTTTCTCTATTGTACATGCAAGTTATCCAAGACTATAAACCCTAATTCTAGCATTCAAACAATCATATTAACATGAGAATAGGTTTATAATGTTACCTTGATTGTTATGTAGCAATAACAATCCCAAATCTCCTTGTATTGACTTTGGAAGGCTTAAAGTCACAAGTGTCACTCCTCTAATGGCTTACAAACACCAAGAGCAAATGGAGAAGGTATAAAGAGAGAGGCGAGAGGTTAGAATTCGTCCTTAGGACTTCTTGGGAACAAGTACACGAATTCTAAGGCCTTAGGGTCTTTATATAGGTGTAGAGATAGGGTTTCAATCATTATCCTTATCTAGTTGCTTATCCACAAAGCAACCATAAGATAAGCCTTGAAAACCCTTATCCTTTATCCTTTGGATGATTTCAAGGATCCTTATCTCCTTGAATTCGTTCAACCCATATTTAGGATAACCATTACCATATTTTGTAACTATCACATAATTACAATTCAGCCCCTCTAGTTTAATTAATTACACTTGATCACAAAATCAATTCCTAATTAATTATTGACCAATATTAATTAAACAAATATGATTTCTCCTTTAATATATTATTCTTATAACATATTAATAAATCATAATAACCTCTCTCTCTCTTTATTTATTTCTCCAATCAAGTTGCTTTGGTGAAGGCAACCCAAAAGGACCATGCACCATCGGGTCAAGTACATACCAAAATAGTTATGGACTTAGACACTAATCCAACAGTCTCCCACTTGGATAAGTCTAATAACTATTATGCGTATGACTTCAGATCCTGATCTGCAATCGTAGCTTTCCAAAGCCGCTGTCAACTCTGATCCTATCAGATACGCGAGTCCTTAGATAAGGGATCATATATTCCTCCATTCTAGATATCGTATGAGATATGATTTCTAATCATTCTCTTTGTACTACTTCTCGATTTCTGATTTATGACGACTGACTAATTGAACAAATCAAATTACCCCTAGCCTGACCGAGCATTTACGTTTGTCATCACTAAACCATCGAGGGGCCCAAAGATATCGCTATTATTCTTTGAATAAAAGGAACGGATAAACTTTGATACAATGATTGCTTGCACTCATTCACCGAATTACACACAACAATATGTTTTATAACACCAAGTTACTAGTGCGTTTACATATTATCAATGTGCAACCGATTCGCAAGATACAACTCACACATCTCAGTTTCAAGAATATAAGATGTTATCGTCTCACTAATGACTAGTGATACAATTCATGGAATGATCCAAGTGAGCGTGGGTTTAATCCAATGCTAAAATCATATTCATAAGCACTCATGAACGTTGCAGCAAACATTTGCTTATGTCTAATACTCTTCTAGACAATCCATACACCAATTCACGACAGTCTTCATTCATATCTACTTCCAACATATGAATGATTGTGGCCCGTTCGAATAATTCGATTATTCTTAATAAACTCAATTATTCTGGAAGTCAAAACATGCAAATGTGAAACACAAGAATAATACTAATCCCATATGGCCTCAAACCTTTGAGTATAAATAAAACGCCTTTTATTTATCACCATATTGATTACTCATTATTTGTCGTTTCGGGTAATCAACTTCTTACTTGAATTATTACACTTGTCCCATGCACCTAGCATGCACACAATGTTTACCTATAGTTCTTACTTTTGTGAAATACACAAATTGCACACATTTCCAATCATTCTCATTTCACAACTCCAAATCCATTTTCATAAGTGAAAGAATATCAAATTCTTGCTACTTATAGAATATGCTAGATTCTAACATTCTATGCAATGATTCTTTCGTAATGTCACTGCACCAAAGTCACAAAGACTATTGTCAATGATATTACAAAGTCCTCTATCGGAGATTGTTACAAGAAAATTCCTTAGATATGATGTCTCTCACTCAAAGTACATTCATTTGAACATCCTTTTGCATAAAAGTTTCTAATCTAGACATAGATTTTCAATATTTACTTCCTAATATGAACACGCTTCCATATTTTCCTCATGACAACTCATTCTTAATAGAATCTTTTCTATTTGTAATGATGTCGATATGGTCCATCCAATATGGAAACATTTCCATATTTTCCAAGAATCTACTTCCAACTACTCAAAAGCGACCAATCCTCGTCGAACTTTGGATTGTCCTTTGATAGTTGTTTAATTATTTTAGTCAAAACCAATTCTAGTGCCTTTTCCCTCTAATTACGCTAGACATTTGGAAAATTTTAGAATGGTCAAACATTAAAGCATTTGCAATCGATCCTATACCCGAAGCGTATGGGACACGACGCATAATGTTTTATTTGCTATGTTCTCAAAATTCGAATTGTGAAGAGGAATGCTGTAATCATAATCGAAATTTTAAGAACACACTATGTACCTTTGACTAAATCTATTAACGTTTCACAACCTAATCCTTTAGATTTGAAATGAAGCATAATATTCTCTCCCTTAATTATAGCAAAACAACTTTACAACCCTTACGACTTTGCAAGGTATAACTCTTGTTTTTCTATAATTAATATTGCCAACTTGCAATACTTTCCATAATAATCATACAATCATAACTTTTATGCTCCCACTATCATGATGATTACTATAAAACATAACACTTATGCTCCCAGTAGCTTCGACATGTATTCATAAACATCTTAACTTTCAGAAAGACAATACCTATTGAATTTCTTAAGTCCATGTTTCTAATACTTAGTGCTTTGATAATCCTTTATCAAGGCTTCTTGAACTTATACACCTTTTTCTTAGATAGTTCATATGTGTGTCTTAAACAATTAAGACTAATTGCCAAACCTCACAATTCAAATCATGGAAAGGGATACCGTAACCATAATCGAATTCGAGAATGCAATTTTACAATCACTATCTTCTTAAAATATTTCTTAGTGAAAGAATTTCCTCACAATCATTTTCATGAAGGAGGAAATCTTATGACACTTAGATTTAAATGCTGTATTTGTTCCTATCCATGTGAATTTGTTAAAACCAAAGTTTACGACAAATTCAAACTCATATGGACTGAACCTTTTTTAATCTTGATTTCTTGCCTTATGGTAGCACAGCTGCCCACCACGTCTTTCAAGTAGTTAAGCATCTCACCCTTTTCCTATCAATGTACCTTTCATTGATCAAGGTGCTTTACCTTTTATGCGTGAAAAATGAGTACTCATAGGACTCAGATGCATAACTAGCTCAATTGGAACAGCACAGAATCAAAATATCGTCAACACGATAGGTTGTAAAACTCAACTCGTGTGCTAGTGATGATCGATAAGGTTTATTTGATTTGTTCTTGAAACTTTTCAAGACCATTAAGACTCCCACTGACTCCTTGACATATAAGATTCTCTTGTCAATAAACATTTGTTGACAACCAAATATTCAAGAGTTAGTGTAGCTTTTATCAAAACACTTCATAAATTGGTCCAAGTTGGTCTTTGTCTTATTCAAGACATCACAACTTTCCACATTTTATGAATGTTATAAACCTTTAATACTTTTCACTCATTGCCACAATCTTAACTTTAAGACATGTTATTGGAACGAAGTATGATAGACTTCTTGATCTAACCATTTCTTCAATCCTTAATTCCTCTTCTTAAACATACGATTGTACTAAGACTCACTTAGAGGATCAATTGAGATATGGTTCTTAATCATTAAGACTTATCATAAAGCATAAAATCTACTCTCCCTTCTTCTTAGAATGGAGAAACTTTTATCTTTCTGCCTACTTGATTCTTCTTATTCGTTTCACTATTGATCTAAACCCTTTAATCAATTCAGAATTACACTTAATCTTGTAAGTATAATCATATTTACTAAACCTTTAGCAAATCATGACGAATATCTTTGTTACTCTTATGGTGGACTTGATCAATACGCAACTTTGTGTACTCGATCTCTTAGTTCTTCACTTGACACTTTGTCAACGAATTAGTCTAATTATCAAATATGAAATTTCTCATTCATCATGCAACCGAGTTGCGTGATTCCAAATTTCTGTCCAATTGAAACTTTGGGCGACGAGAAACTCTCCCTACTTTGTAAATTCTCGATAATTCCATAAATAACATAATTAAGAATCATATGCATTTGTTGTAGAAATATGCAAACATCAATTTTCATAACGATTTCATTGCAAGGAAGTAAATAAATAAATAAATAAGTCAAACAAAATTTATTTTATTTATAAAAGCAGCGGAAAAACATTTGTCCTTACAATGCAAAATCTATTGAAAACTATGTAAATGGAAAATTTCTAACAACTCTATCATAACTATCTAAGCTCAAAATCCAATCTTCAAGTCCATGCGATCGAGATCCATCTCTTGTGATTAGATTCATCTTGCTCTCTTATCAAGCTTCCTTTCTTTTCACCGATCCTGCAAAACATTCAAATGCAATCTTATCACATCATGTATTAAGAATCAATGAATAGGAACTTAGCGGAGTTAGATAGTGGATTTTACCTGAAGCGTAGTCATACTTTTGACTTTCCCATCTCTTAGATCTCTTAGGTAAATAGGGCAACTTCGTCTGCCCCTTCTCTTGGCAATAAAAGCAAATTGACTCTTTTGGAACAACACATGGAACTAGTTCAGACATCACCTTTCTCTTATGATCAAACTTTTCGATCATTGCATGTCTTTCATTGCCATTGTCTATATCCATAGAGGTCTTGAAGGCAGATTCACCAATCAACTTTGCTTTTCTATTGCGCCAAACCATTGCTGATTCAGCAGCAATAAGCATATAGGTGAGATCAATAAGGGTTACTTCGTTGTTCATCATATAGTACTCTCTTACGAACTCACTATACGAGTTAGGAAGTGACTGAAGAACCCAATCAACAACCATCTCTTCACCGACAACGGATCCCATCATTCTTAACCTATCAATGTGTGACTTCATCTCTAAGACATGTGCACACACCGACTTTCCTTATTTATGTTTACTTGCCAACAAGGCTTGAGTAATATTGAACCCTTCAATTTTACAATCTTGTGGGTTAGGGAGAATAATTGGAGGAGGAGGAGGAAGTGAAGCATGATTTCTTGTTCCTCGATCGAATCGTGGAATATCATCTTCATGTGGAATGCTTGTTCCATGGGATTTGAGAAGACCATAGTTGTCGAACTTTGACATCTACAAAACGGGAGAAAAACAAATTCAAGTTAGTTGATAGATTTAGTCCTTAGTAAATTACCCAAATAAATATTAAGGCTAGGACCCAACACAATATTCTACAACTCAGGAGAGGGATGCCGTAACCCTAATTGAAGAATATTTGAAGGTAAGTGAATGACGATTCACTAATTTCCACCATGAAAAACGAAAAAGAAATTGAAGTTTTAAATCTATGAAAACTCCTAGATCCTTTGAGATTCATTGAACTTTCAATGGCATGTTTAAATCTCGATATGCCCCTCTTGTTTGTGACTGTGATGCCGAGGATCACAAAGCGGGTGTGAATAACCATGCAAACTACATGGTGCCCTCACATGTTATAATCACCCATTCGATGTGCCGGTAAACCACACACGCTCCACCGAACTATGACAAACATTGAGTCACCCTTTGCTACCTTTGATTAGAACCATTTAGTGTGCCGGTAAACCACACACGCTCCACTAACATCTTCGCAAGGGCACAAAGTGTAATTTCATGGAATTGCATCAATTCACTTTTGCCTAAGTAACTAAGATTGGGAATTAGAAAAACATTTAATTACTTTGTATTTCATTATACTTATAATGGAAGGTTTCGTCCTATCCTACACGTTTGGCTAACGACCCTCCACTAGTCAAGAGTGCGGTGGGTAAGAGTGGATACCTATTCAATCGCCATTTTATAGGCAATTTCCTTAAACACCCCTTATAGACCAGCTTCGTGAATGAGGCCTACTAACGGTAAGACTGACTTTTACTCATACATATATATAATGTTAGACTTTTAATGTTATATATATAATATAAGGTGCATTTCATACTTTTAAAATACTATGTGGTCAAATTTAATAATTATACCTTTAATTCAATTAAATTGCAAACCAAAACTTTTATGGATTTATTAAATCTCTTTTAATTATACACCTTAATTAATTAATAAAACCATAAGGGTGTGATTTGAACTTTTCAAAACAATACTAGGGTTTTAGAATTTAACACTCCTAATTAAACCTTTTTAATCAACTTTTAAATTCCAAAACTTGAGGGCAAGTTTTGAAACCTTTTTCAAAACATTATGGTTTTAACTATTTAAATTTCAAAACTTCAAAACTTTTGGGTTCAAATTTAAACTATAAAACCTAAAGGGTAAAATATGAAACTTTTCATAACAACAAGGATCAAATAACAAATAATCTAAACTAACATTTAATTACATAATTATCCATATTTGATTTGTTTAATGATTTCTTGGAAAACAATTTATCAATTTACTCAAAATAATTAATCAATTACCTTATAAGGAAACAATTATCTTATTAATTGATAATTATCTTTAATTAGATCAAGAATATAGTCATATATATCATAAAATCGGATTTATATTGATCTAATATGATAAGGTAACTATTCTAATGGAAAAACAGCAAGAAATCCCGAGATAAGCATTATCTAACGGGTTGACTCGTCGAGACAAGTCTAGACTCGTCGAGTCACCCTGGACTCGGCGAGTTCAGCTATGGACTCAGCGAGTCCTGTAACAACCCGAAGTTTTCCATCGTCGTGAACTTGTTCTACCCGTGAGATTTCGCCGTTAGTCGATCCATTTTGTTCTCATTTTGGGTTAATTAATTAAATTTATACGTTTATTATAATTTAATGAGTGTTCAAATCCCTTGGAACTCATAAAATTAACCCAAAAGTATTCATTTCAAAAAGTTAGAAACATTCCCGCCGGGTGACGGTAACTTAATCGGGTGCGACCTAAAGCCCCGTTTAATGCCGGTATCGGGTAGAATTCCACCGCGTCCAAGTTTTGGGAACTATATAAATGTGTTAAACCTTTCATTTGAAGCTTTTTCATTCTCTCTCTAACCTCTCTCCTAAATCCAAGTTTAAAGGTCCAAATCATCAATTTTAAGCTCCAAATCTTTGAGGTACTTCCCATAGCTTGTTATGTAACATTCCTAGCCTTCAAATTCGAGTTCAAAGCATGAAATATGACCATAATCATGAGTTTACGGCAATGGAACCATCCTAGGCCGTAAACTCATATATCATGGGTTTTGGAGCTCAAAAACCCTTCCTAAGCACAATTGGACCTTAGAAATGGCTAGATGGCTTTATGAATTGGACTTATAACATTTTAAACTTGGATTTTGAGTCATTTGAAGGAGTTTACGGCCAAGGATCATTCTTGGGCCGTAAACTCATTAAACTAGGGTTTTCATGCCCTTAAACCCTTCCAAATCACTCATATGCCTTAGTTATGAATTATAGAACATAGATCTTTGCATTTGGACACTTGAAACATGATTTTTGGGAGACTTACATGAGTTTACGGACAAGGCTTGTGCTTGTGCTGTAACATCCATGAAACATGGTGCAAATCCATTTCTAGGGTGTTTGAAAGCCATCCAACACCACCAAAAGCCTTGGAATAAATCAAAGGACCAACCAAAAATAGTTTTAGGGCTTTACAAACATCAAAACCCCACATTTGAGAGTTTTCAGCCATAGAACATGTCTCATGGTCGTAAACTCATAAAAAGGTGTCAAATTGTGCCCTAAACTCATTTCCAGGCTTGTGGGAATTTTTAGAATCACATGTGATTGATTTTAACACCTTAAAAACACTAAATCTTGGAGATTTGAGAGTTTACGGCCAAATACCCCATGCCTAGGCTGTAAACTCCCTTATTTATTGTAAATGATGTTTTGAATTCAATCCAAGCCTTAAGAAAAATTAATCCAAGCATGTCCAAGTGTCCATATCCAGTTATGACTCAATTTTGCACCATAAACCACCCACCATGAGTTTACAGCCGTAAACTCATGGGGAATGGGTGTTTTGGACCAAAAACTCTTGTATAAGTTTATTCATGGGGATTAAACTCAAGTCCCAAGTCCCTCGCATCATTACATGTCCCTAAACGCCACCTGGGTCCCTCCAAACACTTGTATCGGAGTGTTTTCATGACTTGAAGCAATCGTCCCTATCCAACAATTAATCTAAGTCCTAATTAGATACAAATGTGTATCTTTACATCATAATTAGAAACCTCGCATGTTTACAACTCCCGGACCAACACATAGCATCCGAATTCGCCACATTTCTCGTCCGGTGAGTTCATACCCCTACCCTTTTTCAACTGTTTTCACTATTTTCAGGGGGAATACAAGCAAAAGTACAAGGAAAACTTGTACTCAAACTTATTGTTTTCAGTTTAATCGTTTTCATTCTGTATGTTCTAATATCAATAACGGTGTTTATCAAATAGTTCGAATTACGAATTTAGCTTTCAAACGAATCATAGATATCTCGATGAAATGCTCTAATCTGAACTATGTTTCATAATCTACGAATAACTTACTAATTTCCAATGATAACTAATTACGAAAACGAAAACGAATACGAAGTTATAACTAGGAATAGAACGAATAAAGAAACTACAACTAGAAATAGAAAGAATAACACATCTATAACTAGGAACAGAATGGATAACAAAACTATAATTAGGAACAGAACGAATACGAATACGAATACGACTGCGAATAGTATTAAGACTAGAATTAGGGATAGAAATGCGACTACGAATACGAATACGAATACGGCTGCGAATAGTATTAGGAGTAGGATTAGGGATAGAAATGCGACTACGAATACGAATACGAATACGACTGCGAATACGAATACGAATATGAATACGACTGCGAGTAGTATTAGGAGTAGGATTAGGGATAGAAATGCGACTACGAATACGACTGCGAAAACGAATACGAATACGAATAGTAATAGGAGTAGGAATAAGGAAATGAATACTGTAACGAATACGAATACGAACATGAATAAATACAATCATAACTAATTAAGAATAAGAACACGAATATGAAGATGTGAATGTAAGTACATTCCGAAATATTACCATTAGGATATCAGCATAACTAGATAATACAATAGGTACGAATGGAAATAAATCAGTATATCGAAGTTCAATAACTAACAATTACTTTTAGGAAAGTACGGGACTTTCCTGGGGAAAACAAAACATTACCTAATCACGTGTACATCTTTTACATCTTTAACATCATTCACATTAGAAACCATCATGCAGGAAAGCATGGGGCTTTCCTGGGTAACAATTATACAACTAGAAAGAGTAGCAAACTGAATAATATTACATCTTTCACAATTGGTAATATACAGAAAGGAAAGTATGAGACTTTCCTGGGACCATAGTTAAACATAACTAGAACCGTGTAACCTAACAATCAATCGACTTTCTCTTTTAAGAAAATATGAGATTTTCTTGGATAACAACTTTTCGATAAACAAAAGGAAACTCGTACATTTTCACAAAACAAACATCTTATGAACTCACCAGCTTTATGCTGATTTTCAAACTGCTTGTATTCTCAGGTCCACATTAGACAGGTACCTAGCAAATCTTTTGGAGAAGACGGAGCATACAGAAGACTCGTCTCTACTTTTGTTCATATATACTATGTATTACGAATGTACAACTTTACTTTTGAACAAATGTAAACTTTGATATGTAATGTAATGGTTGTTTACTTTGCTTACTATGTACATTGGATTTAATACTCTACTTGGAGTCAACCCCGGAGACGTTTCCGCCTTTGGTTTTCGGGGTGTGACAGATTGGTATCAGAGCCCTTGTTTATAGTGAATTGAGTATACCAAACCGTACATGGTATAAAACTATAAACACTAAAGGGCCTAAATGCTCTAAACTAAAGTATACCTCAAATATAAGTATTTTCAAAAGTATACAAGTATACCAGATAGTAAAAAATCCGTAACTAAAAGTAGAACAAAACATAAGTAAATGGGTGTTGTACACTGCGGTTAAACCTAGGCAGTTATGTAGTCGTGTCTAGTATCAATATAGCCTGGCCAACTATATTCATGCAAGACATGGCCAACATGTGCTTGGGAGTGACTGTGGTACGCAACATGCCTAAGACTTACCCAATACCCAAACAATGATCCGTCGCTGCAGCGAATCATGAAATACTATGGGAGTATTTCTCGAGCCAAATCCGTTATAGAATTTCTCATCCTAGCGTTACTCCTTAATCATTTCTTTAGCGATAATTTATCTGTTTGATAAATCCTTCCTGCTTTATCGCTTAATAGAATTCTATGTATGTCATAAAGAGATATCCTTTGTATCATATCTCTTGATTCAGCTTAGAGGGCTTATCATCCTCTCTTCCTGATCTTATTATATCAACATGCCTCCAAGAAAGAGACCCAACTCGCAGAACAACAACAACCCTCCTCAAACACCACCTTCTCTTCCAATCGACCTGGCAACCCTTCAGTCAGTTTTAACTGCAGCATTTTCAACAGCCATGTCGCAAACGAACCCCGGTAGTTCGGGAGGTGGTCCCCAACCTCAAAACCAGTAAAATAGCTAGGGACACCGAAAGGAGTGTTCCTATAAAGACTTTATGCATGCGAAACCTACATTATTCGATGGCACAGGAGGTGTCATTGCTCTGACTCGATGGTTAGAAAGAATCGAATCCATCTTCGAGATCTGTGCTTGTTCAGAATCCGACAAAGTGAAGTTTGCCGCTTGCACTCTCACCAACAAAGCCCTGACTTGGTGGAACAGCCGAGTCAAATCTCTAACTCTACCTGTAGCCAATGCTATGGGTTGGGAAGTTATGAAGGAACTTTTACACGCTGAGTATTGCCCTCGGGGTGAAATCCAGAAGTTGGAGCATGAACTTTGGAATCTGAAGATGAAAGGTTCCGATATCGCTGCCTACACATCTAGATTTGATGACTTAGCACTTCTTTGTCCAGGGATGGTTACCCCTGAAAGTAAAAAGATTGAGAGGTTTATCTGGGGATTAACCCAGCCAACCAAAGGGAACGTCTTAGCTGCGAGGCCGGATACATACGACAGCGCCAAATGCCTAGCGCAAATCTTGATTGACCGTAGTGAGGACGTAGAAGAAGCAGCCACCACTCCTGAGCCGACAGAAAGAAGTGGTGAGAAAAGAAAGTACTGGGAGGCAGGGGATAAATATCAGCCTTCCCAGGAGTACTCGAAGAGACAACAAATGGTGACAGTCCACGCTGCCACTACCCCTGCTGTTGTACCCGTCATCGATTCCTCAGTCCGAGCACCTATTACCGGATATGCCGGTGTTCTCCCGTGGTGTAACCAGTGCAGTTACCACCACTATATCCCCGGTCCCTGTCGTATAAAACTTTGCAAAAATTGTGGCCAAGAGGGTCACCTTGCGCGGAATTGTAGAACACCAACAAATCAAGCTCCCGGAGTGGGTATCAGTCAGGTCTGTTATGGTTGCGGAAAGGTCGGGCATTATAAGAAAAATTGCCCCAATGCAACAACAGCTGGAAACTCTGGAAGAGTCCTAGCTATAGGACAAGGTGAGACATCCACCGATCCCACAGTTGCCCCAGGTATATTCCTTTTCGACAACCATTTTACTTGCAGTTCTTTTTCAACTCTAATCTAGAAAGATAAACTGTTATCTATTCATTCGAATCTCTCCATAAACGTAGAACTTATCGAAATCCTTATTAGGATTGATCCCGTAACATACAAACTTCGATAAACCTCGAAACTTAGAAACATTCCTATGGTACGTCACGTCTCGGTCGTTCAGAAATATCTACCCAACGAAACCTAGATGCTTCCCGATAGTGAGGGTTCACTGGAACGTCTAGTGGAGACTTGATTCCACGTGGAAGCGTGAAGATCCGAAGCAGTAAACTTAGCCATGATTCTCTTTTCAACTTGCAATTTGAGTCCAAATCTTTGAATTTCAGGATGAAATTCCCTCTAACTGGGGGATAATGTAACAACCCGAAGTTTTCCATCGTCAAGAACTTGTTCTACCCGTGAGATTTCGCTGTTAGTCGATCCGTTTCGTTCTCGCTTTGGGTTAATTAATTAAATTTATACGTTTATTATAATTTAATGAGTGTTCAAATCCCTTGGAACTCATAAAATTAACCCAAAAGTATTCATTTCAAAAAGTTAGAAACATTCCCGCCGGGTGACGGTAACTTAATCGGGTGCGACCTAAAGCCCCGTTTAATGCCGGTATCGGGTAGAATTCCACCGCGTCCAAGTTTTCGGGACTATATAAATGTGTTAAACCTTTCATTTGAAGCTTTTTCCTTCTCTCTCTAACCTCTCTCCTAAATCCAAGTTTAAAGGTCCAAATCATCAATTTTAAGCTCCAAATCTTTGAGGTACTTCCCATAGCTTGTTATGTAACATTCCTAGCCTTCAAATTCGAGTTCAAAGCATGAAATATGACCATAATCATGAGTTTACGGCCATGGAACCATCCTAGGCCGTAAACTCATATATCATGGGTTTTGGAGCTCAAAAACCCTTCCTAAGCACAATTGGACCTTAGAAATGGCTAGATGGCTTTATGAATTGGACTTATAACATTTTAAACTTGGATTTTGAGTCATTTGAAGGAGTTTACGGCCAAGGATCATTCTTGGGCCGTAAACTCATTAAACTAGGGTTTTCATGCCCTTAAACCCTTCCAAATCACTCATATGCCTTAGTTATGAATTATAGAACATAGATCTTTGCATTTGGACACTTGAAACATGATTTTTGGGAGACTTACATGAGTTTACGGCCAAGGCTTGTGCTTGGGCCGTAAACTCCATGAAACATGGTGCAAATCCATTTCTAGGGTGTTTGAAAGCCATCCAACACCACCAAAAGCCTTGGAATAAATCAAAGGACCAACCAAAAATAGTTTTAGGGCTTTACAAACATTAAAACCACACATTTGAGAGTTTACGGCCATAGAACATGTCTCATGGCCGTAAACTCATAAAAAGGTGTCAAATGGTGCCCTAAACTCATTTCTAGGCTTGTGGGAATTTTTAGAATCACATGTGATTGATTTTAACACCTTAAAAACACTAAATCTTGGAGATTTGAGAGTTTACGGCCAAATACCCCATGCCTAGGCCGTAAACTCCCTTATTTATTGTAAATGATGTTTTGAATTCAATCCAAGCCTTAAGAAAAATTAATCCAAGCATGTCCAAGTGTCCATATCCATTTATGACTCAATTTTGCACCATAAACCACCCACCATGAGTTTATGGCCGTAAACTCATGGGGAATGGGTGTTTTGGACCAAAAACTCTTGTATAATTTTACTCATGGGGAGTAAACTCAAGTCCCAAGTCCCCCGCATCATTACATGTCCCTAAACGCCACCCGGGTCCCTCCAAACACTTGTATCGGAGTGTTTTCGTGACTTGAAGCAATCGTTCCTATCCAACAATTAATCTAAGTCCTAATTAGATACAAATGTGTATCTTTACATCATAATTAGAAACCTCGCATGTTTACAAGTCCCGGACCAACACATAGCATCCGAATTCGCCACATTTCTTGTCCGGTGAGTTCATACCCCTACCCTTTTTCAACTGTTTTCACTGTTTTCAGGGGGGGAATACAAGCAAAAGTACAAGGAAAACTTGTACTCAAACTTATTGTTTTCAGTTTAATCGTTTTCATTCTGTATGTTCTAATATCAATAACTGTGTTTATCAAATAGTTCGAATTACGAATTTAGCTTTCAAACGAATCATAGATATCTCGAAGAAATGCTCTAATCTGAACTATGTTTCATAATCTACGAATAACTTACTAATTTTCAATGATAACTAATTACGAAAACGAAAACGAATACGAAGTTATAACTAGGAATAGAACGAATAAAGAAACTACAACTAGAAATAGAAAGAATAACACATCTATAACTAGGAACAGAATGGATAACGAAACTATAATTAGGAACATAATGAATACGAATACGAATACGACTGCGAATACGAATACGAATACAAATACGACTGCGAATAGTATTAGGAGTAGTATTAGGGATAGAAATGCGACTACGAATACGAATACGAATACGACTGCGAATAGTATTAGGAGTAGGATTAGGGATAGAAATGCGACTACGAATACGAATACGAATACGACTGCGAATACGAATACGAATACAAATACGATTGCGAATAGTATTAGGAGTAGGATTAGGGATAGAAATGCGACTACGAATACGAATACGAATACGACTACGAAAACGAATACGAATACGAATAGTAATAGGAGTAGGAATAAGGAAACGAATACTGTAACGAATACGAATACGAACGTGAATAATTACAATCATAACTAATTGAGAATAAAAACACGAATAAGAAAATGTGAATCTAAGTACATTCCGAAATATTACCATTAGGATATCAGCATAACTAGATAATACAATAGGTACGAATGGAAATAAATCAGTATATCGAAGTTCAATAACTAACAATTACTTTTAGGAAAGTACGGGACTTTCCTGGGGAAAACAAAACATTACCTAATCACGTGTACATCTTTTACATCTTTAACATCGTTCACATTAGAAACCATCATGCAGGAAAGCATGGGGCTTTCCTGGGTAACAATTATACAACTAGAAAGAGTAGCAAACTGA
Organism: Lactuca saligna; assembly: GCF_052625555.1. NCBI lineage: Eukaryota > Viridiplantae > Streptophyta > Magnoliopsida > Asterales > Asteraceae > Lactuca > Lactuca saligna. Next base: position 209,383,934 of record NC_136420.1, read on the forward strand.
ATACTATTACATCTTTCACAATTGGTAATATACAAAAAGGAAAGTATGGGACTTTCTTGGGACCATAGTTAAACATAACTAGAACCGTGTAACCTAACAATCAATCGACTTTCTCTTTTAAGAAAATATGGGATTTTCTTGGATAACAACTTTTCGATAAACAAAAGGAAACTCGTACATTTTCACAAAACAAATATCTTATGAACTCACCAGCTTTATGCTGATTTTCAAACTGCTTGTATTCTCAGGTCCACATTAGACAGGTACCTAGCAAATCTTTTGGAGAAGACGGAGCGTACAGAAGACTCGTCTCTACTTTTGTTCATATATACTATGTATTACGAATGTACAAATTTACTTTTGAACAAATGTAAACTTTGATATGTAATGTAATGGTTGTTTACTTTGCTTACTATGTAAATTGGATTTGATACTCAACTTGGAGTCAACCCCGGAGACGTTTCCGCCTTTGGTTTTCGGGGTGTGACAGATTGGTATCAGAGCCCTTGTTTATAGTGAATTGAGTATACCAAACCATACATGGTTAAAAACTATAAACACTAAAGGGCCTAAATGCTCTGAACTAAAGTATATCTCAAATATAAGTATTTTCAAAAGTATACAAGTATACCAGATAGTCGAAAATCCGTAACTACAAGTAGAACAAAACATAAGTAAATGGGTGTTGTACACTGCGGTTAAACCTGGGCAGTTATGTAGTCGTGTCTAGTATCAATATAGCCTGGCCAACTATATTCATGCAAGACATGGCCAACATGTGCTTGGGAGTGACTGTGGTACGCAACATGCCTAAGACTTACCCAATACCCAAACAATGAGCCGTCGCTGCAGCAAATCATGAAATACTATGGGAGTATTTCTCGAGCCAAATCCGTTATAGAATTTCTCATCCTAGCGTTACTCCTTAATCATTTCTTTAGCGATAATTTATCTGTTTGATAAATCCTTCCTGCTTTATCGCTTAATAGAATTCTATGTATGCCATAAAGAGATATCCTTTGTATCATATCTCTTGATTCAGCTTAGAGGGCTTATCATCCTCTCTTCCTGATCTTATTAGATCAAGATTCCTCCAAGAAAGAGACCCAGCTCGCAGAACAACAACAACCCTCCTCAAACACCACCTTCTCTTCAAATCGACCTGGCAACCCTTCAGTCAGTTTTAACTGCAGCATTTTCAGCAGCTATGTCGCAAACGAACCCCGGTAGTTCGGGAGGTGGTCCCCAACCTCAAAACCAGGAAAATAGCCAGGGACACCGAAAGAAGTGTTCCTATAAAGACTTTATGCATTCGAAACCTACATTCTTCGATGGCACAGGAGGTGTCATTGCTCTAACTCGATGGTTAGAAAGAATCGAATCCATCTTCGAGATCTGTGCTTGTTCAGAATCCGACAAAGTGAAGTTTGTCGCTTGCACTCTCACCAACAAAGCCCTGACTTGGTGGAACAGCCGAGTCAAATCTCTAACTCTACCTGTAGCCAATGCTATGGGTTGGGAAGTTATGAAGGAACTTCTACACGCTGAGTATTGCCCTCGGGGTGAAATCCAGAAGTTGGAGCATGAACTTTGGAATCTAAACATGAAAGGTTTCGATATCGTTGCCTACACATCCAGATTTGATGACTTAGCACTTCTTTGTCCAGGGATGGTTACCCCTGAAAGTAAAAAGATTGAGAGGTTTATCTGGGGATTAACCCAGCCAACCAAAGGGAACGTCTTAGCTGCGAGGTCGGATACATACGACAGCACCAAATGCCTAGCGCAAATCTTGATTGACCATAGTGAGGACGTAGAAGAAGCAGCCACCACTCCTGAGCCGACAGAAAGAAGTGGTGAGAAAAGAAAGTACTGGGAGGCAGGGGATAAATATTAGCCTTCCCAGGAGTACTCGAAGAGACAACAAATGGTGACAGTCCACGCTGCCACTACCCCTGCTGTTGTACCCGTCATCGATGATCAATAAGGTTTATTCTTGATGAGTTCTTGAAACTTTTCGAGACCATTAAGACTCCTACTGACTGCTTGACATATAAGATTCTTTTTTCAATAAACATTTCTCGACAAACAAATATTCAAGAGTTGGTGTGGTTTTTATCAAGACAAAACACTTCACAAAATTGGTCCTAGTTGGTCTTTGTCTTATCCAGGACATCACAACTTCCAATTTCAAATGTGTGAGAATAAGAAAACCTATTTCAAAATTCTACATTTGAAGAATGTTATAAACCTTCTTAAGACTTTCCACTCAATGTCACAATCTTAAATCTAAGACTTGGTTTTGGAACAAAGTATGATTGACTTATTCATTTAACCATTTCTTCAATTCTTGATTCCTCTTCTCAGACATACAATTGCACTAAGACTCACTTAGAGGATCAATTGAGATATGGTTCTTAATCATTAAGACCTATCATGAAACATAATAAAAGGTACTCTCCCTTCTTCTTAGAATAGAGAAACTTTTATCTTTCTGCCTACTTGATTCTTCTTTATTCGTTTTGCTATTGATTGACACTCTTTAAATCAACTGAGAATTACATTTAATCTCATAAGTATAATCATATTTACTTAACCTTAGTAAATCATGACGATTATCTTTGTTACTCTTGTGGTGGACTTGATCAACACACAACCTTGCGTACTCGATCTCCTATTCCTTCACTTGACATTTTGTCAACGAATTAGTCTAATTTTTCAAATATGAAATTTCTCATTCATCATGCAACCAAGTTGTATGATTCCAAGTTTCTATTCAATTGAAACTTGGGCGATGAGAAACTTTCCCTATTTTGGTAAATTCTTGACCTTTCCACAAATAACATAATTAAGAATCAAATCCATTATTGCTAATAATAGAAACTTACAAACATCAATTTTTCATACACGCCATTGCAAGGATAAATAAATAATATAAAATCAAAATTTATTTTATTGAGGAAAAATTTGTCCTTACAATGCAATTTATTTGAAAACTATGTTAATACATATTTCTTAGCAATCTTATTGTAACTCCAAGTAGTAGCTCAAGATTCTAATCTTCAAGTAATGCGATCGAAATCCATTTCTTCATGATTAGATTCAGCTCACTTCTTCCTTAAGCTTCCATTCTTTTCTTTGATCCTACGAAACATCGAAATTCAATCTTATCACATAATGTATTAAGAATCTATAATAGGAACTTAAAAGAGTTAGTTAATGGAACTTACCTAAAGTAGAGCCATACGTTTTGACTCTCCCATCTCTTAGATCTCTTAGGTAAATAGGCCAACTTCATCTCCAATGCCCCTTCTCTTGGCAATAAAAGCAAATTGACTCTTTTGGAACAGCACATGAAACTATTTCTGACTTTACCTTTCTCTTATGATCAAACTTTTCGATCATGGCATGCCTTTCGTTGTCATTTCCTATATCCATAGAGTTATGAACGGTAGATCCACCAATCAACTTTGCTTTTTCATTGCGCCAAATCATTGCTGATTCAGCAGCATATATGTGAGATCGATGAGGGTTACGTCGTGGCTCATCATATAGTACTCTCTTACGAATTCACTATATGAGTCAGGAAGTGAATGAAGAAACCTGTCAACAGCCAGCTCCTCACAGAAAACATATCCCAACCTTCTTAACCTATCAATGTGTGACTTCATCTCTAGGATGTGTGCGCACACTAACTTTCCTTCTTCATGTTTACTTGATAAAATGGCTTGAGTGAGTTTGAACTTTTCAATCTTTTGAACTTGTGGGTTAGGGAGAATAATAGGTGGAGGTGGAGGAAGTGAAGCATGATTTCTTGTTCCTTGATCGAATCGTGGAATATCATCTTCATGTGGAAAGCTTGTTCTTAGGAGTTGGGAAGACCATAGTTGTCATAATTTGACATCTACAAAACGGGAGAAAAATTAAATTCAAGTTAGTTGATTGATTGAGTCCATAATAAATCACCCAAATGAGATATTAACGCTAGGACCCAACACAATACTCTACAACCAAGAAAAGGGATGTTGTAATCTAGTTGCATAATATTTAAAGGTAAGTGAATGACGATTCACTAATTTTCACCATGAAAAACAAAAAAGAAATTTAAGTTTTAAATCTATTGAAAACTCCTAGATCTTTTGAGATTCATTGAACTTTTCAATGGCATGTTTAAATGTCGATATGCCCCTTTAGTTTGTGATTCGGATACCGAGGATCACAAAGCGGGTGTGAATAACCATGCAGACTTACGTGGTGCCCCCACATGTTACAGTCACCTATTCGATGTGCCGGTTAACCACACACGCTCGAATGAACTATGATAAACATTGAGTCACCCTTTGCTACCTTTGCTTAGAACCATTTTGTGTGCCGGTTAACCACACACGCTCCACTAACGTCTTCGCAAGGGCACAAAGTTTAATTTCATGGAATTGCGTCAATTCACTTTTCCCTGAAGTAACTAAGATTGGGAATTTTTAAAAGCATTTAGTTACTTTTGTACTTCATTATACTTATAATGGAAGGTTTCAGTCCTGTCTTACCCGTTTGGCTAACGACCCTCCACTAGTCAAGAGTACGGTGGGTAAGAGTGGATACCTATTCAATTGCCATTTTATAGGCATCTTCCTTAAACACCCCTTATAGACCAGCTTCGTGAATGAGGCCTACTAACGGTAAAACTGACTTTTACTCATACTTATATATTAGACTTTTAATGTTATATATAGTATAGGGTGTATTTTACACTTTTAGAATACTAGGTGGTCAAATTTAATAATTATACACTTTAATTAATTAATAAAACCATAAGGGTGTGATTTGAACTTTTCAAAACAATACTAGGGTTTTAGAATTTAATATTTCTAAATTAAACTTTTACTCAACTTTTAAATTCCAAAAGTTGAGGGCAAGTTTTGAAACATTTCAAAACATTAGGGTTTCAACTATTTAAATTTCAAAACAAAACCTTTAAGTTCAAATTTAAACCATAAAACTTACATGGGCACAAATGAAACTATTTTACAACACAAGGATCAAATAACAAATAATAGAAATTAAACAATTAATTTTTTCATTATCTATATTTGACCTAATTTCAATTTCTTGCAAGATAAGTTATCGAATTAATACAAATAATCAATCTTTAGAGAGCTTAGAGTCACAAGTGTCACTCCTCTAATGGCTCACAAACACCAAGAGCAAGAGGATGAAGAAGAAGGAGAGAGGAGGCTGCCCAAGAACGTCCAAAACCCTAATGGAAATCTTTGCCATGTTTTTGGGGCTTAAGGGTACTATATATACATGTAGGCTATTAGGGTTTTCAACTAGGAAACCCTAATCTGACTACTTAAGCCCTAAGCAGCCCATTAACTCTTTTAGAATATCCCTTGGACGATTTCTAATGGGTTTCCCCATAGAATTCGTCCAACCTATTATCCCAAGGTAATCCATAGCCCAAATGCAGTTATCTTATAATTACAGTTCCATCCCCTTAAGTTTAATTAATCTATTTTAGCCACAGAATTAATTATCAATTAATTCTTGACTAATATTAATTAAAAAATATGATTTCTCCTTTAATATATTATTCTCATAATATATTAATAAATCATAATTAATCCTTTCTCTTCATAATTCATCCTATCAAGTTGCTTTGGTGAAGGCAACCCAAAAGGACCATGCACCATCGGGTCAAGTACATACCGAAATAATTATGGACTTAGACACTAATCCAACAATAACTTAGTTTCTAGTTACTTAGTCTAGTATGCGTCATGCCTATACGTGCAACTAATTTTATTCAAATCTAGAACCAACTCGAATTTTGTCGGTTGTCACATTCTCCCCCGGCTGAAAGAATTTCGCCCCAGAATTCAATTCGTGATGTATTTCATTAGATCTCAATCGAATACAATTGTATAGCTGGAGAGGTAGTGACCTGAAGAGCTCTTTGATTATTATGGGTTAATCTCTTAAGGAAAGAGCCCAATTTTTTATTTATAATCAAATTAGTGTTTCCTTAATTCGAGTTCTATGGTCTAGATTGTGGGAAATTAGGATCATGGAAATCATGATCCAAACATGGTGACCTAGTTGAAAAAGATCATCTAGTTAGATATTATCTGAATTAAGTGAGCTATAAGTTTTGCTGAAGCACTAACTGCACTGAACGTTAAATCCGCTTTGATCCTTAAGTTGCGTTCTAAATTAGCACTAAGTGTAAATTCGCCACCTAATAAAGAAGAGATTAGGAACAATTTGTTCACTTCCAGGTTGGCTACTACATCTGGAAAAGATATATTTTGAAATAAGAAGGGGTAGCATGAAAGAGAAGCGATTGACGGTAAGTTCCTAAAAATACGTACTAAGGGTAGGCAACGAAGTTTTGGTACATCTCAAATGTAAAGGCTAATTAAGAGTCGTCGACAAAATAAATTACGAAATGATTGAAAATCTCCGAGGCTATAATCACTACTACGGTTACTCTTACAATAATAAAATATTATTCGAAGAATAAATATATTTAGAGAGTCATTGGTGCAAATGGAGGCGATGAAAATCTATGATAAATTAAATCACATTGTGTATATAGCATTTTAAGTGTTTAGAAGTGATTAAAAATCTCACTTTTATCAAAATGTGTGTTTAGAAATGATAATTAATCTCACTATTATCAAAATGTGTAATAATTTCAAGATAATGAAGATACAGGTGTGGCGATCCAACAAGGTAGTAAAATAATATAAAGATTAATTAAGGTTAAAGGTTTAAGTCTTCATTGAAGGAATTTGTATAGAAATATTTGTATTAAATTTTTGCGAAATTGTCCAATTGTCCAAGTCAGGACAAATTCAAGTTTACGAAGAGTCAAAATACTTATGAAAACAAGTTTGAGAGTTTAGGAACTCATTGAAAATTGCAAAGTAAAATACTATTCTAAGAAAGGTGTAAAAATATCAATCTTTGAAAATAGTGCATTCATAGTTTAGTGTTTCTACAAAAACAATCATTTAGAGAATAGATAATCGTAAAATTTAAAACTTTTGATGTATTTAAAGAAAAGAAGAAACAAGGAAGCATATCCTTCACATATATTTTCCGGATATAGAAATATTATAAGCATAAGGGTATTCATCTTGTGTATTAGTTATAAGGAAATATATAATGAAAATTGCATTTTATATCAAGTTTTTGAATTTAGAACGAAAGACAAAATGTAAATAAGGATCACTTGTTTATAGTAGATTTCAAAATAAAAAGATGTATATGATAAAAGGCATAATTGAATATATTAAAGTTCAATAAATCAAAGGTATGTCTCATGACTATACTCGTATTTATCGCTCAAAACGAAAGGGTAGACTCCTAGTCTTTATGTGTACAGACATGATACCAAGAGAAACAAAATATACAGAAACAAAGTTAGACAATGCGTTATGTTAATATTATGGCATGCGAGATCTAAAATCAGAAGGAGAGCGAGAAATAAAGTTCAGGGGAAAGAAAAAGGAAGGTAGCGGCGGCAATGATTGCTGTTGTTAAAATTATAAGAACAATACCTATAGGTAGATTTAAAACCAGGTTGAGATATATTTCAAACTTCAATATTTGATGTATATTGATGATTAAATAAACATATGGGAGTTTTAAAGTGTTTGCTAAGGATTTCTTAAAATTCACGAGTTATCTATTAAGTTAAACTCCAATTGTGAAAAAGAAGAAGCACTACAACTGGTAATTGAAAATTTGACAGTCTTGACCCTTTTAGGCTTGAGTCCAACAATGGTTAAAACGGATAAGGTAAAACTCAGTATATTTAAAAGAATAATCACATTTGTTGAAAGTGCACCACTGGGAGTTTAAAAGTGAGCACTAAGTTTTGCATTGTTGTAAATTTTGAAACTTCATCGATTATAAAACTAATTTGAAATAAAACAAACGAATAAAGTGTTTTTTGAAATGTAGGCATCAGTGAGGTCTTGAAAACACATTTGGATTAGAAAGTTGTAAAAATACCATGTTAGGTTAGTAGAAAACACATTTGAGTTAAGTACAATGCCTAAATTAGAAAGTTGTTAAAAGTGTCAAAACAAAAGTGTTTTGAAGATTCGATGAAACTTTTTCACATAATATGAACTTCAGTGTCATATGTTTAAGTTTTATAGCATAGAGTTTAAACACTTTTATAAAAGAAAATGTTTCTACGTTTTTCGAAAATGTGTCAAAATGGTATGCAATGTTTAAAACGATTTATATGCCCTTAAAAGTACATCTATCCATTGAAATGGATTTGAAATGAAATTGTAATAGCAAGATTAAAAACCAATATTCGTTAAATTGAGTTTTGAAGAAAAGTATTAAGTTAAAGCAAGTTGTCAAAAGCTTTTTAGCGAGAATATGGCTTACATTGTTAGGAAAGGTCTAGTAAGTTGTATGAAGTGGTTATAATGTGTTTTATCGATGATAAATAAACCGATGAAACGAAATAACTTTTTGATGGAAGATTAAGAAATAAGGATTAAGTATGTTAGTGTAGCTGATCGTACCTAAATACTAAGGCGAATACAAGTCGAGTATAAGGCGAGTACCGATGTCTTTTTCCCCAAGATAAAGGACAAGAAAAATTATTTGGAAAACATTTCATGGTGTCAATGCAGTTTACGACCTTTTATAGAGGTCAAAGGGACATCTTATGTTAAGTTTTAAGCTCAAGGTGGAAACAACCTAGAGCTAAATTGTAGCGTAGTAATAAGGTCTCACGAATGGGTTAAACCTCCGTGTATCCTCGTGAGTCGAATCTGGAATGCCCGCAAATGGTATCCAAGTGATTAATTTGTTGCGACTCATCTACCTCCTTACGCGATGCTCCTGTTGCAGATAATAGAGTTGCGTCCTGGGCCCTTTTGTTTTACAACCGGATTGGGCTTGTCAATCCGTGTTCAGCTAGATTAGACTTCTTTTTCTTAGAAAAACTGTTAGGGTTTCATTATAAATATATGCATGCATGTATGCGTATCAAAACGGTCGTCACTCTCATTGAATATTGTAAACCCTAAAATCCTCTACAGTTGACATTCTTTATCGAGCTCTTCTGAGGATTGTTTATTGAATCATTCGACACCTTTTGATTCATTAGCTTGTTCTTTATTGTTTATTTAGTCATTTATCTACCTGTTTCATAGATCTAATCGATCTTTAAGTTTGTTTTAAACTCATCAATTGGTATCAGAGGAGGAGGCTGTGAAATCCATACACTTCTTTTCTATGAAAAAGCTTCGATTAGGGTTATTCCGTATTCATTGATATTTATTGAGCCGTCATCTCATAATTGACGTATCTCAATATTTATTATCTTTGCCCTAATTCGATATATTACAAGTCTGATCTTTGAACAGGTTATTCGATCAATTATGGACGAGTCACAATCCAATCCCATCAATATTTCAAACAGTATTGGATTAACAACAAAGATTCCCATCCTGTACACCCATGATTATGAAGTCTGGGCGAATCACTTTGAAGATTATGTCATAGGATCTGAGGATAATGGATACCTCATCTAGGAAGCAATTATCGCTGGACCGTTTTCTCATTCAGCAACTTCAAGGATTATTAAAACTCAAAAGGAGTATAATGATCTCCTGAAAGATGTTAAAGATGTAGCGCAAGATGAAAAAGTTAAATTTCAGTGCAATATCAAAGCGCTAAGATTGATTAGATTTGCTCTTCAATCCGATACCTTTAGGCTGGTAAGTTCATGCACAACTGCTAAAGAGATATGGGACAGGCTACGTGAATTGTACTCTACAGATGAAGATCTTGAACACTCCATTCAAACCTTACTCTTGTCTGAGTTTGGTGAGTTCAAGCAAGGAACAGAAGAAACAGTGACGCAAACGTTTGATCGCTTCAATCATCTTCTTAGCAAGATGATCAAACATGACATCGAAAGGAAGCTTATTGAACAGAAGGTTACTTTTTTAAATGGACTCAGGTCTGAGTGGAGAGCAATTGTGTCCACAGTCAAAGCACACGAGCAATTCAAATCCTATTCTTTGGCGAAACTGGTGGGTATCTTAAAATCTCAGGAAAAGATTGTGCTGCAGGAGAAGACCGTGGTTTCAAGTCTGGGTTCATTAGCACTCCTGTCGAAAAGCAAAGCTGTGATAGAGGACGAAGATCTCAACTTGGATGATTATGATCTCACATCTGAAGACTATGCTATGATGGTGTCAAACCCTAAGAGATTCATTAAGAAGAGATTCCCCACCAATAGGAACCGAAATTGGCAAGGAAGCTATAGCACTAAAAAAGTCAAAGACGAACCGAAAGCTGAAGAAGCAAAGAAGGAACAGAAGGCTGAAGGAGATTCTGGAGTGAGCTGCTATTATTGTGGGGGAAAGAACCACTATGCAAAAGATTGTGTCCTCAAAAAGATGGCAGAAAAGAACGAAGAAAATGATGAAGAAGCTGTGTTGATGAAAAAGCTTGATGAGTTAAGGAAGAAGAAATCTACTGCTAACCCTTCCATGAATGCTTTAACTGTGCAGGGCTCGGTAGCTGATGATGAGTTCGGTGGCGTGGAGGTTTGGTCAACCGACTCTGAAGATGATGAAGTGAGGAAGCCTTCACATGGAAAGGCCTATGTAGCGAAAGAAGAGAGCAGTGGAGGAAGATGCTTGATGGTGTCTGATGTTTCTCAGATGAGAGGATACAACACTGATGGTGGGAATGATGACAAAGAACAGCAGAATCTATGCTTTACCACCAAACCACTCAGCGAGCAGTTCAGCGAACTTGATGAACTGATCAAGAAGGTACAATCAGTTTTTGTCTCATTTAAAGTCCCACAATGCTCATATGAAAAGGAATTAAAAAGTGTTAATTCAAGAATCTCTCATCTAGATAGTAGTTTAACTCAAACTCGGGTCACCAACTCTAACCTAACTGATCAATTAAGCAGGGTGTCTTCGAAGAGTGAGGAACGGCGGATGTGGATCGAACTGAAGGAGTCAAAGTTAATCAAAATAAAAGATGAACACATTTATTTGCAAAGAGACAATTTGAAGCTTTTGAAACAGCGAAATGTTTTTTGTCTGATTGCCAAACGTCTTTATACTAATATTACTCAGCTTCATTTAAATTGTGAAATAGGGCAAAAGATTCATCGCATGATTTTACCCTTTCTTGAGTTTAAGGAAGATGAAATTGATGCTGACGCATATAATTGTGAGAGTATTATTTCGTCTGAGGATGTTAATCCAACATATTTGTATGGACTGGATAAAATTGAATCTTTCATAAAATCCAAGGACCACAAGAATATGCTCAAAAATCTTTTGGATGAAAATGATAAACTGACGCTTAGAACCGAAACTATACAAAAATTTGACTCACTGAATGTCAACATAAGCTCGGAAAATAAAATTGATGTTGAAAATGCATCTGAGCTTAATGAGGACGATAATTTGAGTGAAATTTCTGTAGATGACACAGTTGACTGTTCAGAATTTGTCAAAAATGAACCCGAGAACCACAAAAATCTCATCTCATCGCTCGGTTGTCCCAACAAAAGTCCGCGATTCTTGTAGAGAAGGCAGTTGTATACCAAAAAGTTAGGACCACTCCGAATCAGGTATACAAAGTCACAGGTGTAACCGAACATCAGACTGCTGAACTAACAGCTATTGTGAACGAAGACAATGCTGATGGCTGTGATGAGTTCTTCTGGTCGGCTCCCATTGACAATGCTGATGAAACGGTAGGTCTGTCTGAAAGGACTTCATGGAAAAGCAAAGGCATATACGTTGCAGAACCTTTAAATAAACCTGATTGCTTCAACGTGGCAAGTACCAGTGGAACAAAAGATGACCCTCAAGAGAAAGAAATTCCTGCAAAAGAAGTCGCATCTCCAAGCAAAACAACATCGGTTCAGAGTGGTTCAACCAATGAAAATCAAAAACATAAAGCTAATGTGCATCATCGACCGAAGCAGATGAGAAGTCAAAAACGGGAAAGGAATCAGAGATACAGGAAAAATCTCTCCGAAAGAAAACATTTTTGGCGATCGCAAAATGCCTATTTCTCACATCAAGACAGGAATTTAAAACCAGCGAAAAATCCTGATGGATCGACGGAGAGGAACAACAACCGAACGCAGAGTCTCGGTTCTGAGCATAACAACAACCGAACACAGAGTCTCGGTTCTGAGCAGAACAATAACCGAAAGCAGAAGTTCGGTTCAGAGCATAACGACAACCAAAAGCAGAGGTTCGGCTTAGAGCACAACAACAACCGAACGTATAGATTCGGTTCAGAGAATGATTTCAACCAAAAGCACAGGTTCGGTTCGGGAAATAAAAGAGGTCAAAACTCTAAAGTTGGTCCTACCGTTAGTCAAAAGCAAAAGAGTCACCTAGATTCTTCAATCAAGAAGTCATACCGTTCTGAGTCATCTCTTCCTAACTCTTCTAACTCCACAAAATCCTCTGTCTCCTCTCGTCCTAAAGTCCACTTTGTTTCTTCTCAAAAATCTCAGTCATCAGCTGATCAAAAAGGGAAACAGAAGGTTTCAGATACTGAATCAAAATCAATTCCAAAACCATTAAATCCAAATAAAATCAAAGTTTTCACCATCAAAAGAAAAGATGATACAACACTAATAAAAAGAACATATGTTGTTGACATCTCTCTTACTATTCCCGCAAACAACTCACGAGGACCCAAAAAGCTCTGGGTTCCTAAATCTGCTTAATTTTTGCAGGTTATCAGTGACGAGCAGTATGACGAAGAATGGTACATTGATAGTGGCTGCTCGCGTCACATGACAGGGAGGAAGGAAGAACTTAGGGAATTCAGATCTCTTTCCAATGGTGGAAATGTCAAATTTGGGAACAATTCCTTCGGAACAATCAAAGGCTACGGGATGATTACAAACGGTGATTTCTCAATTAGGAAAGTTGCATATGTAGAGGGATTACAACACAATCTCATCAGTGTATCTCAGCTTGTTGGAGGTACTGGTCTCAAAGTCTCATTCGATGATGAAGGTTCGGAAATTATTGAGAAGAAGACGAACAAAGTTATTCTCCAATCAGAGCGCAAAGGTGAAATGTTTCCCCTAAATCTCAAACCAATCAAAGGAAACCCAACCATCTGTCTGTTATCCAAGGCACCATCTGACGAAAGCTGGCTGTGGCACAAAAGACTCTCTCATCTCAACTTCAATGATATCAACAAACTTGTCACTGGAAGTCATGTGAGGGGTCTCCCATTGCTCAAATATGATAGAGATCATCTGTGTGCTGCATGTGAAATGGGAAAGCAGAGTCGTCAAAGTCATCCATCCATAATAAACACTAAAGTCGTTGAACCACTAGAATTACTTCATATTGATTTATGTGGTCCATCTTCTGTAGAAAGCATTGGTGGTAGCAAGTATATTCTTGTTATTGTTGATGACTTTTCACGTTTCACATGGGTGTTCTTTCTGAAGCTTAAATCTGAAGCGACTCACAAGCTAAAAGTGTTCATCAAGCAGATTGAAGTACAACTGAAGAAGGTTGTTCGCAACATCAGAAGTGACAATGGGTTAGAATTCAAAAATAAAGAATTTGAAGAATTCCTGGAAGAAAAAGGGATCATTCACAACTTCTCAGCTCCCTACACACCTCAACAGAACGGAATTGTCGAAAGACGAAACCGATCCTTATGTGAAACTGCTCGAACAATGCTAAGTTTTGCTTCCTTACCTTTATATTTTTGGGCTGATGCTATTTTTGCTGCTTGTTTTACACAGAACAGGTCGTATCTTAACAAACGCTTCACTCTCACTCCTTATGAGATCATCAACAACAGGAAGCCAAATGTGAAGTTTTTCCATGTGTTCGGTTCCAGATGCTTCATTTTCAATTCCAAAGAACACCGCAACAAGTTTGATGTCAAAGCTGACGAAGGGATATTTCAGGGTTATTCTCTTACTTCCAAAGCATACAGAGTGTTAAACAAGCGTTCAAGGAAGATCGAAGAAACTTACTACGTGACTTTTGATGATAGCTATGTTAAGAAGCTAAAGGCCAACGAAGACACAGCTGGAGAAATCTTTCCTCAAACTGGCCAAGTCACAGCCTCGGTCGCTAATCTATTCGAGAAATTCATGGAGCTTTTTGATGAACAAGAGAAGGCCACTCTTTCTGAAGCTAGTGCAGCAGACAACAGGGTAGATAACTTGAAGCAACTTATTGACGATGCTGCAAGAAGAATGAATGAAGAAGAATCGAGTTCACAAGACCCTCCCCAACACAATGCATCAGTAGAGGGGGAGGATCCACCTGCATCCCAGCCAAGTTCACAAGTTAAGGGGGAGCTGAGGTCTCAACCTCCAATCGAGAGTGCTTCACCAACTGAGAGTGCTTCACCAACCGAGAGTGTCTCACCAACCGAAAACGCCCCACCAACCGTAGGTTCATTAACACCCGAACGATCATCACCTCAAGAAACCACTATAGCTCAAGATTCACAAGACATTCCTGCAAGATCACATGTCGAGGGGGAGCATGCTGATATGTCATACGACTTCGACAGTCTGTCCGAACCAGAAGAAATGATAAATGCTGAATTGGATCCATCCTTTGATCCAAACTTTCCTCCTCTCACTAAATGGACCAGAAATCATCCTATCTCTCAAGTTGTCGGTGATATCTCAGAAACAGTTCTGACCCGATCACAACTCAAGGCAAAACAAGCATCCTTGTACATAAAAGTCGAATTCTACATGTTTAACTCATTCGTATCCAAAATTGAACCAAAGACAGTTAAAACTGCTCTTGATCACTCTGATTGGGTTCAAGTAATGAAAGACGAACTGAATGAATTTGAAAGGAACAAGGTCTGGCGTCTTATACCAACTCCTCCACATGCCTCGGTTATTGGTCTCAAATGGGTCTTTAGGAACAAACTCGACAAGGAAGGGAATGTTATCAGAAACAAAGCTCGTCTGGTCGTCAAAGGATACTGTCAGGAGGAAGGCATTGACTATGAAGAGACTTTCGCTCCGGTAGCTAGGCTGGAATCAGTGAGAATATTTCTTGCTTATGCTGCTCACAAAAACTTTGAGGTCTTTCAAATGGACGTCAAGTGTGCCTTTCTCAATGGAGATCTCGAAGAGACTGCGTATGTGGAGCAACCTCCTGGATTTGTGAATGAAAAGCATCCCGATCACTGTTACATTTTGGATAAATTCGTGTATGGTCTGAAACAAGCACCGAGGGCCTGGTATGAAACGCTGACTAAATTTTTAAAGATGTCCAAATTCAAACAAGGTTCGGTTGACCCAACCTTCTTTCGCAAAAAGGAAGGTAACCACCTTATGATAGTTCAAATTTACGTCGATGATATCATCTTTGGCTCCACGAATCCAAGACTAACAGCTGAATTCAGAAAGCTGATGGAGACTAAATTTGAAATGAGCTCAATGGGTCCCATTAACTTTTTCCTTGGTTTAAATATCAGACAGGGACCTGAAGGCATCTTTATCAACCAGGAAGCTTACTCCAAGAATCTCTTAACAAAATTTGGCATGATGGGAGATTCAAAAGTCAAAGTCCCAATGGCATTCGGCACTAAGCTCACTCCATCCCTGGACAAACCAGCTGTTGATCTTACACTTTATCGTCAAATGATAGCCTCTCTAATGTATCTTACTGCTAGCAGACCTAACATAATGTTTTCTGTTTGTTACTGTGCTCGGTTTCAAGCAAATCCAAGGGAACCTCATATGCTTGCAGTGAAAAACATATTCCGTTATCTCAAGCGAACTACCTCTTTAGGTCTGTGGTACCCTTCTAACTCAGCCTTCTTCGTTCAAGCCTACTCAGATGCAGACCTTGGTGGTTGTGGTCTTGACAGGAAAAGCACCACTGGCGGTTGCCAATTCCTCTATGGGAAGTTGGTTAGCTGGCAGTCAAAGAAACAAACCTGCGTGTCACTGTCTACTGCTGAAGCAGAATACATTGCCGCTGCTTCCTGTACCTCTCAAGTGATTTGGATCCAGAGTCAACTCCGAGACTATGGACTCAATATGAAAAAGATCCCACTATATTGTGACTTTGAAAGTGCAATTAGGATCTGTCATAACCCAGTGCAACATTCCAAGACCAAGCACATCGCACTGAGGTATCACTTCATCAAAGATCACGTGGAAGACGGAAACGTTGAAGTACACTTTGTTAGAACCACTGATCAATTGGCCGATGTCTTTACCAAAGCTCTTCCTGAAACGACTTTCAACAAAATTCTACAAGGCTTGGGTATGATGGTTGGAGAGTCGGTCCCAAATCCTCAAATCTCCATCTAAGAATCATGAACCGAAAGAGACAGACCGCTCAGTTGATCTCTGCTCTGGAGATTTAAAGGAACCGAAGCAAACAGACCGCTCGGTCTCTCTCTGCTCTGGAGATTTAAAGGAACCGAAGCAAACAGACCGCTCGGTCTCTCTCTGCTCTGGACATTTAAAGGAACCGAAGCAAACAGACCGCTCGGTCTCTCTCTACTCTGGATATTTAAAGGAACCAAAGCAAACAGACCGCTCGGTCTCTCTCTGCTCTAATGATTTACTGCACCGAACTAGACAGACCGCTCGGTTCATCTCTGTTCTGAAATTGTCATCGAAATACACAGATCGCTCGGTCTATCTCTGCTTCATCATTTTTTTTATGTTGTACAATTTTATCTTTCTGTTTTATTTATTTTTCAGAAAATCCCAAAATTACAAAAACATTTTATCTTTCTGTTTTTATTTATTTTTCAGAAAAATACCAAAATTACAAAAACATTTTATATTTCTGTTTTTATTTATTTTTCAGAAAAATCCCAAAATTACAAAAACATTTTATTCTTCTGTTTTATTCCGTTTTCTTACTTACTTCCACTACTTGCAAGTCCTGGTCGGTGTACGTTTTGCACAGGTGAATATAAGCATCACATTCTGTAGTGTTTACCTAGGTATGTTTTATCTTTCTCAGACTAGTTAGATGTCCTTAGAAGCATGCTGTTGTATGTTGTCGCAAGCCTCTATGACCTTGAGCACGCCTTAATGATTCGGTCAATACCTATCGTCTCTTCCCAATCAGGCTATTCTCTCACACTCGGTCTAGAGCTACCTTACTCTACTCATTTGATACATGAGTTGCTCTGCTTTGTCCCACTTCTGTAGCAGAAGGTACGTTCGGTCTCTTAACCACCTCCTCAAATTCTACATTTACCTTCGATTCCCCAAAGTAACCCTTGATGCTTTCGGTCTTTACCACCGAGGCTTATGGTTACACAACCTCTGTGTTTATGATCTTGGATTCGATTACCACGTTCTAAGTGAAACCCAAAATCCAATACCTGAAATGAATTGACGGTGAATGATATACTCAAGATATTACTTGGAAATCTCATTTTCTTTTTGTGTGATCTTTTATGAAATCGTCTCCACCTAAGACATTTCTTCCCAAAGAGGTCCAGTTTATTTTTCTTTGAGATTTCTGTCTATCCCATGCTTGTCACGCGATAATTCCCACCTACCTGTTCAACAGATCACATCGGTCTCACAGGTATCTCTGCCAACACTCAGTTTTATGTTAAGACTTGATGTTCGGTTAGAGGTCAGCCACCCTTCAGCCCATGATCAAAAGATGCCTTTCATTGTTTATTAATGGACAACTGATCGTATTTCCCGGGAAACCACATGAGCACTTCAAGTCTCTCTTGGCTTTGAAGGAAGCGATTCTTGCCCGGAATTTTCCGCTTTCTGTCTTCTTAATAGACAACACTCACATCCCAAACACCTTTGATTTATTTCTTTATCTTTCACACTCTTATGCACGAAAATTAATTTTTTCCAACATTCTGATTGCTGTTTGGTATATGGTTTTAAGTTTCAGTTGTAACCAAACAAAGGCACAAGGAATTTCAAACGGTACAAATGATTTGGGCGCGTGCAATTGATTCGTTTCACACCCACGTGTGCTGACGTATTCCTGGGATACACCATAACTTCCAATCGCGCTTTTTCAGGCGACGTTTTGGTTTCCTCATCATCACGATTTTCTCTCTCCAGTGAACGGTATAAATAATGGGTGATCGTGTTCTTTGGCATTTACCTCCCACGAATTCTCTCTCTTTGAAAAGTTTCCACTGTTCATCTTCTTCCACAACTCAACAATGGCGACTTCTTCTTCTGCACAAGATCAAACTGCATCTTCATCTTTGCTCTCCATCAAACCTAATCAAAATATGATTATAGAGATGACCCCGTTCTTATATGATTCATACATGCTACACGTGGTGGAATGCCTAAAATATTCCCCATTGCTGTTGGCACTCACGCAGGTGGAAGCCGTTCCAATGTCCCTGCTCTCTCAAGTCTACACAACGGCAAACTACGACAAACACAAAGATCGCATCTACTTCACCATCCACGACAAGAAAACCTCTGTGTCCAAAACAAGGTTTTGCTCTCTTCTAGGGCTTGCAGTTGATTCTTCCGTCATCTCACCGGATTTTATCACCACTACTCAACTCTTCTCAATGATGTACGAGATGGGGTATATGGATGTTCTTACTACTATCGCGAAGGTCAAGAAATCCTGTCTTCCGTCTCAGTGGAACGGATTGCTTACCCTTTTGATTAAGGGTTTAGCGGAGAGGTGTGGTGGTTCTGACACCACGAGTAAAGGGTTTCTCACCATCCTGTATGGTCTTTACAACGGCATCAATCTAGATTATGGCTCCATAATCTGGTCTCAAGTCGTTCAGAGTCTCAACACCACTACACGGTACTCTGAGATATCATGCGGCCGTTTCTGGATGCTTATTACAAAAAAGGCCATGGATTCCCTTGAAATCCTGGTGATGAAGGATGCTCTTATGGCTTCAATTGCCTCTTACCACACCAAGAAGATCATCGTCTCTGATCCAAGTAAGTTTCTCCATTATGGATTGATCCCTGAATCCATGTATAGGTGTGTCACGCCTCACAGCAAAATCATGGCTGACTATAGCACCAGAACACCCTTGCCTCCAAGGGTTCTATCCGATGAACAGAGAGCTGCACTAGAAGCCCTTGATCAACCTGCCTACCGTGGCAAGAGGGCCAACAAAAAGGAGAAACCAGAGAAGAAAGAATCTGAACCGAAAAAGGAGAGAAAGCGAAGATCCTCCAAACGGAAATTTGATGCAGAGGAACCTTCTCAGTCCAAATCCAAGAAGGTCAAGAAGATGGCTAAAAGAGCCAAAGGGTCTCCTTCTCCTGGCTCTGCTCCTAATGACCCATCCAACACAGAGGTTGCTGCTCCTCCAACCGAGACAACCATTGCTCAGTCTCCTCAACAACCATCTTCTCCTGCAGGCACTCATCTTCCCTCTCCACCAGCATCTCCCAAAATTCCCAAATCACCCTCTCCACCAGCATCTCCCAAAATTACCAAATCACGCACTCCTCCCACTTCCCCTAAAATTCCTACCCCACCCCAATCACCAACACAGGAGGTCCCACTTTCTGTTCCTATAACCATCCCTCCCACTACAACAGAACCAATCATTCCACTCTCTGTTACTCAACCTTCATCCTCTATCCCCACACCAATTATCACCGAATCAGTTACTATCACCTCTTCCCAACCACCAGTAACAGTCAATGTATCTGATACAGGGGCTACTACTGTGGTTGAAACCCCTGTCATCAACATTCCCCCATCTCCTTCTCCATCCTCCAACTCCGGTGCTACCTTGGGCGGTGATGATGAAGAGTACAACTCTCTTTATTATAGCCCATACCGGATTTCCACAGACACTGATGCCGATACCCCTGTTACTAGTCAGCAGATTCAAGAAATTCACGACAAACTCGATAGTCTGCTGGCTAATAATAAAGCCTACGGGGGTGTCGTGCTGAAAGCCTTCATTGAGTCTGCGATCAAGACGTACACTGACGCTCTGGATCGTTCAACTGATGCCATCGACAACTCAGCTGCTTCATGCTCCAAAGCCACAAAGGAAGTTTCTGAGGTTGTTCACACAACTCAGATCTTTCTTGATTCTCTAAAAGCACATGCTGATTCTAGTGCGGCCAAGTTTCAAACGTCCGTCGACTCTTTCTCGGCTACCCTTCAGGGTGAAACCTCCAAGTTTGAGGCTCTGCATGCTGACCTCAAAACTCAATCCACCTCCTTTCTCAAATCTTTGGATTCACATTTTGCTTCTCTTGCAGCAGAGAGCACCCTAAAGGAAGATCTTGTCAAGCATCAGGCAACTATCGACCTACAAAAGATACAACTGGCCCAGGCACAACAAGAAATTTCTTTGCTAAAGACTCAGCGGGCAGTTCTTCAAGGTTGCGCTGGTGATGTCAAGAATATGTTGACAAATGTTCTTGACACTCATGATCCCTTCCTTACCCTTACTATCAGACAGCATCTCCAGGCTAAACTCCTTTCTGCAATTAACATCTTGAGCGAAATGAAGGGTGTCTCGGAGAAGCTTGTTCTTCCACGACAAGGGGGAGAGGAAGGTGTATCAAAGACAGAACCGAAGGTTAATGTAGCTTCGGGTTCTGGGAAACAGTTCCTTGTTGAGAGCGAGTCAGATACAGATGAAACGATCACTGAAGCTCTTCAACGGAAGAAAAGGGACAAAGAGCTAGATGAAACTCTTAAAATAGCTCGAGAGGCCGAGGCTACGGAAAGAAAGATCAAGGAGGATGAGGATGCTATACAAGCCAAGAAGACTCTGTTCCCAGAATGGGACAGAGACACACTCATCAATCAAGCGATTGAGTTTCCCTCCATATATTGGTTGGAACCAATTGCATCCTTCGAGTGTGAAAATACCAAAGACTCGCAGTTTGACATGCCAATCACGCGAAAAGTTTTTACATTTCATTGCTTTGATGTCACTGCCGATGTCCCTCATCCAAACTTGAAGGTTGATAGAGAGTTAATAGATTTCTATCTGAAGTATGGTCAACCGCAGTACTTGACATGGAGTACTCAGAAGATAATTAAAGTCAAGGTACTGAAACCGACACAGGCTGGGAAATTTGTGAATGTTAATTTCAAAATCAACAGAGGAACGGCCAACACAGAACATCTCATTTCTCTGGCAGATCTTCCTAGTCTGAATCCGCATGATTGGATTCTGCTATACAACATTCTTCTCTCCAATCATAGAGAGTATGAACCGATTCTTAAACATCTCAAAAGAATGTTGGCTTCCTACATCCATGAGCTCGTCACTGTGGATCAGGAAATAGCAAAGATTATGAACAAGAAACCGACCGTCAAGCCTACTTCCAAGACAGGAGACGTTCATAAAATGAAGGTAGGGCAAATTGTTTCTTCCAATCTGACGGTCATGTTCACAAGAGGCGACAAGCATAAGTTTCTGTTTGCTTTGGTAAATAAACATCTGTTTTCAACAGATTGTCTGGAGCATATTATAAATATCATTCACCGATGCAAGCAGAACTCAACAGCAGACAAGAAGAACTTCACTGATATGCTTCGTTGGTATATCACCTTCAGGCATCACATTCTGGCTATAATACCGAGGATTTTTTAGACGGTAAAGAAGTCTTCTGATGTTAAAAGAGAATGAAGATTTTGTGCCAAAGACGCAAAGGGGGAGATTGTTGCAGATAATAGAGTTGCGTCTTGGGCCCTTTTGTTTTACAACCGGATTGGGCTTGTCAATCCGTGTTCAGCTAGATTAGCCTTCTTTTTCTTAGAAAAACTGTTAGGGTTTCATTATAAATATATGCATGCATGTATGCGTATCAAAACGGTCGTCATTCTCATTGAATATTGTAAACCCTAAAATCCTCTACAATTGACGTTCTTTATCGAGGTCTTCTGAGGATTGTTTATTGAATCATTCGACACCTTTTCATTCATTAGCTTGTTCTTTATTGTTTATTTAGTCATTTATCTACCTGTTTCATAGATCTAATCGATCTTTAAGTTTGTTTTAAACTCATCAGCTCCAATTATCATTCGTGTCGGTATTGAAACGCTTTTTCCTAATTGTAACTCTTGAAGACGAGGAAGAGGTATTGAGGAATAATTGGTATATGTTTCGACCTAAGATTATTACTAGTGTATATCTAGCTACTAATCTTAGATCTAAATTCAATAGCTACCAAGGAATACCCATTCTTAGTACTAAGTGCATTGCACCTAGAGTGGCTATTGATATAACCTAAGTGGTTAACCTAGCACTTGATAAGGGATAATAATATTTCTAAATAAAGGCATTGTTACAAAGGTGCACTTAGTTTCTAAGTGTATCTAGATAAATGCCTGTAATATGCAATGCCTGTATGCACACCAAAAAAATTTGTTTTTCAAAAGTTTAAGTTGAAAATTGTTTGGAACATAATTCTAGTATAACCATTTCCAGCCTCACATTAACTTTCCTTAATTAAGCATAGTTGGCCATGCTATACTTAATTAAAGTCAAATTATGCGTACTCGAATTAGTTATACCAGTAGTTGTCACACCCCAAAACCGAGAACGGCGGAAACGTTCTGGGGCAGAGGACGTCATGTATAATATCAACAACAATGTAAAGTAGTAATCAAGCAACAACATCATCCATTGCATTAATAAAATAATTATTATACAATTGTATTCTGTCAAATTTTGATAAACACTAAAGTCTAAATCAAAATGAAAGATAAGTCTTGAACAAGCTCCATCTTCCTTTCTCCTTGCATCGGTACCTGTCTATGATGACCTGAGGATACAAGTAATTTTGAAAGCGAGTATCAGCTTTGAAGCTGGTGAGATCATAAGTATTTAGTGTCTTAATTTGTATGTAAGAATTTGTAAGTCTATGTATTGTAAGAATTTGAAAAAAATTAGAATCTCTCAGAAAAACCTATATTTTCTATTAAAGTAGCCTTCTACCATGGCTTAACTATTTTGTATGCTCGTTTGATGTAAAAGTGTGTAATTTCCCAAGTGTAACTATCATCATCCAAAAATATAGTTTGTACATTTAAAGTTTAAGTGAGGTTATCGCTAAAAATGTAATGGGTAAATCATTGTAGTACTGTAGTTTTGTATTATAGGAACTACTGCTGTACTAACTACCTTAAACCGGATTTATATTAAGGTATAATGTGATAATTGCACCATACTATCGACTGATAACAACGACATAAAGAACGGTCGTAATAACGGAATGACGTTTGGCACCCGCAGACCTGCAGGTCCGGCTGTAGCTAGCAGCAAGGTGTAGGATTGTCAATCCAATATAGATCTATACGCAAACTCAACGCTCTCCCTCCAAGAGAATTCTGGCTACAACTCGGGCCATGACATTTAAGGCATGCTCCGATACAGTGGATCACAATTGTTAACATATTAATGTAAGGGTAATGTTTCTCGTTCTAGTATAGTTGTATATGTTCTCGTCCTAGTATAGTTGTATATGTAATGTTCTAGAAAGTATTGACTCATGAATGAACTGACTCATTGTATGATATCGTGTTCTAGTAACGGTTCTAGTATCTTCCTAAACTACCCATATGGTAGTTTACTAGCAGTCTAACTGGTACGTATGGTCATGGATGTATACCCTTACAAACTAACGGCATGGGATGAACTGGAAAGACCTTTTATGACTATATATGTACACATGATATATAACTAATATTTAAACGACTTTCGGACGAATACCAAATATCCCACCAGACCACATCTCAAGGCGCGAAAAGGAAATAGGGTGGATAGCCTTCCTAAGTCTTTTAAACATTTCTTATATAACTGTACATATAGAGGCATGCAATTTATAATATAAGAGCGTAATTAAATTTTGTAAGACATTCGAAACATAAATATTATTTTAAGAAAAGATCGACTTGATGTCGATTTATAAAACAATTTGAAGGCATAAGTATGATAAAACAGTTTTGAGTATAAGGAAACATTTGATTCAAACACACTTGTAAATAAGTTTGAAAGGTAATGTACGGAGTAAGATGTACGGTGTAATAAGTAGTTTAAAACATATAAAATGTTTATAAAAGTCATTTGAAGGAAACGGTTTGGTAAAACGGGTAACGAGTAGCCAAAACATTTGAATGCAGTATATTAATCACATGTGATTGATGTAATAAGTAAATATAATCCTACTTACAAAACACTTGTGATTGACATAATAAGCATGTTTCTACTTGTATTCCCCCCCCCCCCCATAAAACATTTAATAATAGTTTAAAACGTTAGTTAAGAGGTATGAACTCACATGATTGAAGTGGTTGATTTGAAATAGTCTAGAGAAGAATCGAGCAGAACTTTGACAGGAAGAGTTGAAAACGCAGGAAAATCTCGGGAATCTCAGGAATCTCGGGAACACATAACCTTCCTTCAGGACTTGAAGGTGAAAACCGGGGCTTTGGGAGGGTCTCGGGGGCTTAAACGCATAGTTTCGGCGCGAGAAAGAAAGGAACTGAGCAATGGAGCTCGGAACCCTTGAAATCTACTTATAGGGGTGTTTTTGGGGTGTGCCACATCGTGGCAAGTGATGGCCACATCGTGGGGAGTCAAACTTATCCTCTTCCATTGATTGGACGCCCTCAGTCACTTGCTGGGTCGCGACAAGCTTGTGCCACGTCGTGGCAAGCCTGACAGCCTCGGATTTCGGACCTCGAACTTGTAAAATCCATAACTTTCGCGTACGAGCTCCGTTTTCGATGTTCCTTATATGCACGCGTAGCTAAAAACATGATCTACAACTCTCATTTAGACTTCATCGGCAAATTCTGACTTTATTTTTAATTATTTATTTTTAACGGGCTGGGACGCGATAATTCCGTTAAAAATCCATAACTTCTTCATCCGGTGTCCGTTTTCGTCAGACTTTTCGCCGTTGCGCTACTAATGTTGAGACTTTAGATTCTCATTTAGGTTGTTTTGGTCAAAAGTATCTCGAGCTCTATTTCGAGTTTTTAGCTGTCTACTGCTATACCCGAATCTTGGAAAAATCATAACTTTCCCATACGAAGTCAGATTTGGACGTTCTTTTTATGTACGCTCACGGTTTGAGGTTATTTATAACTTTCATTTAGATACTTAAGGCTAAAAACTATTGTATTGAAACTTCGCGTTTTTCATTTAATCGGTGTTGCCGGTTTTGCCGAGATTCTTCGGTTGGTCATAACTTCTTCGTTATAACTCGGATTTTAGGGTACTTTATATGTACGGAAACCTTGATACGATTCCTACTACTTTATTTAACACAAATAAGATTTTAGGAAAGTTATATTTTGACCTAAATTTGATTGGTTTTACATTACATTGTCTCGAAATATCGGGTTATCACAGTAGTATGCTCAGTATCTTAAAAAAAATACATTTAGAAATTGTTTGGCTATAGTTGTGGTTCCCCAAGGGAAAACCGCTTTGGCTCTGATACCATTTTCTGTCACACCCCGCTAAAGCGGAAACACGAGGTGTGGCAGTATAAAGGATTTCATAGCAAAAGTTAAAAGACAACACCAACCATAGTTTAAAAATCATTACAAATTTACAATGGGTTTGAACAAATTTTTAAAAGAAATTACAATGTAAAATGAAGTACAACACATGTGAATACTCCTAAAAGTGATGTGTCCATAAGTGCGACTTACTCGATGAATCCTGAAAAAGCATGTAAAACGAGCGTCAACTATAAAAATAGTTGATGATTACTCACATGTTAAAAATAATATTGGTTTCATGAATCGTAATCAAAGTTTTAATAGAAGTTTCCATAAATAAGGTATATTGTTAAAATGAGTAAATAAGTATGTATAAACAAAGTTCATTGTCATCATGAGAGATAAAGTATGTTTCCCAAATAAGATACAACGTTCATATTCTCATGGGAAATAAAGTTTCTATAAATAGAAATAGATTGCAAATGAGTAAATAAGTTTACATAAACAAAGTTCGTTGTCATCATGAGAGATAAAGTATGTTTCCCAAATAAGATGCAACGTTCATATTCTCATGGGAAACCAAGTTTGTTGCTAAAATGAGATACAACATTCGTATGTGCATAATGATTATACCATGAGTTCACAACCCAAGCCTAATGACTGAGGGTGCCCTCTTCTATGTCTATCGCTAACATAGGGAAATATGGTACAATGTACTCAAGTGAATCGTGCGAGTGAGAAGTTGTCTACCTCCTAATAACGCTATCCATAATAACCATAGGCTCAAATGAGTTAATGAGTTGTGAACGGATTCCAGGGACCTAAACGTGTGACAACCCGATATTTCGAGACAATGAAATGTAACACTAGTCAAATATAGATAAAAATTGAACTTTCCTAGAATCTTATTTGGGTTAAATAAAGTAGTAGGAATTGTATCAAGGTTTTCGTCCATATAAAGAACACTAAAATACGAGTTATAACGAAGAAGTTATGACCAATCTAAGATTCGCAGTGAAAATCGGCAACACTGATAGACGTAAAACGCGAAGTTTCAATACAACAATTTTTAGCCTTAGGTATCTAAACGAAAGTTTTAGATATCCCAAAACCGTAAGCATACCTAAAAAGAATGCCCAAATCTGACTTCATATGAGGAAGTTATGATTTTTAGAAGTTTCAAACATAACAGTACACAGCTAAAAACTCGAAATCGAGATCGAGCGGATTTTTGCCAACATGACCTAAACGAGAATTGAAGATCTCATCAATGGTATTACAACGGTAGCAAGTCTGGCGACAACAGATAGCGGATGAAGGAATTATGAAATTTTAATGGACTTTTCCTGTCCCGGCCTATTAAAAATATAATATTAAAAATAAATTCAAAATTAGCCGACGAAGTCTAAACGAAAATTGTAGATCGTAGTCTGACCTTCGCGTGGATATAAAGAACGTTGAAAACGGAGTTTGTATGAGGAATATATGAACTTTTGAAGTTTACTAATTAATTAAAATATAAATTTAATTAAGACCCGGTATTATCCGAAGAATGAGTCAGCGGTCCGATCCCTCATACGCCCAGCGTACCCTCATATGCCCAGCGTACTCGGATGCTAGGCTCCGATTCGTCCACATCGCTCCAATGTTTCGACCGAGGATGCGCTCATGCATGACGCATGAGTACGCACCGCGTACTCTCGTACTCCCCGCGTAACGAGGTCCTCCAGACCCCATATAAAGGGTGCGAGGGTGCCTACCATATTTGCTAATTTCCTTCCTTGCTCGCGTCGAAGCTCCGTGTTTCAACCCTCGGAGTCATCCCAAAGGCCCGGTTTTCATATCCATGTTGGGAAGAAAGTTTTACACTCCTGAGACTCCCGAGATATCCCGAGAATCTCGAGAGATCCGCTTTCTCGAGTAGAAGTTCTGCTCGGTTTTCGTCACGTTTTCTTCAATCAATCAAGTGAGTTCATGCCCCTATAAACTACACTTTTAAATGTTTTATAAATACTTATATGATTTTAAGGGGGGGAATACAAGTTAAATACTCGATTATTGTCGTGTGTTATATAGTAAAGTTCATTATACGCTTTTTATCAATGGAATCATATGTGATTTATAACAATTATAGGGAAACTTTCGTATGAAAAATATATCACGATAACATCATAACTTTTGAAATGAAAAGTGTTGTTATATATATATATATATATATATATATATATATATATATATATATATATATATATATATATATATACATATATAAATCAAACACTCTGCTTATACTGTATGTATATGTGTCCATCTTTGGTACTACAAACATACGATTATTTTGGCACGAAAAACATCAATATTTTGGGATACTTGTTGATAATAAATCAATCATATGGGATTTATAACTAGTATACAAATGGATTTACTACAATTTTAGCAGTTTTACTAAACATATTACTTCAAATGACTTTCTTAAACGTTTTTACATGATTAAAGCTCTTTATCAAACTTTCTTACACACTGTAAGCTTCCTTTCAAACTCGGTTACAAAGGTGTTTTCAAATAGTGGTTTTCCGTGTACTTAAACTGTCTTATCAAACAAAATACTTTCAATCGTTTTATAAACTAACATCAAGTCACAAATTCTTTATTAGACTTTTCAACGGTTTTACAAAACTTCTTTTATGCTTTTATATTATAAATTGCATGCCTCTATATGTATAGTTATATAAGAAATGTTTAAAAGACTTAGGAAGGCTATCCACCCTATTTCCTTTTCCTTGATTTGGATGTGGTTTGGTAGGATATCGGGTACCCGTCCAAAGGTCGTTTAAATATTAGTTATATATCATGTGTACATATATAGTTATAAATGTTTCATCAGTTAATTCTGTTCTGACGCTCTTGGGTAGTAAGGGTGTATAAATCTGCTTAGACACTCATCAATTACATTCTAGTAAAATATTATAGGAATAGTTTAGGGGATACAAAACATTATTCCTATTACAAGAAATTACACCAGAGTCAGTGCATTCATGAGTCTAGACTACATGCTATATGAAGGGATACTCTTACAGAGATTCCTCTTACATGGATATATTTATAGGGATACTCTTACATAGATACGCTTACCTGAGTACGTTTACATGAATACTCTTACATGAATACTTATACATGAATACTTATACATGAATACTTTTACATAGATATTATATGACAAATTACTATTACATATTATGTCTAGATACTGTTATATAGTTCTCCTTTCTATCTTTACCTTGTGATACAAACACATCATCGACTAGATAGATTGGACTTTATATCCTAGTACCAAAGGATACTTTACGAAATTAACCATTCCTAGAATCTCTATTAGCTACAGAGGTAAATGCACACCCACGAATGTCTTCAGTTTATACCATTACAGGTATACTTTAAGGGATTAACTATGCCTACACCCAGTTGTTAGCAACAGAGGTAAATGTACATCTACGGATGTCTAAAGTTAACACTGTTAGTTATCCTAGTATAAAGGGATAATACGTCAGTTAGTTATCCTAGTATAAAGGGATACTACGTAAGTTAGTTATATTATTACCATTATCTTGTGACTCATCCACATAACCAATGAGGTGAATCGTATTTGAGTATCCTAGTACCAAAGGATACAATTTCTTATATTAATAATAATTGTCAAACAGTCGGGTCTTGGTAGAAGACTACTTTCAAAACAACTAGGTCTTGGTAGAAGATTTCATCTATACTAATAGGAATCATAGGGATTTCTAGGGTTTACCAAACGGTTTCGATTACTTACAAACATTTCCACACTTATATGAACTTTCTTTCAGAACAATATCAAGTCTTTCATTACAAGTTTTACAAATCAAAAACACATTAATACTTATGAATTCACCAGCTTTTTGGCTGATCCTCGCTTTCAAAATAACTTGTATTCTCAGGTCGCAAATAGACAAGTACGACGACCTGGTTTTAGAGAAGACGGAGCAGTCAACACTCGTCTTCCATTTTGATTAGTTATCATGTTGTCTTTTACTATGAAAGAACACACTTGTAATCAAAATTATACTATTAATGCAATGGATGATGTTGTTTCTTATTTACTACTTTACATTTTTTGGGATACATTACATGACGTCCTCCGCCCCAGAACGTTTCCTCCATTCTCGGTTTTGGGGTGTGACAGATTGGTATTAGAGCATTGTTTATAGAGAATGAAGTATATCAACCCATAAAAGATATACTAACTATAAATACAATGGGATGAATAATACTTTGACCAAGAGTTATGCTTTTAAATAATAAAATACTTGATCAAGTATACGTGCCTGCATTCATACTAAAATTTGTGTCACAATGACAAGAACAAAAGTATTACGATGGTTGAATGTCACAGGTAAGCTCGGGGATGTATGGTTAGTCCTAGGAATGGCATAGCCTGATTGTTGGGTACTTGGTGTTGCGTCTTGGCCTCGCTTCCTAGCCCATCTTTTATACGGTATGGGCCTGTCTATCCGTATCTTATTTTCTAGGGTTTGTGTATTAATAGATGTTTGCATGCATCTTTTTAGTAACTGATAGATCGGGGTTTTTACGTGTAATTGAAGAAGATATCTTTTTGTAACCCTAGAATCCTCTACAACGGAAGTTCTTTATCGAGCTCTACTGAGGATTGAACATTCTAATCATTCAACACATTCAAATCCATTCTTGAGTATTGTTTCATTGCTTTGCTTTCTTTGTATACCTGTTACAAAGATCTAATCGATCAAAGAGAGTTTATAACTCATCATTTGGTATCAGAGCAGGAGGCTATGTAATTCATACACATCTCTTCTGTGAAAGAAGCTATTAGGGTTTATTCCGCATTAACTAATATTTATTGAGCCGTCACTCCATAATTGACGTATCTCATTACTTGTTTGTTTTGCCCTAATATTATATATTACAAGTTTGATCTTTCAAACAGGTTATTCGATCAAGCATGGACGAGTCGCCATCTAATCCCATTAATATTTCGAACAACATTGGATCAACAACGAAGATTCCCATCCTTTACACCCGAGATTATAAAGTCTGGGCACACCACTTTGAAGATTATGTTATAGGATCTGAGGATAATGGATACCTCATCTGGGAAGCAATCGTATCGGGACCCTTTGCTCATTCTGAAACTTCAAGGATTATTAAAACTCAAAAGGAGTATAATGATCTCTTGAAAGATGTTAAAGATATTGCTCAAGACGAAAAAGATAAGTTTCAGTGCAATATTAAAGCATTGAGATTAATCAGATACGCTCTTCAATCTGACACTTTCAGGCTGGTGAGTTCATGCACTACTGCCAAAGAAAATATGGGACAGGCTTCGAGAATTGTATTCTACGGACAAAGATCTTGAACACTCCATTCAAACCTTACTCTTGTCTGAGTTTGGTGAATTCAAGCAGGGAGCCGAAGAAACCGTGACCCAAACGTTCGATCGCTTCAATCATCTTCTTAGCAAGATGATTAAACATGATATTGAAAGGAAGCTAATTGAGCAGAAGGTTACGTTTTTGAACGGCCTCAGATTTGAGTGGAGAGTTGTAGTGTCCACAGTTAAAGCGCATGAGCAATTCAAATCTTATTCTCTAGCGAAACTGGTGGGCTTTCTGAAATCTCAAGAAAAGATCGTACTACAGGAGAAAAATGCAGTTTCAAGCCTGGGTTCATTGGCCCTACTATCTAAAAGTAAAGCGGTTATGGAAGATGAAGACCTCAACATAGAGGACTATGATCTTACTTCTGAAGACTACGCTGTGATGGTATCAAACCCCAAGAGGTTCATCAAGAAAAGATTTCCCACCAATAAGAACCGAAATTGGCAGGGAAGTTATAGTTCTGAAAAGGTCAAAGAAGAACCAAAGGCTGAAGAATCAAAGAAGGAACTGAAAGCTGAAGGAGATTCGGGAGTGAGCTGCTATTACTGTGGAGGAAAGAATCACTATGCAAAAGATTGTGTCCTCAAGAAAATGGCAAAAAAGGATGAGGAAAAAGATGAAGAAGCTTTGTTGCTGAAAAAGCTGGATGAGATCAGGAAGAAGAAATCTACTGCTAACTCGTCTATGAATGCTTTAATTGTGCAGGGTTCGGTAGCAAATGATGAATTCGGAGGAGTGGAGGTCTGGTAAACCGACTCCGAAGATGATGAAGTAAGGAGGCCTTCTCATGGAAAGGCTTATGTGGCGAAAGAGAAGGATAGCAGTGGAAAATACTTGATGGTGTCTGATGTATCTCAGATGAGTGGATACAACACAGATGGTGGGAATAAAGACATGAAGGAGCAACAGGACATGTGCTTTACAGCACAACCGCTCAGCGTGCAATTCAACGAGCTTGATGAACTGATCAAGAAGGTACAATCCGTTTTTGTTTCATTCAAAGTCCCACAATGCTCATATGAAAAAGAATTAAAAAAATGTTAATTCAAGAATTTCTCATCTAGACAGCAGTTTAACTCAAACTCGAGTCACCAATTCTAACCTAACTGACCAAATAAGCAGGGTGTCTTCGAAGAGTGAGGAACGAAGGATGTGGATCAAACTGAAGGAGTCGGAGTTAATCAAAACCAAGGACGAAAAGATTTATTTGCAAAGAGACAATTTAAAACTTTTAAAACAGCGAAATGTTTTTTGTTTGATTGCTAAGCGTCTTTACAATAATATTACTCAACTTCAGTTAAACTATGAAATAGGGCATAAAATTCATCGTATGGTTTTGGCCTTCCTTGAGTTTAAGGAGGATGAAATCGACGTTGAAGCATACAACTGTGAAAGTGTGGTTTCGTCTGAGGATGTTAATCCGGCGTATATGTATGGTCTACACAAAATTGAATCTTTCATTAAGTCCAAGGACCATAAGGACATGCTGAAAAACCTTTTGGATGAAAATGACAAACTGAATCTAAGGACCAAAACCATACAAAAGTTTGACTCATTGAATGCCAATTTGAGTTTAGAAAATAAAATTAATGTTGAAAATGCATCTGAGCTTAATGAGGATGATGATATGAGTGAAATTTATGTAGAGGATGAAGTTGACTGTTCTGAGTTTGTCAAGAGCGAACCCGAAAACCACAAAAATCTCATCTCATAAAATTTTGTGGAGTTTGCTCGCTTGTCCCAACAAAAGTCCCCGAAACTTGAAGAAAAGGCTGTTGTTTACCAAAAGCTAAGGACAACACCAAATTAGGTGTATAAGGTCACAGGTGTAACCGAACATCAGACAGCCGAACTTACAGCCATTGTAAACGAAGATAATGCTGATGGTTGTGACGAGTTCTTCTGGTCTGCCCCTATCGACAATGCTGATGAAACAGTTGGTCTATCAGAGCAAACATCCTGGAAAACAAAAGGAAGATATATTCCGGAGCCACTGAACAAGCCTGATAACTTTGACGTACCAAGTACTAGTGGTACAAAAGATGTTCCTAAAGAAAAAGCAGATTCAAGTGAATCTTCATCTATTCAAAGTGGACCTGTTGATACAAATCAAAAACAAAAGGCGAACATCCATCATCAGCCGAAACAGATGAGAAACCAAAAACAACAAAGGAATCAGAGATACAAGAAGAATCTTTCTGAAAGAAAACAGTTTTGGCAGTCTCAAAATGCCTATTTCTCATATCGTGACAGAAATTTAAAGTTAGAGAAAAATACTGTTGGATCACAAGAGAGAAATAACAACCGAAAGCAGAAGTTCGGTTCAGAAAACAACATCAACCGAAAGCAGAGGTTCGGTTCAGAGAGCAAAAGAGACCAAAATTCTAGGTTTGGTCCCGCTGATAATCAAAACCGAAAGAGTCACCTAGAATATCAAGTCAAGAAATCATCTCAGTCTAAATTCTCTCATTCTAACTCTTCTAATTCATCCAATCATTCTTCTTCTCAACCCCATTCTAAATCCAATTCTGCTCGAACTCAAAAACCTAAATCTTCAACTGACCTGAAAGGGAAATCAAAGATTTCGTCAGTTAAATCCGAGTCCAAACCAAAATCATCAAATCCCACTAAAATTAAAGTTTTCACCATCAAAAAGAAAGATGAAACAACGTTAATAAAAAGAACATATTTTGTTGACATCTCTCTTGCTACTCCTGTTCCTGTGAAAGGCTCACGTGGACCCAAGAAACTTTGGGTTCCTAAATCTGCTTAATTTGTGCAGGTTATCAGTGACGAGCAGTTTGATGAAGAATGGTATATCGACAGTGGTTGCTCACGTCACATGACAGGAAGGAAGGAGGAACTAAGGGAATTCAGATCTCTTTCAAACGGTGGAAATGTCAAGTTCGGGAACAACTCCTTCGGAACCATAAAAGGCTATGGAATGATTACAAACGGTGATTTCACAATCAGGAAGGTTGCATACGTAGAAGGACTACAACATAATCTCATCAGTGTATCTCAGCTTGTTGGAGGTACTGGTCTCAAGGTCTCATTCGATGATGAGGGTTCAGAAATAATTGAGAAGCAAACGAACAATGTTATTCTCAAATCAGAGCGCAAAGGTGAAATGTTTCCCCTAAACCTCAAACCCATCAAAGGGAATCCAACAATCTGCTTGTTATCAAAAGCACAATATGACGAAAGTTGGCTGTGGCACCGAAGGCTCTCTCATCTCAACTTTAAGGATATCAACAAACTTGTCACTGGAGGTCATGTTCGTGGTCTTCCATTGCTCAAATACGATAGAGAACATTTGTGTGCGGCATGTGAAATGGGGAAGCAGAGTCGTCAAAGTCATCGATCAA
Source organism: Lactuca saligna (assembly GCF_052625555.1). Lineage (NCBI taxonomy): Eukaryota > Viridiplantae > Streptophyta > Magnoliopsida > Asterales > Asteraceae > Lactuca > Lactuca saligna. Next base: position 209,418,212 of record NC_136420.1, read on the forward strand.
TCAAAAACACAAAAGTTGTTGAACCACTAGAGTTACTTCACATTGACTTGTGTGGTCCATCATCAATCGAAAGCATCGGCGGTAGCAAGTAGATTCTTGTTATTGTTGATGACTTTTCGCGTTTTACATGGGTGTTCTTTCTGAAGCTTAAATCTGAAGCGACTCACAAGCTAAAGATGTTCATCAAGCAGGTTGAAGTACAGCTGAAGAAAGTCGTTCGCAACATCAGGAGCGACAATGGGCTGGAGTTCAAAAATAAAGAATTCGAAGAATTCTTGGCGGAAAGAGGAACTAGTCACAACTTCTCAGCTCCCTACACACCTCAACAAAACGGAACAGTCGAGAGACGAAACCGATCTTTGTGTGAAGCAGCTCGAACTATGCTAAGTTTTGCTTCTTTACCTTTATATTTTTGGGATGATGCTATATCTGCAGCTTGTTTTACACAGAACAGGTCATATCTCAATAAGCGATTCACACTCACTCCTTATAGGATCATCAACAACAGGAAGCCGAACGTTAAATTCTTCCATGTGTTTGGTTCCCGGTGCTTCATCTTCAATTCTAAAGAACATCGCAACAAGTTTGATGTCAAATCCGATGAAGGGATTTTTCTAGGCTATTCTCTCACTTCTAAAGCGTACAGGGTATTAAACAAACGTTCGAGGAAAATAGAAGAGACTTATTACGTGACCCTTGATGATAGCTATGTCAAAAGTCAAAAGCCAACGTAGACACAACTGGTGAAATCTTTCCTCAAACAGGTCAAGTCACAGTATCAATTGCAAATCTCTTTGAGAAGTTTGTCGAGTTATTTGATGAACCAGAGAAGGCCATTAACTCGGAAGCCAGCGCAGCAGACAACAAGGTGGATCATCTAAAGCAACTAGTAGAAGATGCTACAAGGCGAACGAATGAAAGAGTATCTAGTTCCAGCACTTCAGTCGAGGGGGAGCACACTGGTACTGCAGCACCCAAAGGTACTGTAGCACCTGAAGGTATTGTAGCACCCGAACGCTCCACAGCATCCGAAGGTATTGTAGCACCCGAATGCTCCACAGCACCAGAAGGCACTGTAGCACCCGAAGGTACTGTAGCACCTGAACGTTCCACAACACCCGAAGGTACTGTAGCACCCGAAGGTATTGTAGCACCTGAACACTCCACAGCATCTAAAGGCACAGGAGCACCCAAACTCTTCACTATACCCGAAAGTCCGACTGCTCCAGAAAGCTCATCATTCGAGGGGGAGAATGCCAATATGCTTTATGACGATGAAAGTCAATCCGAACCAGAAGAGATGGTAAACGCTGAATTGGATCCATCCTATGATCCAAATTACCCTCCTCTCGTCAAATGGACCAGAAATCATCCTGTCTCTCAAGTTGTGGGTGATGTTTCTAAAAAAGTTCTGACCCGATAACAACTTAAGGCAAAACAAACTTCCTTATTTTCAAAAGTAGAATTCTGTGTGTTTAATTCCTTCGTTTCAAAAGTTGAACCAAAGACAGTTAACACTGCTCTTGATCACTCCGATTGGGTTCAAGCTATGCAAGACGAACTGAATGAATTCAAAAGGAACAAAGTTTGGCGCCTCATTCCAACTCCTCAAAATGCATCAGTTGTTGGTCTCAAATGGGTATTCAGGAACAAAATGGACAAGGAAGGGAATGTGATACAAAACAAAGCACGTCTGGTAGTGAAAGGATACTGTCAGGAGGAAGGAATTGACTATGAAGAGACTTTCGCTCCAGTTACAAGGCTGGAATCTGTTTGCATTTTTCTTGCCTATGCAGCACACAAAAACTTTGAGGTCTACCAAATGGATGTCAAATGTGCTTTTCTGAATGGAGAACTCGAAGAAAAAGTCTACATGGAGCAACCTCCTGGATTTGTTAATGAGAAGTTCCCAAATCACTGCTATATTCTAGACAAGGCGGTTTACGGTCTGAAACAAGCTCCTAGGGCCTGGTATGAAACGCTAACAAAGTTTTTAAAGATGTCTAAATTCAAACAAGGTTCGGTTGACCGAACCTTCTTTCGTAAGAAGGAAGGTAACCACCTTATGATTTTACAAATTTACGTTGATGATATCATCTTTGGCTCAACGAATCCCAGCTTAACAGTTGAATTCAGAAAGCTGATGGAGACTAAATTTGAAATGAGCTCCATGGGTCCGATTAACTTTTTCCTTGGATTAAATATTAGACAGGGACCCGAAGGCATCTTTATCAACCAGGAAGCATACACCAAAACTCTTCTTGCCAAATTTGGTATGATGGGAGATTCAAAGGTCAAGGTTCCAATGGAATTTGGCACCAAACTCACCCCTTCACTGGAGAAACCAGCAGTTGACATTACGCTATACCGCCAAATGATTGGGTCCTTAATGTATCTTACTGCTAGCAGGCCTGATATCATGTTTTCCGTATGTTATTGTGCTAGGTTTCAGGCGAACCCACGAGAACCACATATGCTTGCAGTGAAAAATATACAGGTATCTGAAGCGAACTACCTCTCTCGGTCTATGGTATCCATCCAACACAGGCTTCTTCGTTCAAGCCTTCTCTGATGTAGACCTTGGAGGATGTGGTTTAGACAGGAAAAGCACCATAGGGGGCTGCCAATTCCATGATGGGAAGTTGGTCAGCTGGCAGTCAAAGAAGCAAACCTGTGTTTCCCTTTCTACAGCTGAAGCAGAGTACATCGCAGCCGCCTCCTGCACATCTCAAGTCATATGGATCCAAAGCCAGCTAGAGATTATGGACTTAACATGAAAAAGATCCCACTATATTGCGATTCAGAAAATGCAATTAGGATCTGTCATATCCCAGTGCAACACTCTAAGACCAAGCATATAACACTAAGGTATCACTTCATTAAGGATCATGTGGAGGATGGAAATGTCGAAATTCACTTTGTTCGAACCACTGATCAACTGGCCGATATCTTCACCAAAGCCCTACCTGAAGCCAGTTTCAATAAAATCCTTCATGGTCTAGGAATGATGGAATCAGAATCGGTACCAAAGACATCATCCCAAAGTTAAAAGTTAGGAGTGAAATGAACCGAAATGAACCGAACGTTCGGTCTATTTCGGGTTCGGTTCACATGGGAACGAAAATGAACCGAACATTCGGTCTATTTCGTGTTCGGTCCGATAGCACATATTTTCGCTCAATCTCAAAAAGGTGTTGTCTATGGTTGTAAACTTTTGTAAAGCTGTTTTCCAAAAAAATCTAAAAATATTTTTTTTAGGAACCAAAATGAACCGAGTGTTCGGTCCATTTCGGGTTCGGTTCAATTTTTTTTATTATTACTTATTTTGTTTTGATTTTTCTCTTTTGTAAAGCTGTTTTCCAAAAATCCAAAAATATTTTTTTTGGGAATCGAAATGAACCGAGCATTCGGTCCATTTCGGGTTCGGTTCAATTTTTTTTATTATTATTTATTCTGTTTGGTTTTTCTCTTATCGATGAGACAGGTTTGGTTCTCACCTTTATACTAACTAGTTAAGCGTCCCTAGAAGCATGTTTCTGCATGTTATCCAAAGCCTCAACTGATTTTGAATAAAAGCCTTAATGACTAGGTATATACAAACCTTGTCTTCCCAATAAGGCTGCTCTATTTATTCTAATCCTGAGCTACCTTACTCTTTTCTCATATGAGTTAAGAGTTTACTGCTTGGTCACTATTTTTAGCAGAGGTACTATCGTTTCTCTTCACCACCTCAATACTCTTCTCAATCATATTTCGCTCCCATATCGTAACCCTTGAGATTTTCAGAATTAACCACTGAGGTTTATGGTTACAAAATCTCTGTGTTTATGATCTAAGCCACGTGTCACTACGTGCTTAGTGAAACCCAATATTCAATACCTAACATGAATTGACGGTCACCATGAAATCTCTTTTTGGTTGTGCGATTCTTATGAATTTGTTATTTACCATAACATTTCTTTCCTTAGAATCCAGTTTATTTTTTTTTTTTGAGATTTCACCATCACATATCTTCTCCAAGTCACTATATATATTATCCAGCCTACTTGTTCAATAAACTACATCGGTCTCACAAGTACTTCATTTAGTCTCGGTCTTATGTCAAGGTCCGGAATTCTAAACTGAAGCGAAAGCAACCCTTTTAAGCCTTACAAAAAGATGCCTTTCAACACTTCTTAGAATGTGATTGATCGTAATTCAACGGGAATCCATACAAACACTTTAAGGTCTCTCTTGAGCTTGAAGAAAGTGACTCGTGCCTGGGATCAACTGTTTTGTGTCTACATTGACATCACTAATTCCCACATATATCTTGCTTTATTTCCTTATCTTTCACACTCTATGCACGAAAATCTTTGATTTTCCAAAATTCTCGTTCGGTTCCATTATAATCTTATGTTTGGATGACAGCTATTAAACAGATAAGATGCTGACTCAGCCGACAGAGTAACGACCTCAATAGTGAGGTGACGGGCATGCATGCAAAACGGAACAGTTCTTCTCTCTCATGCGTAATCATCGGGGGTGCCAACCGTCGCGCTTCAGTCAAATCCGAAACCGTTTCGTGTATCAAGAAGATTTGGGGGATGATCTTTCTCTCTCCTCTACCCACGGTATAAAAGGAACACATCTGCTTCATTCCAAACTTACCACAATCAAAACTCAAACGAGCAAAATCAGGCGATTTCTCATCTACTGTTCATCATCTTCTACCTTCAACAATGGCGGATTCTTCATCAGTTCAGGAAACCTCTTTCCGCACAAATATTCTTCCTATCCGCGCTCAACAAAGCCTGGTGATTGATCTCAGCCCTAAAGCTTATGAGAATTATATGTATCCCATGGTGGAGTGCCTCAAATACTCTCCATTGGTGCTCGCTCTTTCCAAGGTCGAGGTTTTGCCGATGGAATGCCTTTCCCAGGTCTTCTCCACAGCCCATTATGATAGATTAGTGGATCGCATCTACTTTGATCTTCTTTCTCACAAGACCTCCATCTCCAAGCAACGATTCTATTGGCTCCTAGGTTTTGAAGCCGATAAATCTAGGGTTAATCCCGATTCTATTGGCTCCTAGGTTTTGAAGCAATTATTTTCGATGTTCTACAACATGGGTTACACGGAGATTCTCACAACGGTCACCAAGTTCAAGAAATCGTGTCTCCCTCCTCCATGGAATGGTTTCTTCACCATTCTGTTCAAAGGGCTCTCTGAGCGTAGTTCTGGTTCTGATGGGGCCAACAAATTGTTTATGACCATTCTCTATGGTCTATATCACGGCCTTAACCTCGACTATGGCTCGGTTCTATGGCAGCAACTCATTCAGAGCCTAACCTCCTCCTCTCGCCACACTGAGGTATCCTACGCCAAGTTCTGGACGCTCATCACCAAGTGGGCCATGGATAAACTTCATGTTCCCACTGTTGCAGGTTCCCTTCTCTCCACCATCAGCGTCTTCCACACCACCAAAATAATTGTTACCGATCCGACTAAATTTTCTTTCGTCGGATCCATTCCGGACTCTATGTCCACTGGGGTCTCAAAGGAGAGCATCATAATGAAATCCTACAAGGACTTTCGTCCATTAATGATGCAGATAAACCTGCTGCTAGATGGAAGAAACCCGAGCAAGGGAAGATAAAGAAAGCAGCAAAGGGGGCAAAGGGTCCTTCTCCTAAGAAGCGAAAACCCTCAAAACCAGATCTTTCCCCACCAGCGAAGAAGAAGAAAGTACAGCCCAAGAGAAAACTTATTCTCTCTTCTTCCTCCAGCGATTCGGAAGAGAACCATTCTGACTCAGATGAGTCAGCTAGAGGCGAAACTCCACCTCACTCGCCTGGTCATGAGGTACATGTTTCATCAAAACCTCCTTCCCCTTCTCCTATAATCACCTCTTCCATTCCCATCATAACCTCCTCCATTTCCATTCCCTCCATATCTAACCCTATTTCTATTCCCCCCATAACTACCTCTACTTCTCTTCCAACCACAACAACCTCAATTCCCCCACCACTTTTCACAGAAGCCAGCACAACTACCACCCGTGAAGTTCCAACCAATGTATCTGATACGGGGGTTCCAACTTCACAACCCGAACCTACTTCTGCTCCCGAACCCACTACCACTACCAAACCACCAACCGCACCCTTATCTCCCACTCCATCTGCTGAAACCGAAACCTTTTTGGGAAGGGAGGATACCGTTTTTGACTCCATCTACTACAGCCCCTATCAACTTCAGAGTGCTGATGATGATGATGCTCCAGTCACTAAAAAGCACATCAAGGAACTCCACGAGAAGATTGACAATCTTGTGGCTTCTTCCTCTTCCTCAACATCTAACTTTTCGGAGGCTGCCATTCAGGGGATGGTGGACTCTCTCTCCAAAGCACATGAAGCCTCTATCAGCTTAGCTGCTGCTGCCATTGACAAATCCACGAAGGCTAGTGCTGTTGCGACCGAAAAAGTCGAAAAACTATTTCAAGACGCCCAGATCTGGCTGGAGTCTTTACATGCGGCATCAGAGACAAACACTAAGAAGATCCGCACCATTGTGGAGAAGCTGGTCCATTCCTTCGAAACAGAAAAAGACTGATTTACCAGCTTTCGCCAAAAACTCAAAGAAGACAACCAATCATTTCAGTCTTCGGTTGCGGATCGTCTTCTTTCCTTCCAAGCCACTCTTGCCGCCGAATCCACCACAAAGGAAGAGCTTCCTCGCAAGTCTTCCGAGCTTACTTTGGCAACTCATCAGCTCTCCTAAGCCGAGAAGGAGATCGATTCTCTTCGGTCTGAGAAAGTTGTGGTCAAGAGTTGTGTTTCAGATGTCCACGGAGCTCTGTCTAACATCATTGAAGCCCATGATCCAATTCCCAACTATTCGGTGAGGCATAGTCTTTCAGAGAAGCTCGCTCCAGCTCTTGCCCTGCTTAGCCGTATTGAAGGCATTCCTGAGCAGGAGGACTACCTGAAACAAGGGGGAGAAAAGAATTCCACAGCTCAACCAAAACCCCCTCCAAGTTCCAAAGCTCAAACTATTCCATTTTCATCACTTGTCCCTCCGAAAGCACCCAAACCAAAACTTGTTCCTTCATCAGGTTTGAGTGCTCAAACCAAAGCCAAACAAATTGCCGACGACAGTGATGAAAGTGATGATCAAGAACCGATTGTCAGCTTAGTCAGGAAGCAGACTAGAGAGAGAGAGAGAGCTGGATGAAAATGCTCGCATAGTCAGGAAGCAGACCAAAGAGAGAGAGAGCTGGATGAAAATGCTCGCATCATCAGGGAAGCCGAGGCCAAGGAGAGGAAGATAAAGGAGGCTCATGATCTCCTTGAAAGCGGGAAAACTTTGTTTCCTCCTTGGACTCTCGAAGTGCTTATCAAAGAAGCCATTGAGTCCCCTTGCACTCTGTGGTTAGAACCGGTCATCTCCTTAGACCGTGTCAATTCCGCCGATTCCCAGTTCGACATGCCCCTGACCCGAAAGGCCTTCATCTTCCATGCGTTCACTCATACAGCTGAAGTTCCCCATCCTCACCTGAAGGTGGATAGGGAACTTATAGACTATTACCTGAGGACTGCTCAACCTCAGTACCAGACATGGAGTGCACAGAAGATAACCAACGTTCAGGTTCTCAAACCTGTTCGTGAAGGTAATTTCGTTAATGTTAGATTCAAGGTCTTGAGGGGATCTGAAAAATCTGAGCATTCCATCTCTCTGGCTGATCTTCCCAACCTCAACCCTCACGATTGGATTGTCTTGCACAACATTCTTTTTGTCAATGAAGCTGAATATGGTCCGATCATAGACCATTTCAAGAGAATGTTAGTTACTATATTTTGGAGGTGGCTAAGCTTGATCAAGAGGTTGCTAATGTTCTGAGGAAGAAGCCCATCATCACTCCAGTCGGTTCTGTAAGCGATATAAACCGAATGAAGATGGGAAAGATTGATCCGAAACAGAACTCAGTCATGTTCACCAGAGCAGAAGGTCAGAATTGCCTGTTTGCTTTGGCTGACAAACATCATTACACTACTACCTGTTTGGAGCATGTTTTGGGTATAATCAATCGTTGCAAGCAGAACTCGGATAGTGATAAAAAGTATTTCAATGATATGATAATTGGTACATTCACTTCCAACAAACACTTTTTTCTATCATCCCCTGCCTATTCAAGACCGTCAAGAAAGCCAGTGTTGTGGGGGTAAGCAAGCTGGAGTGAGGTCTCGCCCCAATTGACGCAAAGGGGGAGATTGTTGGGTACTTGGTGTTACGTCTTGGGCTCGCTTCCTAGCCCATCTTTTATACGGTATGGGCCTGTCCATCTGTATCTTATTTTCTAGGGTTTGTGTATTAATAGATGTTTCCATGCATCTTTTTAGTAACTGATAGATTGGGGTTTTTACGTGTAATTGAAGAAGATATCTTTTTGTAACCCTAGAATCCTCTATAGCGGAAGTTCTTTATCGAGCTCTGCTGAGGATTGAACGTTCTAATCATTAAACACATTCAAATCCATTCTTGAGTATTGTTTCATTGTTTTGCTTTCTTTATATACCTGTTACAAAGATCTAATCGATCAAAGAGAGTTTATAACTCATCACTGATCAATTATGCTGGTCCGAGGAGTGATTAGCATATGCCCAAGAATGGTTGTGATGTGGAAACAAGTCTAAAAACTTACCAACACTACCACAATGAGAACATTATAACAGAACCTAAGTCTAAAATACTATAGGAGTGTTTTGTGTTACCATAATTACTTACTTGAGAACTAAAAAGGATCTTCAGTACTAAGTTGATAGTTGCTAAGTGGATACGCTAAGGCAATATGTAACTAGGATGTTATAGACTTAGAATCGGTGAAGTTTTGCTTTACCCTTATTCCTTGTGAATTTGGAGTTAAGGTCACTCATTCAAAAGCCTATCCTTTGTTGATTACATATGACTGGTATGCACTTTACAAATAACGATGTAACTAATGAAGATTCTCTAATAATTATCTAGATAGTTCGTCTAATAATTATTTCCTTACCCTAATTCTCGTGTAGATAACATGCCTGGACTCCATCCCCACAACAACTCGTACTCCCCGAACAAAGGCAGTGCTGGATGGTTTAGAGAAGAACCATAGAATGATCATCCACTCCCTTTTTAATGATCACCATGCTGAAGACCTTTCGGATGATGATAACTCCGAACTCGAGGATGAGTACCTACCCCCAGTAGCTCCCAATTCAAACCCTAACCCTCGTCCAACTCTTCATGGCTCGACGCCTCCTTGGGTAGAACGCTTGGAAACATGGAGCGAAGAGCAAGATCAACCTATGCCGTTTAATGGATATCGAAGCTTCTACCACTCAAGTGAAGGAATCTCAACAGATAGAGTCCTACAAATCATAATCCGTAGAGTTGCCCGAAACGTAATTCAGGGCAGGATGACTTTTCAACGTATCGAAGAGGTTAATGCCAATGCAAGAATGCATACCATTCGCACCAATCACCTTGATCACCAGTGAGAGAGCTGAGAGAAACCATGAGACCCTGCTGCAAGCACTAGCTGAAACCCGAGCCGAAGTCATAGAGCTCCAAGTACGCCAGAGGGTGTATGAGAGATACCTGCTTGATATGAACCGTCAACTAAGGGTTCACCATAGGAGTGACCATCGCCAGTAGGAGATACCTTACTTCCTTCTTTGTTTTAAAGAACCATGTTCCTGTCTATGTGCTGTGTAGTACTTTCTATGTGACTACCTTGTACTGTAAGTACTTTTAGTAAAGTCTTTATGATATCAAGGACTTTTCTACTCCGAATATGATGTATGACCTACAACAAGGTCAATTTCACCAAACCTATTACATCTTAAGCAGTAATGATATCGAAAGTCGGCTAACTCCCGTGTTACTCTTTGTTCAAATACCTTCATTATACTATCATTGGAGTCTATCTAAAACCCCACCTAATCAAGTTATTGGACTATGGTAATTTAACTCCAAAATCATTTTCAAGCCTCTTTTAAAGGTTGGATCATATTATCCACCAACCTATAATACCTCGGCTTGAATGACAAACATCTAAAGACCATTCTACAAACATATGTCTACTCTAAACTAGGACTGCATCATATGGATGTAGGTCAAACCATCATGAACATATTTCTAATCTGTACTAGGACTGCATCATAGGGATGTAGGTCAAACCTTCAAGAACATGCTTCTACTCTTTACTTAAGCAATCGAAGTACATCCAGGTTCAACCATACTCACTCATAAATTCATTTTCTTTCCATGCAACAAAATCATGTTGCTGAAGAAAAACGATCAACCCATCAACCAAACACCAACTCTTCAGATTGATGCAACTACCTTTCAAGCTGCAGTCTCGGCTGCCATGTCAGCTATTCTGACCCACCTTAACGCTAACAACGCGAATGTTAACGGGATTGTTAACAATAACTCCAATCCAAGTAACAATCAAATACCTCAACGGGAAACAAACTACCACGAAACCCCAAATCCCAAGCCCAAGAATAACAAATGATAGTTCTAGGCTAAATCTAAAGGAAAATCACCCCAAGGGGCGAGCAAAAGACAACAACATGTGGCAACCTTCGCAGCCACGACATCTGTACCTCCTACTACCATCCCTTATGGTATCCCAATTGTCCCTACACTAGCTAGGCAGTATGTCGGAAACCTACCGAAATGCAATAAGTGCAGCTTCCATCATCTGGGTAGTTGTCGTCCGTTACACTGCTTTAAATGCAACAAGAACGGACATAGTACAAATTGATGTGGGACTCGGACCCAACACATTACTTCAAACACCAATGTCGAAATCTCTCGAATATGCCATCTATGTGGCGTAATGGGACACTTCAAGAGGGACTGTCCAATAGAGAAGCACAACGACGAATCCGGAGGAGTTTGACCTCAGAATGGAAAGAAGCAACGAAGGACCCTAATATAGTATAGGTTCACTTCCAATCGCCAGTGTTATGTATGTCTTTTAAAAACATGTTTAAAACTAGTGCAACTAGAGTCTTATTTTTTGCGGGATCCCGTCGGTATAGGGATGCTCGTACTGCGTATACTTACCTTTTGTAGTATACCTTATTTGCAGCAATAGTCTTATAGTAGTCTAAAGTGCTGTAACTATGTTGATGGTTGCACGGTTGTGTTTTTTCTGTAAACGTCTTAAGTTCAAATCTAATGTCTTTAAGTTTCCTTATGATTCTGATATTATCATACGACTTGATTCAATTTGATCCTCACAAAAACAGCTTCATACATACATCTCTTCCACCGAAATCATCTTTCTAGCAAACCGTCATTCCAGAACACCAAAGTACTCGTGCATAGAGCACTAATTGTTTCTCATCCTTTCCGAAGAAAATTCAACAAACCGCCCCGAAGTACCACTCATGCAGTACGTCAACTTCAGGACAAAGACTGCCCAGGACTACGAGTGATCGTGCTGCCATGCAAATAAACTTAGAAGCAGCCCAACGCATGCCTTTTCGGTCGATTGGGACAAGGAAGACAGATAGAACAAAAGTACCTATCCTTTTCCCTTAATTCATGAGTAACCATACCTTATTTTGGATCTTCACGACATCTAATCAACCACCAGGTTCTGACTTCATAATTAGTATGAATTGGTTTTGTTCTTATACAAGAGGAAAGGTCACTGCCTATACCTCAAGACAGCTTAAAATGCAGAAAGTTAACTATACAACACATGATCTTGGCTCAGGGGCAGTGGTAATTGCTTTGAAGATCTAGAGACAATACTTGTAAGGTACAAGATGTACTATTATCACAGTCCACAAAAACATTCAGCATACGTTCGACCAAGAACAGTTATCATGCTAGTAAAGTCAAACGAAAGAAGCAAAGTCGTGTACCGATAGTGAAGGGTTCGCTCGAATGCCAAGTGAGGAACCGAGTTCACTTAAGAAACACAAGAAGCAAATAAAACTTCTATCCGTAGCATGTTTATCAATTCTGTTTAAACTCTAATTTCGGGATGAAATTTCCTCTAACGGGGGGATGATGTGACAACCCGATATTTCGAGACAATGAAATGTAACACCGGTCAAATATAGATAAAAATTGAGCTTTCCTAGAATCTTATTTGGGTTAAATAAAGTATTAGGAATCGTATCAAGGTTTTCGTGGATATAAAGAACACTAAAATCCGAGTTATAACGAAGAAGTTATGACCAATCTAAAATTCGCAGCGAAAATCGGCAACAAGGATAGACATAAAACGCGAAGTTTCAATACAACAGTTTTTAGCCTTAGGTATCTAAATGAAAGTTTTAGATATCCCAAAACCGTAAGCATACCTAAAAAGAATGCCCAAATCGGACTTCATATGAGGAAGTTATGATCTTTCGAAGTTTCAGACATAGCAGTAGACAGCTAAAAACTCGAAATCGAGATCGAGCAGATTTTTGCCAACATGACCTAAACGAGAATCGAAGATCTCATCAATGGTATTGCAACGGTAAAAAGTCTGGCAAAAACAGATAGCGGATGAAGGAATTATGAAATTTTAACGGACTTTTCCTATCCCGGCCTATTAAAAATATAATATTAAAAATAAAGTCAAAATTTGTCACACCCTCAAACCAAGGCTGGCGGAAACGTCCGGGGGTGGAGGACTTCATGTACAGTATCACAACAACGTGTATAATAGTGCTCATAGTAAATACAACCATCATAAATATAATTGAAAAAGTTACACCAAAGTATATGTTTACATGATTCAAAATCAATTACATTATGATGACAAAAATAAATTGTTGACGGTTTAACGTCCCATCCTCAAAGCGATGAAGTTTTCCTGTTTCACTGATTTCCTGAGAATACAAGTAGTTTTGAAAAAGTGTCAACAATTAAGTTGGTGAGTAAGAGTTTTGTTTGAAGTAGAAACCGTTTTCCTTGTAAAATCGATATAGTTTGATTTCCAGAAAATCCAATATTTTTCTTAGTTAAGTGTGAATAGAAATATGCCTATATGATGCATTAATGAACCCTAGAATGACCCATAGAGTTCATCTATAATCGTCCAGTGTATATAAGTTATATAAGGTTTAAATTAGATAAAACGTTGAATATAGTGGGTGTGCCGTAGGTCCACAACCCAACGAGGAACAGGAGATGAGGCGGGCACCACCAATTCTAGGCCAATCAAGACTAAATTCTTATATAACTCAAACATGTACGCTCAGCGATTATAGTTGAAGTCTAACAATTCTAGATGAAATATAGTTTTAATATCATAATAACTATTTTAAGTGAACCTGGTACTTTGTATCGGTACCCCCTTTTTGTATAAAAACCGGCACTTTGTATTTGTACCCCTTTTGTATATAAACCCGACACTTTGTATTTGTACCCCTTTTTGTATAACAACCGGCAATTTATATTTGTACCCCTTCTTGTATATAAACCCGACACTTTGTATTTGTACCCCTTTTTGTATAAAAATCGGCACTTTGTATTTGTACCCCCTTTATGTATATAAACCCGGCACTTTGTATTTGTACCCCTTTTTGTATATAAACCCAACACTTTGTATTTGTACCCATTTTGTATAAAAACCCGGTACTTTGTAGTTGTATCCCTTTTGTATATAAACCCGACACTTTGTATTTGTACCCTTTCTGTTTGTGCGAGTGTGTTATGTAAATGATCATAAACTATACCTATTATAGTTTATTAAAATGTTTGAAATGTATATGTACCCTAACTATACCTATCATAGTTTATTATGTTTCTTTGTGGTGTTTAAGAATCTCATTCTTTGTAAGTCAAATGTATAGTACAATATAGCTATGTTTATCTTGCTTTGTTTTGTACTAATGATTATGATGGTGGATTGTTATAAATTCAGTAAGTAATTTCCTATTATACAAATATATCATAACAAGAAATACATGTAATATATGTAGTCATCAAAGATTTAACACTTTGCTCAACATGTTAACAAGTGTTTTGATAGTTAGAAGCTGTTAACTAATTCTTAACCTTTCTTCACTGTTTTAGAAAAGACATTGAAAAATCATACGAAGTCGAAAACTAGATCCGTAAATTCTGAGAGTTCCTAAAATGAGTCTAGTTTACTCATAATTTATATCATGATTTTTGGAAGCCTTTAACTTGTCTTAAAATGCTCATATTCATAGACTGATCCAGATTTGTGTTTGAAAAGATAGGCTGTTTTGTAAAAATCATCATAAATTGTAGAAAAATCGTGTGGAGTTGTGCAAGTAGTCATTTTAAAGCTAAGAAGCGGAACGACTGGCACCTAAAACATTTTTGAAAAATAAAATGTTTAAGTTGTCCAAAACAGTCCGTGAATGGAGTTTAAGTTTTCTGATGAACACTGCTAGAAAACTTTAGTTATGTTCTTTGTGTTTTAACTTGTTCCCCCCCCCCCCCTTAAAACTTGAGAAAACATTAAAATTTAGGGGTATGAACTCACCTTATGTTATTTCAGTAGATAATTGTTGAAGAAGAGAAGTGTTCAACCCAAGAACACTTGAAGAATCACTTGAAGATTCGAAGCTCTAACACAAATATGATGGAGTTTGTGTAAGATATCCATGATTTGAGTGGAAAGAAGTGAGATATTCAAAGGGAGAATGAATTATGCTTACCAAATCTGGAGGAAAAACCCAAGATCAGCCCTTGAATCTTGAATTTCTAGAGAGAGGAAGTGAGAGAGGAAAGAGTTTGATCTTCTTGGTGAAATGAGAGAAAATAGGAGAAATGAGGAGAAAGGATGAATGTCTAGCTCTCAAGAACGTGGGAAAGGATGATAATTGAGTGGAAAGGATATTGATGTGACCTAGGTAAGGTGGGGAGGTGTGGCTGGTCATAGAGTTGGTGTGGGAGTGGTTGCTTGTGTCATAAGGTAAAGCAAAGTCAACACTCCACCTCTTTGTACTTTATCCACTAGCTTTTATTATTTAAATAAAGATTTTCATGAAAATATGATTAAATTGTGAATATTTAGGATTTATTATGTTAAAATATGATTTTCGGGTGAAAATTCCGCATTAAAATAATTAAAAACGGGCCTTAAACGCAAAACTACGCGAAAACCGGGAAAAAAAGCATTCCTAGCGACACCTCTCGGTCCTAAGCCGAGGTTCGGTCCTTGCTGTGGACTGAGCCGGAAACGAAGGGAGGCGATGAAGCGAAGGAAGAGAATCAGAGTTAAGAGGCGAAGGCGAAAGGTTCGGTCCGAAGTCATGAAACGAAATACGCCGAAGGGGGTCAGACCCGAAATGGACCGAAATGAACAGTACCTTCGGGTTCGGTTCCTTTGAGCGAGGTTCGGGTTCGGTTCCTTTAAGCGAGGTTCAGGTTCGGTTCATTTAAACAAGGTTTGGTTCTTCTTGGGCGAGGTTTGGCCCTGAGAGGACCTTCGGCTCAGGAGGGTTCGGGTCTTCTTGGTTTCGATCCCTAAGAGGACTTTCGGGTCCTAAGAGGTTTCGCCCCTAATAAGAGGGTTTCAGGTCCTTAAGCCTATTTTACTCATTTTTACCCCGTTTTAAGCCGTTTTTGATCCGGTTAAGGGTCGGGATAACCCAAATGACTTCAAAAAGTTACGGAAAGTTTTGAGAGAGATTTGGGAGAGATGTCACATACTTGGAGAGATTTCTCATACAAAGAGATATTTGGGAGAGATTTCACATACTTGGAGAGATTTCTCATACAATGAGATATTTGGGAGAAATTTTACATACTCGGAGAGATTTGGCAGAGATTTGACATTCTTGGAGAGATTTCTCATACAAAGAGATATTTGAGAGATATTTCACATACTTGGAGAGATTTGGGAGAGATTTGACATAGAGAGAGATAGAGTGAAAACGATTGAGAGAGGTTCCATGTGTGACAATTGTGAGTGTCCGGCTTCACAATGCAAGGTTTGTAAACCCTGTTAAGCCTTGATTTAGGATCTTACACATTCCCAATGAGTATGCAACATTGTTTTATTGGTTTGGCTCGCCACGTACCACCGTTTTAGGTTAAGGAGATCTAGATGTTCGCACTTTTTGATTTATGATCTCTCATTAGGATAGGGAATTGTTTAGTAAATACATAACGTAAGCCCTAAAACGCAAGGGTTAGCTGAGTTGACCGGTTTGACTTGTTGACTTTATTTGACGTTGAATTGACAAGAATTTGACGGTTGTCACATCATCCCCCCGTTAGAGGGAATTTCGTCCTGAAATTTGAATTTAGGCACGGAGTAAGCATGAATAATCGAGCCAAAAAGTGGGGATACTTCCTAATCGATTGATTCTCATGCTTTCAAGTGAATCCAGGTCCTTGGTTAGTATTCTAGCCGTATGAAAAAAAAAATCGAAGTCACTTGGTAATAAAAGCACTAGATTTGATCATAAAGGCGTTACAGAAAAAACACCACTGTGCAACTTTTAACAGAGTTACAGTACTATAGACTTACTGCAAGACTATTGCTACGAACTAGGTATACTACAAAAGATAAGTGCAAGCAACACGAGGGTCCCTTTATGGATGGGGTCTCGCAAAAGATAAGACTCTAGTTGCACTAGTTTTAAGCAGTTTATAAGTCTGTTACAACGAATGCTTTAGATATTTTGAACGAGGACTTGAGTAGTTTCTCCTGCGGTAGTGATCCTTAGTATCATCCCATCTGCACCGGAGTTCTTTATGATTGGACAATCCTTTCTGAGGTGTCCAATCTCGCCGCATTGGTGACATATCTAGCTTGCACTAGCATTGGTGGTGGAAGTGAGGTGTTTAGTTAGAGTTACGTCGACACGGGTGACCTCCTCGTTCATCCACTTCGAAACTTTCCTTTTATGGAGTCTGGTTTTACCATCAGCCTTGTGTGCGGGGTTTGTCCCGATGCCAGGGATTTGAGGAATTGGTCGTGCCGTTGTTGAAGGGGCAGGAGTTGCCACTTGTTGCTGTTGCATGGCAAGTCTTTGGGATCGTTCACGCTCCTTTTGAGCTCGGCGATTTCGTTTCCTCTTCTCGGTTTTACGACTTTGTATGTCCGTGACTATTGTCCTTTGTTGGCTTCCTGGATCGATACAACAATCGAAATTTTCAATTCCCTTGTCAGTCGTGATTGCGTTGTTAGTGTTGAGGTTTGTAAGGACAGCTGTCACGGCAACTGTTACCGCGGCTTTGAAATGTTGCGGCGTCGATATGAAGGATAGGGGCTTCATTGTTCGGCTGACTATTTCCAGATGATGACATGATTCTGTAATACGAAAGATAAGGAGTTTGTGAGTGACTAAGGTTGGCTATGTATTATTTTGATTCTGACTAAGAGATAAGTTATTGTACATGAAAACTTAGCTTATACACATTATGATATAACCAAGACTGGGTGGATAGTAAAATGTGTGATTCTACTTCAGTTTCACATCCCAACGAGGAAAAGAAACTAAGTTAGAAATCTCACATTCTATTGTCTACCAAGTCTTCGTTATATATAACTGGGGAATGTGTAAGTGAGGAAATCATAACAAATAACATTCTTACTAATCCTTCTTGATGAACTTGAATTCTTAGTAAGGGCTATCATTGAACCTAGATGTATTTCGACTGTTCACCTATAGAGTAGAAGTATGCTCTCGAAGGTTTGACCTACATCCCTATGATGCAGTCCTATTACGGAGTAGAAGTAAGTTCAGAGAATGATCTTATGACGTTTGTCGTTTCAAAGTCGGGTTCCATTGGTTGGTGAATAACATAATCCAACCTTGGAAATAAATTGGGAACGATCCCGGAGCTAAATTACTCTAGTCCAACAACTTGACTAAAGTGGGTTTCAGATAGACTCATAAGGAAGTATTCGAACAAAGAGTGTCACAGAATTTATCTGACTGACAACGTCATTGATGTTTAAGATGTAACAGGCTTGGGAAAAATTGACTTTGTAGAGGGTCTTACATCACATCCGGAACAGGAGAGTTTTGGCCGCCTAAAGGCCTAACTAAAAGTACTTACAGTATAAGATTGTTTCATAGAGGATGCCAGAAAGGACATAGATAGGAAAAACGATTCTTTTTTTTTTAACACGGAAGAAAGTAAGGCATCTACTACTGGCGGCGGTCATCCCTTTGGTGAACCCTCAGTTCAGCTAGTTGTCGCTCCATATAAGGTAGGTGCCTTTCGTATATCCTCTGGCGTACTCAGAGTTCTATGACTTCGATTCGTGTTTCAGTCAGTGCCTGTAGCAGGGTTTTGTGGTCTCTTTCATATTTTTTGCGATCGTGCTCAAGGCGATTGGTGCAGATCGTATGCATTCACGCATTTGCATCAACCTCTGCAGTATGATGGAGAGTTGCTCTGCTCTAAATCGCGTTTCGGGTTACCCTACAGACCAGGATTTGGAAGAATTCTATCTGCTGAGCTTCCTTCGCTTATGTTGTAGAAGCTTCAGTCTCCATTAAACGGCATAGGTTGGTCTTGCTCTTTGCTCCAGGTTTCAAAGCACTGTACCCAAGGAGGCGTCGGGCCTTGAAAAGCCGGTCGAGCGTTGGGATTCGGATCACGGGTCATCGGGGATAGGTTCTCCACTTCAGGGTCGGAGTCAGAACCATCTGCATAGCCTTCAGCTAGGTGACCATCCACAGGGGTTGGGTGATCATTCTTTGGCTCCTCTCCGAGTCATTCAGTATCGTCGTGGTTAGGGTAGTATGGGTCGTCGTCGGGAAGGAAATCCAGCCATGATATCCATTCGAAAAATGGGGATATAAGAAATAACTAAGTAGACGTACTAATTAGATAATTATATGATGATCTTTATCAGGTACTTCAACACATCGTTTAGTGCATACTAGTCATATGTATTTGGGACGGGATAGACCTTCGAATAAGCGACCCTAACTCTAAATCCCCAATCCAACGAGAACAGGAAGTAAAGGAAAGATCCACAGATTCTAAGTCTATGACGTCCTGGATACATATAATTTTTAATGTATCCACTAAGCAATTATTGACTTATTGATAAAAATCTATTTAGTTCTCAGATAAGTAATTATAATAACGCCAAATACCCCTATGGTATTTCATTGTGGTAGTGTTTGTAAGTTTTTAGACTTGTTGCCACATCACAACCATTCTTGGGCATATGCTAATCACTCCTCGGACCAGCATAGTTGATCAGGCTATGCCACTCCCAAGACTGACCATACATCCCCAAGCTTACCTGTGATATCCAACACTCATTACTTTTGTTTTGTTCTAGAATGATGCTGACCTTAGTATGTATGCATGTATACTTTTAACAAAAAGCTATTTATTTCTAAAGGTATAGTTGTTTTGAAAACTTTAAATCAGAGACCTTAGTCCCAATGCATTTACAGTTTGTATATCTTATGTGGTTCGATATACTTAGTTCACTATAAAAAATGCTATGATAACAATCTGTCAAACCCCCAAACCAAAGATGGCGGAAACGTCCGGGGGTGGAGGACTTCATGTACAGTATCACAACAACGTGTATAATAGTGCTCAAAGTAAATACAACCATCATAAATATAATTGGAAAAGTTACACCAAAGTATATGTTTACATGATTCAAAATCAATTACATTATGATAACAAAAATAAATTGTTGACAGTTTAACGTCCCATCCTCAAAGCGATGAAGTTTTCCTGTTTCACTGATTTCCTGAGAATACAAGTAGTTATGAAAAAGAGTAAACAATTAAGTTGGTGAGTTCATAAGAGTTTTTATTGAAGTAGAAACTGTTTTCCTTGTGAAATCGATATAGTTTGATTTCCAAAAAATCCAATATTTTCTTAGTTAAGTGTGAATAGAAATATGCATATATGATGCATTAATGAACCCTAGAATGACCCGTAGAGTTCCTCTATAATCGTCCAGCGTATATAAGTTATATAAGGTTTAAATTAGATAAAATGTTGAATATAGTGGGTCTGCCCTAGGTCCACAACCCAACGAGGAACAGGAGATGAGGCGGGCACCACCAATTCTAGGCCAATCAAGACTAGATTCTTATATGACTCAAACATGTACGCTCAGCGATTATAGTTGAAGTCTAACAATTCTAGATGAGATATAGTTTTAATATCATAATAACTATTTTAAGTGAACCTGGTACTTTGTATCGGTACCCCCTTTTTGTATAAAGACTCGGCACTTTGTATTTGTACCCCTTTTTGTATAAAAACCGGCACTTTGTATTTGTACCCATTTTTGTATATAAACCCGGCCCTTTGTATTTGTACCCCTTTTTGTATAAAAATTGGCACTTTATATTTGTACCCCTTCTTGTATATAAACCCGACACTTTGTATTTGTACCCTTTTTGTATAAAAACCGGCACTTTGTATTTGTACTCCTTTTTGTATATAAACCCGAAACTTTGTATTTGTACCCTTTTTTGTATATAAACCCGACACTTTGTATTTGTACCACTTTTTGTATAAAAACCCGGTACTTTGTAGTTGTATCCCTTTTGTATATAAACCCGACACTTTGTATTTGTACCCTTTCTGTTTGTGCGAGTGTGTTATGTAAATGATCATAAACTATACCTATTATAGTTTATTAAAATGCTTTAAATGTATATGTACCCTAACTATACCTATCATAGTTTATTATGTTTCTTTGTGGTGTTTAATAATTTCATTCTTTGTAAGTAAAATGTATAGTACAATATAGCTATGTTTATCTTGCTTTGTTTTGTACTAATGATTATGATGGAGGATTCTTATAAATTCAGTAAGTAATTTCCTATTATACAAATATATCGTAACAAGAAATACATGTAATATATGTAGTCATCAAAGATTTAACACTTTGCTCAACATGTTACAAAGTGTTTTGATAGTTAGAAGCTGTTAACTAATTCTTAACCTTTCTGCACTGTTTTAGAAAAATCATAGAAAAATCATACAAAGTCGAAACCTAGATCCGTAAATTCTGAGAGTTCCTAAAATTAGTCTAGTTTACTCATAATTTTTATCATGATTTTTGGAAGCCTTTAACTTGTCTTAAAATGCTCATATTAATAGACTGGTCCGACTTTGTGTTTGAAAAGACAGGCTGTTTTATAAAAATCATCATAAATTGTACAAAAATTGTGTGGAGATGTGCATGTAGTCATTTTAAAGCTAAGAAGCGGAACGACTTGCATCTAAAACAGCTTTGAACGCTGTTAGAAAACTTTAGTTATGTTCTTGGTGTTTTAACTTGTTTCCCCCCCCCCCCCCTTTAAAACTTGAGAAAACATTAAAATGTAGGAGTATGAACCCACCTTATGTGATTTCAGTAGATAAGTGTTGAAGAAGAGAAGTGTTAAACCCAAGAACACTTGAAGAATCACTAGAAGATTCGAAGCTCTAACACAAATATGATGGAGTTTGTGTAAGATATCCATGATTTGAGTGGAAAGAAGTGAGATATTCAAAGGGAGAATGAATTATGCTTACCATATGTGGAGGAAAAACCCAAGATCAGCCATTGAATCTCGAATTTCTAGAGAGAGGAAGTGAGAGAGGAAAGAGTTTGATCTTCTTGGTGAAATAAGAGAAAATGGGAGAAATAAGGAGAGAGGATGAATGTCTAGCTCTCAAGAACGTGGGAAAGGATGATAATTGAGTGGAAAGGACATTGATGTGACCTAGGTAAGGTGGGGAGGTGTGGCTGGTCATAGAGTGAGTGTGGGAGTGGTTGCTTGTGTCATAAGGTAAAGCAAAGTCAACACTCCACCTCTTTGTACTTTACCCACTAGCTTTTATTATTTAAATAAAGATTTTCATGAAAATATGATTAAATTGTGAATATTTAGGGTTTATTATGTTAAAATATGATTTTCGGGTGAAAATCCAGCATTAAAATAATTAAAAACGGGCCTTAAACGCAAAACTACGTGAAAACCGGGAAGAAAAACACTCCCAGCGAGACCTCTCGGTCCTTGGCCGAGGTTCGGTCCCTAGGCCGAGGTTCGGTCCTTGCTGTGGACTGAGCCAGAAACGAAGGGAGGCGAGGAAGCGAAGGAAGAGAATCAGAGTTGAGAGGCGAAGGCGAAAGGTTCGGTCCGAAGTCTTGAAACGAAATAGGCCGAAGGGGGCCAGACCCGACATGGACCGAAATGAAAAATACCTTCGGGTTCGGTTCCTTTAAGCGAGGGTCGGGTTCGGTTACTTTAAGCGAGTTTCGGTTCTTCTTGGGCGAGGTTCGGCCCTGAGAGGACCTTCGGCTCAGGAGGGTTCGGGTCTTCTTGGTTTCGGTCCCTAAGAGGACTTTCGGGTCCTAAGAGGTTTCGCCCCTAATAAGAGGGTTTCAGGTCCTTAAGCCTATTTTACTCGTTTTTACCCCGTTTTAAGTCGTTTTTGACCCGGTTAAGGGTCGGGATGACCCAAATGACTTCAAAAAGTTACGGAAACTTTTAAGAGAGATTTGGGAGAGATTTCACATACTTGGAGAGATTTCTCATACAAAGAGATATTTGGGAGAGATTTCACATACTTGGAGAGATTTCTCATACAAAGAGATATTTGGGAGAGATTTCACATACTTGGAGAGATTTGGGAGAGATTTGACATTCTTGGAGAGATTTCTCATACAAAGAGATATTTGAGAGAGATTTCACATACTTGGAGAGATTTGGGAGAGATTTGACATAGAGAGAGATAGAGTGAAAACGCTTGAGAGAGGTTCCATGTGTGACAATTGTGAGTGTCCGGCTTCACAATGCAAGGTTTGTAAACCTTGTTAAGCCTTGATTAAGGATCTTACTCATTCCCGATGAGTATGTACATTGTTTTATAGGTTTGACTCGCCACATACCATAGTTTTAGGTTAAGGAGATCTAGATTTTCGCACTTTTTGATTTATGATCTCTCATTAGAATAGGGAGTTGTTTAGTAAATACATAACGTAAGCCCTAAAACGCAAGGGTTAGCTGAGTTGACCGGTTTGACCTGTTGACTTTATTTGATGTTGAATTGACCAAAATTTGACGGTTGTCACATCATCCCCCCGTTAGAGGGAATTTCGTCCCGAAATTTGAATTTAGGCACGGAGTAAGCATAAATAATCGAGCCAAAAAGTGGGGATACTTCCTAATCGATTGATTCTCACGCTCTCTAGTGAATCCAGGTCCTTGGTTAGTATTCTAGTTGTATGAAAAAAAAATCGAAGTCACTTGGTAATAAAAGCACTAGATTTGATCATAAAGGCATTATAGACAAAACACCACTGTGCAACTTTTAACAGAGTTACAGTACTATAGATTTTCTGCAAGACTATTGCTGCGAACTAGGTATACTACAAAAGATAAGTGCAAGCAACACGAGGGTCCCTTTATGGATGGGGTCTTGCAAAAGATAAGACTCTAGTTGCACTAGTTTTAAGCAGTTTATAAGTCTGTTACAACGAATGCTTTAGATATTTTTAACGAGGCCTTGAGTAGTTTCTCCTGCGGTAGTGATCCTTAGTATCCTCCCATCTGCACCGGAGTTCTTTATGATTGGACAGTCCTTTCTAAGGTTTCCAATCTTGCCGCATTGGTGACATATCTGGCTTGCACTAGCATTAGTGGTGGAAGTGAGATGTTTAGTTAGAGTTACGGGGACACGGGTGACCTCCTCGTTCATCCACTTCGAAACTTTCCTTTTATGGGGTCCGGTTTTACCATCAGCCTTGTGTGTAGCGTTTGTCCCGATACTAGGAATTTGAGGAATTGGTCGTGTCGTTTCTAAAGGGGCAGGAGTTGCCACTTGTTGCTGTTGCATGGCAAGTCTTTGGGATCGTTCACACTCCTTTTGAGCTCGGCGATTTCGTTTCCTCTTCTCGGTTTTACGACTTTGTATGTCCGTGACGGTTGTCCTTACTTGGCTTCCTGGATCAATACAACAATCGAAATTTTCAATTCCCTTGCCAGTCATGATTGCGTTGTCAGTGTTGAGGTTGGTAAGGACAGCTGTCACGGAAACTGTTACCGCGGCTTGAAATGTTGCGGCGTCGATATGAAGGATAGGGGCTTCATTGTTCGGCTGACTATTTCCGGATGATGACATGATTCTGTAATACGAAAGATAAGGAGTTTGTGAGTTACTAAGGTTGGCTCTGTATTATTTTGATTCTGACTAAGAGATAAGTTATTATACATGAAAACTTAGCTTATACACATTATGATATAACCAGGAATGGGCGGATAGTAAAATGTGTCATTCTATTTCAGTTTCACATCCCAACGAGGAAAAGAAACTAAGTTAGAAATCTCACATTCTATTGTCTACCAAGTCTTTGTTATATATAACTGGGGAATGTATAAGTGAGGAAATCATAACAAATAACATTCTTACTAATCCTTCTTGATGAACTAGAATTCTTAGTAAGGGCTATCATTGAACCTAGATGTATTTCGACTGTTCACCTACAGAGTAGAAGTATGCTCTCGAAGGTTTGACCTACATCCCTATGATGCAGTCCTATTACGGAGTAGAAGTAAGTTTATAGAATGATCTTATCACGTTTGTCTTTTCAAAGTCGGGTTCCATTGGTTGGTGAATAACATGATCCAACCTTGAAAAGAAATTGGGAACGATCCCGAAGTAAATTACTCTAGTCCAACAACTTGACTAAAGTGGGTTTCAGATAGACTCATAAGGAAGTATTCGAACAAAGAGTGTCACAGAATTTATCTGACTGGAAACGTCATTGATGTTTAAGATGTAACAGGCTTGGGAAAAATTTACTTTGTAGAGGGTCTTACATCACATCTGGAGCAGGAGAGTTTTGGCCGCCTAAAGGCCTAAGTAAAAGTACTTACAGTACAAGATGGTTTCATAGAGGATGCCAGACAGGACATAGATAGGAAAAACGATTCTTTTTTTTAACAGGGAAGAAAGTAACGTATCTACTACTGGCGGTGGTCATCCCTTTGGTGAACCCTCAGTTCAGCTAGGTGCCGCTCCATATCAGGCAGGTGCCTTTCGTATATCCTCTGGTGTACTCAGAGTTCTATGACTTTGGTTCGTGTTTTAGTCAGTGCCTGCAGTAGGGTTTTGTGGTCTCTCTCAGATTTTTCGCGATCGTGCTCAAGGCGATTGGTGCAGATCGTATGCATTCTCACATTTGCATCAACCTTTGCAGTACGATGGATAGTTGATCTGCTCTGAATCTCATTTCGAGTAACCCTACAGACCAGGATTTCGAAGAATTATATCTGCTGAGCTTCCTTCGCTTATGTTGTTGAAGCTTCGGTCTCCATTAAACGGCATAGGCTTGCTCTTCGCTCCAGGTTTCCAAGCACTCTACCCAAGGAGGCGTCGGGCCTTGAAAAGCCAGTCGAGGGTTGGGATTTGGATCACGGGTCATCGGGGATAGGTTCTCCACTTCAGGGTCGGAGTCAGAACCATCAGCATAGCCTTCAGCTTGGTGACCATCCACAGCGGTTGGGTGATCATTCTCTGGCTCCTCTCCGAGTCATTCAGTATAGTCGTGGTTAGGTTAGTACGGGTCGTCGTGGGGAAGGAAATCCAGCCATGATATCCATGCAAGAAATGGGGATATAAGAAATAACTAAGTAGACGTACTAACTGGATAATTATATGATGATCTTTATCAGGTACTTCAACACATCGTTTAGTGCATACTAGTCATATGTATTTGGGACGGGATAGACCTTCAAATAAGCGAACCTAACTCTAAATCCCCAATCCAACGAGAACAGGAAGTAAAGCAAAGATCCACAGATTCTAAGTCTATGACGTCCTGGACACATATAATTTTTAATGTATCCACTAAGCAATTATGGACTTATTGATAAAAATCTATTTAGTTCTCAGATAAGTAATTGTAATAACACCAAATACCCCTATGGTATTTCATTGTGGTAGTGTTGGTAAGTTTTTAGACTTGTTGCCACATCACAACCATTCTTGGGCATATGCTAATCACTCCTCAGACCAGCATAGTTGATCAGGCTATGCCACTCCCAAGACTGACCATACATCCCCACGCTTACCTGTGATATCCAACAATCATTACTTTTGTTTTGTTCTAGAATGATGCTAACCTTAGTATGTATGCACGCATGTATACTTTTAACAAAAAACTATTTATTTCTAAAGGTATAGTTGTTTTGAAAACTTTAAATCAGAGACCTTAGTCCCAATGCATTTACAGTTTGTATATCTTATGTGGTTCGATATACTTAGTTCACTATAAACAATGCTCTGATACTAATCTGTCACACCCGCAAACCAAGGATGGCAGAAACGTCCGGGGGTGGAGGACTTCATGTACAGTATCACAACAACGTGTATAATAGTGCTCAAAGTAAATACAACCATCATAAATATAATTGAAAAAGTTACACCAAAGTATATGTTTACATAATTCAAAATCAATTACATTATGATGACAAAAATAAATTGATGACGGTTTAACGTCCCATCCTCAAAGCGATGAAGTTTTCCTGTTTCACTGATTTCCTGAGAATACAAGTAGTTTTGAAAAAGTGTCAACAATTAAGTTGGTGAGTAAGAGTTTTGTTTGAAGTAGAAACCGTTTTCCTTGTAAAATCGATATAGTTTGATTTCCAGAAAATCCAATATTTTCTTAGTTAAGTGTGAATAGAAATATGCCTATATGATGCATTAATGAACCCTAGAATGACCCGTAGAGTTCATCTATAATCGTCCAGTGTATATAAGTTATATAAGGTTTAAATTAGATAAAACGTTGAATATAGTGGGTCTGCCCTAGGTCCACAACCCAACGAGGAACAGGAGATGAGGCGGGCACCACCAATTCGAGGCCAAGCAAGACTAAATTCTTATATGACTCAAACATGTACGCTCAGCGATTATAGTTGAAGTCTAACAATTCTAGATGAAATATAGTTTTAATATCATAATAACTATTTTAAGTGAACCTGGTACTTTGTATCGGTACCCCCTTTTTGAATAAAGACCCGACACTTTGTATTTGTACCCCTTTTTGTATAAAAACCGGCACTTTGTATTTGTACCCCTTTTTGTATATAAACCCGACACTTTGTATTTGTACCCCTTTTTGTATATAAACCCGGCACTTTGTATTTGTACCCCTTTTTGTATATAAACCCGACACTTTGTATTTGTACCCCTTTTTGTATAAAAACCCAGTACTTTGTAGTTGTACCCCCTTTTGTATATAAACCCGACACTTTGTATTTGTACCCTTTCTTTTTGTGCGAGTGTGTTATGTAAATGATCATAAACTATACCTATTATAGTTTATTAAAATGGTTGAAATGTATATGCACCCTAACTATACCTATCATAGTTTAGTATGTTTCTTTGTGGTGTTTAAGAATCCCATTCTTTGTAAGTCAAATTTATAGTACAATATAGCTATGTTTATCTTGCTTTGTTTTGTACTAATGATTATGATGGAGGATTCTTATAAATTCAGTAAGTAATTTCCTATTATACAAATATATCGTAACAAGAAATACATGTAATATATGAAGTCATCAAAGATTTAACACTTTGCTCAACATGTTACAAAGTGTTTTGATAGTTAGAAGCTGTTAACTAATTCTTAACCTTTCTGCACTGTTTTAGAAAAATCATAGAAAAATCATACGAAGTCGAAAACTAGATCCGTAAATTCTGAGAGTTCCTAAACTGAGTCTAGTTTACCCATAATTTTTATCATGATTTTTGGAAGCCTTTAACTTGTCTTAAAATGCTCATAATCATATACTGGTCCGGATTTGTGTTTGAAAAGACAGGCTGTTTTGTAAAAATCGTCATAAATTGTAGAAAAATCTTGTGGAGATGTGAAAGTAGGAATATTAAAGCTAAGAAGTGGAACTACTCTCACCTAAGACATTTTTGAAAAATAAAATGTTTAAGCTATCCAAAACAGTCTGTGAATGGAGTTGAACTTGTATGATGAAGGCTGTTAGAAAAATTTAGTTATGTTCTTGGTGTTTTAACTTGTTCCCCCCCCCCCCCCCCCCCCCCCTTAAAACATGAGAAAACATTAAAATGTAGGGTATGAAATCACCTTATGTGATTTCAGTAGATAAGTGTTGAAGAAGAGAAGTGTTCAACCCAAAAACACTTGAAGATTCGAAGCTCTAACACAAATATGATGGAGTTTGTGTAAGATATCCATGATTTGAGTGGAAAGAAGTGAGATATTCAAAGGGAGAATGAATTATATTTACCAAATGTTGAGGAAAAACCCAAGATCAGCCCTTGAATCTCGAATTTCTAGAGAGAGGAAGTGAGAGAGGAAAGAGTTAGATCTTCTTGGTGAAATGAGAGAAAATGGGAGAAATGAGGAGAGAGGATGAATGTCTAGATCTCAAGAACGTGGGAAAGGATGATAATTGAGTGGAAAGGACATTGATGTGACCTAGGTAAGGTGGGGAGGTGTGGCTGCTCATAGAGTGGGTGTGGGAGTGGTTGCTTGTGTCATAAGGTAAAGGAAAGTCAACACTCCACCTCTTTGTACTTTACCCACTAGCTTTTATTATTTAAATAAAGATTTTCATGAAAATATGATTAAATTGTGAATATTTAGGGGTTATTATTTTAAAATATGATTTTGGGTGAAAATCCAACGTTAAAATAATTAAAAACGGGCCTTAAACGCAAAACTACGCGAAAACCGGGAAGAAAAGCATTCCCAGCAAGACCTCTCGGTCCTAGGCCGAGGTTCGATCCTTGTTGTGGACTGAGCCGAAAACGAAGGGAGGCGAGGAAGCAAAGGAAGAGAATCAGAGTTGAGAAGCGAAGGCAAAAGGTTCGGTCCGAAGTCATGAAACGAAATAGGCCGAAGGGGGTCAGACCCGAAATGGACCGAAATGAACAGTACCTTCGGGTTCGGTTCCTTTGATCAAGGTTCGGGTTCGGTTCCTTTAAGCGAGGTTCTGGTTCGGTTCCTTTAAGTGAGGTTCGGGTTTGGTTCCTTTAAGCGAGGTTTGGTTCTTCATGGGTGAGGTTCGGCCCTAAGAGGACCTTCGTCTCAGGAGGGTTCGGGTCTTCTTGGTTTCAGTCCTTAAAAGGACTTTCGGGTCCTAAGAAGTTACGCCCCTAATAAGAGGGTTTCAGGTCCTTAAGCCTATTTTACTTGTTTTTATCCCGTTTTAAGCTGTTTTTGACCCGGTTAAGGGTCGGGATGACCTAAATGACTTCAAAAAGTTACGGAAACTTTTGAGAGAGATTTGGGAGAGATTTCACATACTTGGAGAGATTTCTCATACAAAGAGATATTTGGGAGAGATTTCACATACTTGGAGAGATTTCTCATACAAAGAGATATTTGGGAGAGATTTCACATACTTGGAGAGATTTGACATTCTTGGAGAGATTTCTCATACAAAGAGATATTTGAGAGAGATTTCACATACTTTGAGAGATTTGGGAGAGATTTGACATAGAGAGAGATAGAGTGAAAATGATTGAGAGAGGTTACATGTGTGACAATTGTGAGTGTCCGGCTTCGCAATGCAAGGTTTGTAAACCCTGTTAAGCCTTAATTAAGGATCTTACACATTCCCGATGAGTATGCAACATTGTTTTATCGGTTTGGCTCGCCACGTACCACAGTTTTAGGTTAAGGAGATCTAGATGTTCGCACTTTTTGATTTATGATCTCTCATTAGAATAGGGAGTTGTTTAGTAAATACATAACGTAAGCCCTAAAACGCAAGGGTTAGCTGAGTTGACCGGTTTGACCTGTTGACTTTATTTGACGTTGAATTGACCAGAATTTGATGGTTTTCACAAAATTAGCCGACGAAGTCTAAACGAAAGTTGTAGATCGTACTCTCACCTTCGCGTGGATATAAAGAACGTCGAAAACGGAGTTCGTATGAGGAAGATATGAATTTTTGAAGTTTACTAATTAATTAAAATATAAATTTAATTAAGACCCGGTATTATCCGAAGAATGAGTCAGCGGTCTGATCCCTCGTATGCCCAGCGTACCCTCATACGCCCAGCATACTCGGATGCTAGGCTCTAGTTCGTCCATGTCGCTCCAATGTTTCGACAGAGGATGCGTTCATGCATGACACATGAGTACGCACCGCGTACTCTCGTACGCCCCTATATAAAGGGTGCGAAGGTGCCGACCATATTTGCTAATTTCCTTCCTTTCTCACGTCGATGCTCTGCGTTTCAACCCTCGGAGTCATCCCAAAGGCCCGGTTTTCATATCCAAGTTGGGAAGAAAGTTTTACACTCCCGAGACTCCCGAGATTTCCCGAGAATCTCGAGAGATCCGCTTTCTCAAGTAGAAGTTCTGCTCGGTTTTCGTCACGCTTTCTTCAATCAATCAAGTGAGTTCACACCCCTATAAACTACATTTTTAAATGTTTTATAAATACTTTTATATGCTTTTAAGGGGGAGAATACAAGTTAAATACTTGATTATTGTCGTGTGTTATATAATAAAGTTCATTATACGCTTTTTATCAACGGAATCATATGTGATTTATAACAATTATAGGGTAACTTTCGTATGAAAAATATATCACGATAACATCATAGCTTTTGAAATGAAAAGTGTTGATATATATATATATATATATATATATATATATATATATATATATATATATATATATATCAAACACTCTGCTTATACTGTATGTATATGTGTCCATCTTTGGTACTACAAACATACGATTATTTTGGCACGAAAAACATCAATATTTTGGGATACATGTTGTTAATAAATCAATCATATGGGATTTATAACTAGTATACAAATGGATTTACTACAAGTTTAGCAGTTTTACTAAACATATTACTTCAAATGACTTTCATAAACGTTTTTACATGATTAAAGCTCTTTATCAAACTGTCTTACACACTGTAAGCTTCCTTTCAAACTCGGTTACAAAGGTGTTTTCAAACAGTAGTTTTCCGTGTACTTAAACTATCTTATCAAACAAAATACTTTCAATCGTTTTATAAACTGACATCAAGTCACAAATTCTTTATTAGACTTTTCAACGGTTTTACAAAACTTCTTTTATGCTTTTATATTATAAATTGTATGCCTCTATATGTATAGTTATATAAGAAATGTTTAAAAGACTTAGGAAGGCTATCCACCCTATTTCCTTTTCCTCGATTTGGATGTGGTCTGGTGGGATATCGGGTACCCGTCCGAAGGTCGTTTAAATATTAGTTATATATCATGTGTACATATATAATCATAAATGTTCCATCAGTTAATTTTGTTCTGACGCTCTTGGGTAGCAAGGGTGTATAAATCTATTTGGACATTCATCAATTACATTCTAGTAAACTTTTATAGGAATAGTTTAGGGGATACAAAACATTATTCCTATTACAAGAAATTACACCAGAGTCAGTTCATTCATGAGTCTAGACTACATGCTATATGAAGGGATACTCTTACAAAGATTCCTCTTACATGGATACGCTTACATGAGTATGTTTACATGAATACTCTTACATGAATACTTATACATGAATACTTTTACATAGACATTATATGACAAATTACTATTACATATTATATGTCTAGATACTGTTATATAGTTCTCCTTTCTATCTTTACCTTGTGAGACAAACACATCATCAACGAGATAGATTGGACTTTATATCCTAGTACCAAAGGATACTTTACGGGATTAACCATTCCTAGAATCTATATTAGCTACAGAGGTAAATGCACATCCACGGATGTGTTCGGTTGATATCATTACAGGTATACTTTATGGGATTAACTATTCCTACACCCAGCTGTTAGCAACAGAGGTAAATGCACATCTACGGATGTCTAAAGTTAACACTGTTAGTTATCCTAGTATAAAGGGATAATACGTAAGTTAGTTATCCTAATATAAATGGATAATACGTAAGTTAGTTATATTATTACCATTATCTTGTGACTCATCCACATAACCAATAAGGTGAATCGTATTTGAGTATCCTAGTACCAAATGATACAATTTCTTATATTAATAATAATTGTCAAACAGTCGGGTCTTGGTAGAAGACTACTTTCAAAACAACTAGGTCTTGGTAGAAGATTTCATCTATACTAATAGGAATCATAGGGATTTCTAGGGTTTACCAAACGGTTTCGATTACTTACAAACATTTCCACACTTATACGAACTTTCTTTCAGAACAATATCAAGTCTTTCATTACAAGTTTTAAAAATCAAAAACACATTAATACTTATGAATTCAGCAGCTTTTTGGCTGATCCTCGCTTTCAAAATAACTTGTTTTCTCAGGTCGCAAATAGATAGGTACAACGACCAGGTTTTAGAGAAGACGGAGCAGTCAAGACTCGTCTTTCATTTTTATTAGTTATCATGTTGTCTTGTACTATGAAAGAACACACTTGTAATCAAAATTATACTATTAATGCAATGGATGATGTTGTTTCGTATTTACTACTTTACATTTGTTGGGATACATTACATGACGTCCTCCGCTCCAGAACGTTTCCGCCGTTCTTGGTTTTGGTGTGTGACAAAACGCGATAAGGCCTCATGAATTAACAATAGCGTACACATACATAGCAACATATAACAACCAAGTTTGATACAAGTCAAGTTAAATACAACGAACATAAATAGTTTAGGACATGCTTTTCCACCCCAAAACATAAAAAGCGAAAATTGGGGGAGTTGTGAATACTCACAATATGCATTGAGATGATGGAAATGGTGCCTTCAACTACGATCCACTTGTACCACTATCAATTCCTACACGATGTTACACACTAATGAGTCTTTAATAGAAAGCTAACACTAGTTTACTTACTACTACAATAGAATTATGCCAATATTGTGTTAAAATTTAATACTAATATGTTACAAACATTTTTCAGAAATGGTGTAACTTTATAACTCATATGATTAATATAATTTTGGATATTATTTTCCAGATTTTTGTAATATTAATTGAGGGCATTTCAAGAAATGCTCTCTTGAATTTTTGATGTGATTAACTATTTTTCCAAATTTTCATGCCTTCATAACAATATAAATTCGTAAAAAATGGAATTCAGATGATAAAAATTCCCAAACTTTTTTTAATACTGCCGGATTTCCAAACTAATTAACCCAATTTTATGATTTTTGATAATTTATTCTAATAAAAATTGAAATAAATAGAAAACAGTTTCCAAAATTGCCCAAACTTTTTGTAACAGTGTTATTACATATATAGAACCTGTGAAAAACATAAAAGTTTTTTGTCAACTAGTTTTGCTATTTTTCATTGTTTTATTGACTTTAATAATCATTAATTGGTGAATAATTATCAAACAGTTAATGTAAATTACAAAAAAAAAAAATTAAACTTCAATTACGGTGTACATAATTAAGGAAAAATACCAATGGTGAATTTTATATAGTTTAATCCGATTTTATGGATTTAAGTGTGTTTAATATTAGAAAATAGGTGAAAAATAGTATACTGAATTTAAAAATCATCAAAATTTTGATTTAGTGTTCTACTCTATTTTAAGGTCTTCTGTTAATTTTCATAATTTTTGGAAGAGTAGAAATATTTTTCCCATTATTAGTCCATTGGAAATACAAAAATCGGGGAAAAATAGTAATGCATTATAAAAATTCTGAAAATATTTTTCTAAGTTTTACACATAGGGTAGGAGCTGCAAAAATTATTATATAGACTTTTAAAATTTCTTAAAATGGTTTTATGATTTATTTAAACTAAATAAAAAGAAAATTCAAAACCATATCAAAGTGTAACAAAAATGGATGAAACTCACTGAGATGTCATCATATACCATAGGGGTCATCCACTAATTTACCTAGGATTTATAGACATCAGAAAATATTTTATATGAATTACTGACCTAATTTATTGCAATAAATATAATAATTCGAGAAAAATGAATTATTTTCTGAAAAATTGTAGAACATCTCATTTTATTGATGGAATACAGGGAAAAATCGGATTTGATCAGAAAACTTGTTTTAGATATTTATTTAGGAATAAATCCTTTATAAACCCATTTGAAAGCTTTTTAACAACATACTTTGATGATCAAGCCTCTAAGCTTGAAGATCATCACATGCATGTTTGTTTGAAGTTGATTCATAAGTTTGAAATGTTCAAAATTCATTTTTGAAAGAAAAACTTTGGATGCATGTGGTGTTTTTCCATCAAAACATGTAGAAAAGTGCATTTCCATGGTTTTGACTTAGGTTTAGGTCATGCATCTTCACCATTTTGTAACATGCAAGATGTTTTTGGTAAAAATCTACCAACATCATCATCAAAACTGAAGTGAATGAATATTCACACAAATTTTCTAAGAGAATGGCGTAGAAGAAGAAGGAAATGCAAGAAAAATCATGAAACTTGAAGGAAAATGAAAGGAAATCATGCTCTACCTTAATGGACACCACTAGATGATGAATATTTTGAGCATCATGAGTGTTCTTGGACTTGTTTTCTGGAAATTTTATTGGTTCCTAGAGGGATGAAGAAAGAAAATGGAGTGGTGAAGGTTGAGAGAAACGAGAGAAAACGAGAGAGAAAGTGGAGTGTGAGAGAGAAAGGAGTGATTATGTGTTTTGGGAAGAGTGGAGGTGTCTTGGGAAGAGGGTGGACGGTTTTGAGAGTATTATGCCCTCCTTCCCTTTTAATTTTATAAAAAAATTTCAATTCTTTTATAAAAATATCAAACTTTTTATAAAATATACACTCTAACCAAGTTGTTGCTCATGAAACCTTGATTTTTGACTTATAAATTAAGGGTAATTGTTAATTACTTCAATTTTTATTTTCCTTGATTATATTTCCATGAATTTAATTATTTTAAGATAATATTATAAGTTTCATAACTATTTTTATAAAATTCTTGAGGTTAAACTTTATAAAATTTAGGTTTTAGGGCTTTTAGGGTTTTGGAGTTTAATAAACTCTGAATATCAAAATAAATCAATATATGAGACTTCAAATTATCTTATGGTATTATAACTCTTTTATAATTATAAATAATGTTTGTAATTTATTTTTATCGGTTTATTGGCATTCTATGTAGTGATTCCGAGATTCAAGCGAAATTGAGGAATCAAGTATACTACTCCTAGTCTTCAACTTTGACTTAAGTTTCTATGAGACTTTGACCTAATTTCTACCACTAGGTCAAGTGCATGATGTGTGTATATAATTCATGAAAAGGTGTTCGAGTGAATGACTGACCTAAATATGGATATTCACTACAGTTAAGTAGTTGTAGAATTCACATATCAATATGAAATCTAAGTATACTATCCATTGATTCTAATTGTTTCCAAGTTTCTAGTAGGTTATAACTTAGTTTCTAGTTACTTACTCTAGTATGTGTCGTGCCTATACGTGCAACTAAGTTTATTCAAATCTAGAACCGACTCGAATTTTGATGGTTGTCACAAGGAGCCCCATAACGTAGTTACTGTTGGATTAGGTATCTAATTTCATAACTATTTTTGGGATGTACTTGACTCGGTTGGCATGGTCCATTTGGGTTGCATGGCATCATGCATTTGGATAGGCCAAAATGAGAGAAATTACACTTATGGTTTATTAATATATTATAAGTTCTAATATATTTGTAATATTATTTAATTAGTATTAATCAAGAATTAATTTGGAATTAATTAAGTGATCAAAAGAAGACTAATTAAATATATGGGTTGATTGTATAAATCACTCGTACTTGTATAGTAGACTAATGCTCCATGGATTATCATGTTGGGCTAAAACCCATAGGATGCTTCATGGATGGTCCATGGTGTTTTTGAAACTATGGATCATGGAAATGAAGAGTCATGTCAAGTTAGGGTTTACATGGTTTAACCCTACTTATGACACACTATAAAAGGAATATGTGAGTAACCAAAATTGTCACTATTGCAAGAAAAAGAGGGCATAGCTGATTTTAGAAGTGTTTTATTTCTCTCAAGGTTATTCCAAATGTATTTTGTGTTGTGTGAGACATTTGAGGCATCACACTTGAGGTGCAAGGCTCACAAGGTTCTCAAGGAATCCGAACAACTAAAGGTATGTATTTCTTACTGTGTTTTATGTTTAAAAGTTCCCCATGGTATGGTAGACAGTTTAAGAATCTTGGAAAACCAATTTTGCATGTATCATAGTAAAAATAGATCCAAGGTTTCTAGGGTTGCATGTACACCTTAAGAGTGTTAGAATGATCAAAACCCTACAGTGGTATCATAGCCAGGTTTGTTTGCTTGATATTTGATGCCAATTTGAAAAAAAAGCTGAAAATCTTGTTGTCTGGACAATGGACTCGCTGAGTCCATGGGGGGACTTGACGAGTCTATCACACCCCCAAACCGGAACGGCGGAAACGTTCGGGGGCGGATGACTTCATGTGATAACGTAACAAATGAATACATAGTAAAGAAAGCAATACAACCATCATATATATAATTGAAAGTTTACATTGTTAAAAGGTACATGTTCAAAACCAATTACAATACGATGCCAAAATATGAATATAAATTGGCGCCGCAGCATCCCTTCTTCAAAACCTGTTTGTTACCTGTAATTACTGAATCCCTGGGACATACAAGTTGTTTTGAAAGAGTAGATCAGCAATTAACCTGGTGAGTTTCATAAGTATTAAATGACAATGTTTGTATGAAATGAAATGTTTTTGTTCTTGTTTGTTTGTTCCTATAAAATCCTAGATTTTCTACTAGTATAAATGTAGCCTTCTCTCAAGACCAATGTTTGTTTCAAAAAAATGTATGTATATATAAAATTTCCAATACATCTGAAAAACCCCATAAATCAATGTGTTTTTAATACTCCATGTGAGTTTTATAACCATGCTATTGACTAGAAATGCCTATACACAACGTTCTTTAGGCGTTGGAATGTTTTGACGTTTGTCACCCCAAATGGTGGATTGTAGCTAAGAGTCAGGGCACGGGTTGTCAAGCCTGTATAGATATATACACAAACACCATGCTCCCCCTCCAAGCGATTCTGGTATATAATACAGGACTTGAAATGTGTACTCGATCGTACGTGAAGTTAATGTCTCACAAAACTTAGTATAAAACAGATTTACGTGTGAAAATGTTCGTTTGTTATTGTATATAAAAGTAGCTTCTTGAAATAGCATTTCCATGTATGTAAAAGTTCGTAGTATTCTCGTAAAACTGTACCTATTGTAGTTTCCTAAAAGTGTGTTTTGTTTGTATAATAAACCCTTAGTGAAAATGTTCACTTGTTATGAAAAGTGTAGTTTTTGTAGTGCCAAAACCGACACACAGAAATGTAGTATAAGCAAAGCATCTGATTTATATAAATACATAAATCGTTTCTCAATTCAAAAGATAAAATGTTGTCGTGGTATAATTTGCGTATGAAAGTTTCCCTATAATAGTTTTAAATCACATATGATTCCTTTGATAAAACGTGTATAGTGAAAGTTTATATAACACACAATAATAATCGAGTGTTTTACTTGTATTCCCCCCCCCCCTTAAAAGCATATAAAAGTACTCATAAAACATTTAAAAGTGTAACTTATAGGGGTATGAACTCACTTGAAAGATCGGAGGTTGCGGGATGAAAACCGGACTGAATTTCAACTCGAGAAAGTGGATTTCCTTAAGATTCTCGGGAATCTCGGGAGCACAAACAACCTTCGGGACTTGAGCAAAGTGATCGGGACTTCGGGGTAGCACGGGGACGGAAAACGAGGCAAGAACGTAAGAGAAATGAGAGAAATGGTGCATTTTCTTCAGAACCCTCGCATCCCTTTTATAGGGGCTGGGAACCGACCTCGTACGTTGGGCGTACGCGTGCGTCATGCATGACCGAGTCCTCGACTGCCTCGGAGCTCGGATGGGACGGGGCATAGCCTCGCATAGGCGCGACGTGGACGATCCGAGGCCAAGGCCTCACGTACGTTGGGCGTAACTCAGCCCTATCTGATGACTCCCCTTTGGATAATACCAAGGGTTTTTAATTAAAATTTATATTTTAATTATTTAATGAATTCAGAAATTCATATCTTCTTCATACGAACTCCGTTTTCGACGTTCTTTATATCCACGCGAAGGTGAGACCATACTCTACAACTTTCGTTTAGATCCCATCGGCAAATTTTGAAATTATTTTTATTATTTATTTTAAAAGGTCGCGGTAAGAAAATGTCTTTAGAAATTCATAACTTCTTTATCTGACGTCGGTTTTTGGCAAACTTTTTACCGATGAAATACCATTGTCGAGACATTCGATTCTCTTTTAGGTCATTCCGGCCAAAAGTCTCTCGATCTCCGATTCGAGTTTTTAGCCATCTGTCGTTAAGCCGAACATGGAAAATTCCTAACTTTCTTATACGAAATCGGATTTGGGTGTTCTTTTTACGTACGATCATGGTTTAATGACATTTAACATAATAGGTGGTTTAATTAGTGATTTTTGGATATTTTATTTTCGAAGTTAATTTTACTACAAACGAACGTGGTTACAATACTTGACTTTTTTGGTTGTTTATATTTAGTTGAAATATCTGGTTGTCACATTATCCCCCTGTTAGAGGGAATTTCGTCCCGAAATTTAAAGTAAGAAAGATACAAGTGAATCAGAGAAAAAGATGCGGGTACTTTTGTTTCATCTGATCTTCGCGTTCCCATGTGAAGTCAGGTCCTCGCTTGGCGTTCCAACGAACTTTTACGATGGGTATGCGACTTTGTTTCGTTTGTTTGACCTCTCGGTCCATGATTTCTACTGGTTCTTCAACGAAGTTGAGGCTTTCGTTGATCTCGATCTCGTCGAGTGGGATGACAAGAGTCTCATCGGACAGGCACTTTTTCAAATTTGATACATGGAAGGTTGGGTGTATGTTACTAAGTTCCCGTGGTAGATTAAGTTTGTAAGCTACAGGGCCGATTCTGGCGAGAATCTCGAAAGGCCCTATGTACCTTGGATTTAGCTTTCCACGCTTTCCAAAGCTTATTAACCCTCTCCATGGCGAGACTTTCAATAGAACACCGTCTCCTACTTGGAATTCCAAAGGTATTCTCCGTTGGTCAGCGTAGCTTTTCTGTCGGTCTCTAGATGCTTTCAATCGTTCACAAATCTGAACGATCTTCTCTGTTGTTTCTCGTATGATTTCTGGACCGGTGAGAGTGTTTTAAGTATCTCGTCCTTTAGCTAGTTGTGTGTCTCCAACTTCGGTCCAGCACAGAGGGGATCTGCACTTGCGGCCATAGAGGGCTTCAAATGGAGCAGCCTTTATGCTCGTATGATAACTATTGTTGTATGAAAATTCGACAAGAGGTAAATGGATATCCCATGCGTTTCCAAAGTCAATCACACAGGCTCTCAGCATATCTTCCAAAGTTTGTATCGTTCTCTCACTTTGCCCGTCCGTTTGTGGATGGTAGGCTGTACTCATGTCTAATCTAGTTCCTAGGGAACTTTGTAGTGACTGCCAGATGCTTGATGTAAATCTACTATCTCTATCGGAGATAATGGACATCAGAACCTCATGCAATCGTAGTATTTCCCTTATGTAAGTTCTTGTAAGCCTTTCCATCTTGTCAGTCTCCTTGATTGGTAGAAAATGCGTGGATTTGGTCAATTTGTCGACGATGACCCATATGGTATCATGTCCACCCGTTGTCTTGGGCAACTTGGTTATGAAATCCATAGTAATACGTTCCCATTTCCATTCTGGTATCTCTGGTTGTTGTAGTAATCCTTAAGGTTTCTGGTACTCGACCTTAACCTTAGCGCAAGTAAGACATTTACTTACAAAGGTAGCAATCTCTGCTATCATGTTAGGCCACCAGTACAGTTTCTTAAGATCCAAATACAATTTATCTGAACCTGGGTGAACGGAATACCTCGTGTTGTGCACTTCAGTCATGACCACATCCCTGAAACCACCATGTCTTGGTGTCCAGATACGGTCCATGAGATAATAGGCTCCGCCACCCTTGATTTCTAGATTCTTTTCCATTCCTCTCAGGGATTCATCCGTCACATGCTCGGGTTGTAAAGCTTCCAGTTGATCCTCCTTAATTTGTGTGGATAAGTGGGAATGGATGGTCATATTCAGAGCTTTGACTCTCCGACCAGTGTATTCTTTTCAGCGGAGGCTGTTAGCTACTACATTGGCCTTGCCAGGATGATAACAAATCTCGCATTCGTAATCATTGAGTAACTCGACCTGTCGTCGTTGTCGCATGTTGAGCTCCTTCTAATCGAAAATGTGTTGAAGACTCTTATGGTCGGTGTAAATAGTACTCTTCATTCCGTACAGGTAGTGTCTAGAGATCTTTAAAGCAAATACCACTACTCCTAACTCGAGATCGTGTGTTGTATTGTTTACTTCGTATGTCTTAAGCTGACGGGAGGCATAAGCAATAACCTTCCCTCGTTGCATAAGAACACAACCAAGCCCTTGATTCGATGCATCGCAATACACTACGAAATCTTCTATCCCTTCGGGGAGGGATAGTATTGGTGCGGTGTATAAGGCTTGTTTCAGTGTTCGGAACGCCTTCTCTTGTTTTGCTTCCCAGTCAAAGACCACGCCTTTCTGGGTTAATGTAGTAAGAGGTTTCGAGATGCTAGAGAAGTTCTTTATGAATCTGCGATAGTAGCCAGCTAGACCTAGAAATTGATGAATCTCTGTAGGTGTCATTGGTGTCGACCAGTTCTTAATGACCTTAATTTTGGAGGGGTCCACATGTATCCCTTTTTCGCTAACAACGTGGCCCAAAAATTCGACTCTTCGAATCCAAAATTCACATTTAGAGAACTTTGCATAGAGCTTCTCTGATCGTAGTGTTTCTAAGACTCTCCGTAGGTTTTGACTATGTTCTTCCTTACTTCGGGAGTAGACATGTATATCATCGATGAATACGATAACGAACTAATCCAAGTAAGGATGGCACACTCTATTCATTAGGTCCATGAATACTATTGGTGTGTTGGTTAATCCGAACGGCATCACTACAAATTCGTAGTGTCCATAACGAGTTCGGAAGGCTGTCTTGGGAACATCTTCCTCCAGCACTCGTAATTGGTGATATCCGGATCGTAGATCTATCTTCGAGAAGTAGCTCGCTCCTTGAAGTTGATCAAATAGGTCATCAGTGTGGGGTAGAGGGTAACGATTCTTGATAGTGAGTTTGTTCAGCTCTCGGTAGTCGATGCACATCCGGAACGATCCGTCTTTCTTCTTCACAAACAAGACCTGTGCTCCCCAAGGTGAGAAACTTGGTCTAATGAATCCTTTTTGGTGAAGTTCGTTAAGCTGACTGGAAAGTTCTTGCATCTCCACTAGTGCCAGACGATAAGGCGATTTTGCTATAGGGGTAGCCCCTGGAATTAAGTCGATTATGAATTCAACTTGGCGTTGTGGTGGTAATCTCGGTAGTTCTTTTGGGAAGATATCAGGGAAATCCCGTACCTCTGGGATGTTGTTTATATCCTTTACCTCCCAACTCGTATCGACGATGCGTGCAAGAAATGCCTGATAATCCTTCCGCAAACACTTTCGAGCTTGGATGCACGAAATGATGCGAAGGTTTGTACTTGATTTGTCGCCGTAAATCACTAATGTTTCATGATTATGGAGATTTAGATGAACAACTTTTTCAAAGAACATGATGTCGGCCCGAAGAGGACTTAACCAATCCATGCCAACTATAACGTCGAAACTTTTTATTTAGACTGGCATAAGGTTGATTGGGAAAGAGTGACCGTCTAAAGTTAATGTACAACCCATGTATATGCAATTAGTGTTTTCCATTTTTCCATTTGCCATTTCTACAGTGAATGATTCTTCTAACATGTTAGGTTTACGTTTAAGTAAGTGAATAAAGTTTTGGCTCACAAAGCTTCTCTCTGCTCTGCTATCGAATAGGATGCATGCATATGAATTATCGAAAAGAAACGTACCTGTAACTACTGTAGGATCAACTACGGCTTCCTCGTGACCAATAGCTAATACTCGTCCCACTCCGCCGATACGTGTTGCCTTTGGGCAGCTTCTTTTGTAGTGGCCCTCCTCGCCATAACCGTAGCATGCTTGGCCTACACCAGCACCGGGAACTTGAGTGATCGGCTTTACGGGGGCCTTGCAGAAATGGAAAGTGTGTCCCTTTCTGTTGCAGTTGGAGCACTGCATTTCCCAACAAGGTCCGTGGTGGTGGAAATTGCACTTGGTGCACTTTGGGAGGTTGCCCACATAAAGCTTTGTTGGGTAGAGATTTTTAGAAACGGTAGTAGGCACCGTCGCAGCGTTTACGACAACCAGTTGTTGTTTCTTCGAGGATTCTTGGGAAGACCCACCCTTCCCCTTATTCCACCCTCTCTTCTTGTTGTTGTTATTGTTGTTTCCCTTGTGTGGTTCAGGTGCAGAAGTTGTTGAGTTTTGATGATTTCCGTGATCAATAAGCGATTGTGCCAGTTCCTTGGCACTTTCAAAAGTGTCAGGTTTTGAAGCTAACACGCTTGACTAAATTTGGGGCGATAGTCCCCAAATGTATCGCTCTATTTTCTTGCTCTCGGGAGCAATCATATCTTAGCAAAGGATTGCCAGCT
This sequence comes from Lactuca saligna, assembly GCF_052625555.1. NCBI lineage: Eukaryota > Viridiplantae > Streptophyta > Magnoliopsida > Asterales > Asteraceae > Lactuca > Lactuca saligna. Next base: position 209,460,825 of record NC_136420.1, read on the forward strand.
CGCAGAATCTGTTGGTATAAGTTGCTATGTCGGTACCAATCATTCCCAGAGTCCAGAGTTCGTGCTCGAGTTTTTGAATCTCTCCTCGTGGACAATACTCCCTCGTCAACATGATTTTCAAGCTCTCCCAGCTTATTGAGTTTGCCACTAATAGGGTAAGTACCTTAACATGGCCATTCCACCAAGTTAAAGCCCTATCAGTAAGTGTGTAAGTTGCAAACTTGACTTTGCTGTACTTTGGGCAGGAGCAGATTTCAAATACTGATTCCGTTCTTTCAATCCACTGCCTTAAAACCATCACATCACCCGTTCCATTAAACATCCGGGGGCTTAGCATTCGTAAAGTCTTTATAGGTGCACTCCCGGGGTTGCCCATGACTATCGCCATGGTTGGAAGGATGTATGCCAATTCCGGAACCGGTAGTAACAGGGGTATTGATCTGTGACATGGCAGCTGCTACAACTGCGGTGACTGCTGCCTGGAACATGACAGCATCAAATTGAGGAGGTGGAGGTGGTGGTGGTATCGGTGCTTCCCCACCGTTGTTTCGTCTTGGATTTCTATGCGGAGGCATCCTTCAACTAAAGATTGAAAATACAAGGGTAGTATGAGTCTCAAAGATAGAAGAGCGAAGGTTAGTTCAACAAAAATGCTATAGTTCAACAACAGATGATAGTATAGAAAATGTATGTGTCTCATGAACTAAATTGCTATAGTTCAACAACAGATGATAGCATGAGTCTCAAAGATAGAAGAGCGAAGGTTATTCATAAATCCGAATTTATGAACAAGGGTATGGCTTTTCCCTAATATTTTAAAGATTGAACGAGATACTCAACGTAGTAGTAATAGCGTGCGAGTTATATTAATATAATAGATGACACAACGATCACGAAAATTTGACCCTTAAAAGGGTCTCTGATTACAAGAATTTAAAGGAAGTAAAAACTTTTAGCCGAAGTCCTATCTTATAACAAAATTTGAGTTTTTCGCAAGTACTACTTGCGACGTGTGTTGCGATTGGAGCTTGACTCCGCATCCGATTGCTTTGACTCCATAAGACGCCTATCGAAGGTGGCTTGTTGTTCCCTCAACTCTGCGAGGGTTGCATTCATTTGTGCTTGGAATGCTTCGGTGCGGAGGTGGATGTCATTCTGCAACATATCCAGACGACGAATATCGGCCGCGTGGACTTGCACTTCCACGTTGACTTCACGGATTCGATTTGCTTGGACCCCCGATTGGTTGGACTGGTTGGCCAGTTTACCTACCATGACCGGAAGTGCTCGGTCGGCCGAACCTCCATCCCTGATGTCGTAAAAGTCTCGACACATACTGTAGGGAGAGCGTATCCCTTGTTGTTGGTTCCAGTGGATGAGGTGACTTCCCTAAATGGGAGTCGGTCCTTGGAAGTTCCTCCTAATGGCTGAAGGGTTGACTAATTCTGGTTCCGAGTCTGTACCAGAGTCGTCCCCTCCATCCAACTCGATAGGCTCTTTGTCCTCTTCCGGATCCTCCTCTACCCATCCTCCGTTGCCTTGGTATGGGTAGTAGGGGTCCCCATGCGGGTGAAATCCAGCCATTTGACTATACGAGAATAGGGTTATAAGATTTGAACAAAACTTGAGAACATGTAATACAAATTAATCTATTGTATGCACCAAATACTCCTATATTATTTAAATTGTACGTTTGATACTAGTGTCTATTTTGTTAAGTTTTGACTTGTTGCTCACGACGATCATTCCTCGATATACGTTAGTCTAATTTCGGATAAACATAGTTGATCAGGCTATATTCATCCCAAATTTGATTGCATATCTCGAGAACTAATCGTAGTGTCCAACTTGTCTTAATACTTTTGTATAGTTCTCATCATGAAAATATGTCATTGTATGCATGTATTTTTGGATTTTCATGATCTAAAATAATCTATATAAATGAAATAAGGATTTTAGGTATGAAAACTTTTGTCAGAGACTTTGAGTCGCTAAGCATTTATAGTTTGTATATCTTATGAGGTTCGATATACTTAGTTCACTATAAACATTGCTCTGATACCAATCTGTCACACCCCCAAACCGGAAAGGCGGAAACGTTCGGGGGCGGATGACTTCATGTGGTAACATAACAAATGAATACATAGTAAATAAAGCAATACAACCATCATATATATAATTGAAAGTTTACATTGTTAAAAGGTACATGTTCAAAACCAATTACAATATGATGCCAAAATATGAATTTAAACTGGCGTCGCAACGTCCCTTCTTCAAAACCTGTTTGTTGCCTGTAATTACTGAATCCCTAGGACATACAAGTAGTTTTGAAAGAGTAGATTAGCATTTAGGATGGTGAGTTTCATAAGTATTAGATGACAATGTTTGTATAAAATGAAATGTTTTTGTTCTTGTTTGTTTGTTCCTAGAAAATCCTATATTTTCTACTAGTATAAATGTAGCCTTCTCTCAAGACCAATGTTTGTTTCAAAAAAATGTATGTACGTATAAATTTTCCAATACTTCTGAAAAAAACCCATAAATCAATGTGTTTTTAATACTCCATGTGAGTTTTATAACCATGCTATTGACTAGAAATGCCTATACACAACGTTCTTCAGGCGTTGGAATGTTCTGATGTTTGTCACCCCAAATGGTGGACTGTAGCTAACACTCAGGGTGCGGGTTTTCAAGCCCATATAGATCTATACACAAACACCATGCTCCCCCTCCAAGGGATTCTGGTATATAATACAGGACTTGAAATGTGTACTCGATCGTACATGAAGTTAATGTCTCACAAAACTTCATATAAAACATATTTACGTGTGAAAATGTTCGTTTGTTATTGTATATAAAAGTTGCTTTTTGAAATAGTATTTCCATGTATGTAAAACTTCGTAGTATTCTCGTAAAACTATACCTATTATAGTTTCCTAAAAGTGTGTTTCGTTTGTATATTAAACCCTTAGTGAAAATGTTCACTTGTTATGAAAAGTATAGTTTTTGTAGTGCCAAAACCGACACACAGAAATGTAGTATAAGCAAAGTATCTGATTTATATAAATACATAAATCGTTTCTCAATTCAAAAGATAAAATGTTGTCGTGGTATAATTTGCATATGAAAGTTTCCATATAATAGTTTTAAATCACATATGATTCCTTTGATAAAACGCGTATAGTGAAAGTTTATGTAACACACAATAATAATCAAGTGTTTTACTTGTATTCCCCCCTTAAAAGCATATAAAAGTACTCATAAAACATTTAAAAGTGTGAATTATAGGGATATAAACTCACTTGAAAGATCGGAGGTTGAGGGATGAAAACCGGACAGAATTTTGACTCGAGAAAGTGGATTTCCTCGGGATTCTCGGGAATCTCGGGAGCACAAACGACCTTCGGGACTTGAGCAAAGTGATTGGGGCTTCGGGGTAGCACGGGCACGGAAAACGAGGAAAGAAAGTAAGAGAAATGAGAGAAATGGTGCATTTTCTTTGGAACCCTCGCATCCCTTTTATAGGGGCTGGGAACCAACCTCGTACGCTGGGCGTACGCGTGTGTCATGCATGACCGACTCCTCGACTGCCTCGGAGCTCGGATGGGACGGGGCATAGCCTCGCATAGGCGCAATGTGGACGATCCGAGGCCAAGGCCTCGCGTAGGCTGGGCGTAACTCGGCCCTATCTGATGACTCCCCTTCGGATAATACCAAGGGTTTTTAATTAAAATTTATATTTTAATTATTTAATAAACTTCAAAATTCATATCTTCTTCATACAAACTCCGTTTTCGACGTTCTTTATATCCACGCGAAGGTGAGACCATACTCTACAACTTTCGTTTAGATCCCGTTGGCAAATTTTGAAATTATTTTTGTTATTTATTTTTAAAAGGTCGTGGTAAGAAAATTTCTTTAGAAATTCATAACTTCTTTATCTGACGTCAGTTTTTGGCAAACTTTTTACTGCTGAAATACCATTGTCAAGACCTTCGATTCTCGTTTAGGTCAGTCCGGCCAAAAGTCCCTCGATCTCCGATTCGAGTTTTTAGCCGTCTGTCGTTAAGTCGAACTTGGAAAATTCCTAACTTTCTTATACGAAGTCGGATTTGGGCGTTCTTTTTACGTACGATCATGGTTTAATGACATCTAACATAATAGGTAATTTAATTAGTGATTTTTGGATATTTTATTTTCGAAGTTAATTTTATTATAACAAACGTGGTTACAATACTTGACTTTTTAGGTCGTTTATATATAGTTGAAATATCGGGTTGTCACAGATTCCATGCACAAACTCATTCTACTCTTCGAGTAGGTTCATGCATTCGACGAGTAGGAGCCCCAAAATGTAGTTTTTCGACTTTTGCTGCTGGAAATGGACTTGAAACATTACCCTAAACTGTTTTGATCTTATAAAACTTGTTTTAGATGGAGTAATGGTTATGCTAATCGATTTTCAATAACTATTATCAAAAATTTTGTTAGATAAGGTGTCTAAGTCCATAATTATTTCTAGTATGTACTTGACCGAACCGGCATGGTCCATTTGGGTTGCATGGCACCATGAAATTGGATAGACTAAATGAGAGAAATAAGACTTGTGGTTTATTAATATATTATAAGTTCTAATATGTTAATAGTATTATTTAATTAGTTTGATCAAGAATTAATTTAGAATTAATTAAGTGATCAAAAGATAACTAATTAAATATATAGGTTGATTTTGTAAATCATCCATAACTTGTATAGTAGGCTAAAAGGCTCCATGGATTATCAAGTTGGGTTAAACCCATTGGATGCTCCATGGATGCTCCATTGGAGTTACAAACCCATGGGTCATGGAAATGAAAAGTCATGACACATTAGGGTTTACATGGTTTAACCCTATATGTGTCAATACTATATAAGGAACCCATTCTCCACCAAAATTGCCTACACAAGAATAAGTGAGGGCTAGGTTGATTTTTCAAGTGTGTGTATTCTCTCAACATTTTACTCCTTTGCATTTGGTGTTGTGTGAAGCATTTGAGGCATCACACTTGGGGTGCTAGGCTCACAAGGTTTCAAGGATCATAATCAACAACAAGGTAAGTTATTCCATCTTTCATTCAAGTTAAAAATGTTCCCCATGTATGCTAGATAGGAATAGAACCTTGGAATTCAACTTTGCATGATAATTAGACAAACATAGATCCAAGGTTATTAGGGTTGCATGTACACTTAGGAAGTGTTAGAATGCTCAAAACCCATCAGTGGTATCAGAGACTAGTCTTGTTTGTTTGTTATTTGTGCAAAATTGTGTTAAAAATCGAAACTGCATGTTGTCTGATCAGTGAACTCGCCAAGTCCATGGGGGGACTCAACAAGTTCAAGTGTATATTCAACCTACTCATAGAGTAGGTTCATACACTCGATGAGTAGGAGGCCCTGACAGGAGATTTTCGAGTTTTGTTGTTGGAAATGGACTAGAAACATTACCCTAAATTGTGTTGGTTCTTAAAACTTGTTTTAGATGGTGTAATGCTTATGCTAATCCATTTGCAATGGCAATTATCAAAATTACAAGTTTTTAAGTGTAATTTTTGATTCTTAAAAGTGTTCATATTCATGTTCTTGAACTTATGAAGATTAGATTATCATACGAATTTCTTGTAACCTTCATGGTAGTTTAATTCATGATCATAATGTGTTTTAATGGAGTCCATAGCTTGTCCTCAAGTTATGGAAAACCAAAAGTCACACTTTTTTAAAGCCATTAAAAGAACACAAGAGTTATAAAAATGAAGAGTCTTCATTTTATTACTCATTTAATTCATAAGTTATAAGAAATGAAAATTTTGAAAGTTTACAAAACTTTCCCTCAAGTTTTGGAACAAGTAAAGTCTTGATTAAAACTTTATTTCCAACCCTTATAATTTTAAAAGTTAAACTTTCACCCTTATAATTTATAATATTATAAGTTAATATATATATATATATATATATATATATATATATATATATATATATATATATATATATATATATATATATATATATATGTATATATAAGATCAAGTCGTCTTACCGCTATTACGCCTCATTCTCGAAGCAGGTCTATAAGGGGGTATAAGGTTGTTGCCTATAAAATGGAAACTTAATGGGTGTCCACTCCCACCCATCGTTTCCTTGATCGGTGGAGGGTCATTAATTAGCCGAACGGCTAGGACAAGGACTTATAAATTCTCATTAAAAGTATGATGAATATATTAAAGTAACTAAATGTTTTATTAAATTCCCAATCTTAGTTACTTTAGGAAAAATGTGAATAAGGTGCTAATCCATGAAATTACACTTTACACTCTGTTTAAGTTGTTGGTGGATCGTGTGTGGCTAACCGGCACACTAACTTGGACTTAACAAGGTAGGTAAATGGTGACTTAAGGTTTATCATAGTATCGGTGGAGCGTGTGTGGTTTACTGGTACATCGATTGAGTGATAAACTTTAAGGGTACCAAGTGATTTGCATGGTTACTTCACACCTCGTTTTGTGATCCTCGGTATACCAGTCACAAAACTTGGAGGGCACACTCAATATTGAAACAAGTCTTTGAAAAATTCATTGAATCTCAAAAGAATCTAGGAATTTCTAAGAACCAATTAAAAACCTAATATCAATATTTCGTTTTTCATTGTGGAAATTGGTGAATCATCATTCACCTACCTTTTAAATATGTTATAGCTTGGATTACGACATACCTCTTCTAAGCTATAATATATTGTGATTGGATCCTAGCATTAATATTACATTTGGGTGTTTTATTAAGGACTGTCTTAATATCTAAACTAATCTTATTCTCTTCTTTCAGATGTTTTCAAACAATGCTGCTTTTGGCTCTAATCCTAATGGCTCCTTTACCCTTATGAACTTATGTGGGAAAGTCACTTTTGATGGATCTAACTTCAATGAATGGATCAGAAACATCAAGATGATTACCTGCTACGAGGACAAACAATATGTCCTCGATAAGGAGCCTAAGGAGATTGATGAGACCACTGCAACTCCCCAGGAGATCGCTGACTTCCAGGCACATGAAAGGGATGCTACAAAAGTGGCATGCATCATGTTGGCCACCATGACAACGGAACTCCAAAAGTCCTATGAGGACTTCTACCCTTTTGAAATGCACCAAGATCTGATGGAAAGATACCATCAAAGTGGACGACAAGAGATGTATGAAATCATTTGCTCCATGATAACAACCATGATGAAGGATGGGGAATCCATCACGAGTTACTTGCAGAAAATGCAAAGGTATGTCGATCGATTGTTGAAGCTTAATGTGAACTTCCTTGAGGAGCTGACAATAGATATCATTTTACACTCCTTACCATCGTGCTATGATCAATTCTGCATGACATATCACATGAATAAGGAAGAGGTCACACTCAGCAAACTTCAGGGGATCCTCAAGACCACAAAAATAGGTCTTAAGGGTAAGTCAGTTGTTAACACTCCTACTCCAAATTCCACCCCGGTTTTGGCAATCGGGAAAGGTTGAGGGAAGAAGAGGAAGAGCTCTTCGAAGGGTACCAAGGCTAGGACCCTTGATGGCTCTTCTTCAAGTGGAATCAAGAAAGGTTTTGCACTCCTTCTTCTGACCCAAAAGAGGCTGAATGCTTTTATTGCCTTGAAAAGTCATATTAGAAGCGGAACTGCCCAAAGTACCAGCAAGATGTGAAGGATGGGATAGTTAAACCCAACCATGCAGGTATTTACACTATCTTATCTAATAACTCACCCTATTCTAACTCTTGGATCCTTGTTACCGGTTGTGGTATTCATATATGTTCTGATTTGCAGGGACTAAGAAGAAGTGAGAATGTGGAGCATGGAAGAATAAACTTAATCATGGGGAATAGGAAAGCTTTACCTGTCACTAAGATTGGAGTTTATACTTTATCGCTAAGTAGTGGGTTTAGTTTAGATTTGAATAAATGTTGTTATTCGCCAAAAATGGCAAGAAATATTATTTCCTTTCATGCATTGTATAAAAAAGGTTTCACCTTTTCATTTGATAATGAAGTTGGTTCGATTAATGCTTTCTTTAATAACGTCCTTTATTTTAAAGCATTTCCTTGTGATGGTGTGTAGGAAACTGTATCTGTGGTTGATAACGTAAGAAATAATGTATTGTGTGTTGATTCTGTTATTAATAATAACTTGGATAAAGCATCTTTATGGAATTGTCGTCTTCAACATATAAGCAACAAACGCATAGGCCAACTCCAAAAGGATGGACTCTTTGAGCCATGTCTACTTGGAAAAATGACAAAGTCACCCTTCACAGGTTCTTTTGAGAGGGGTGAAGGTTTGTTGGATCTTGTACACACGGATGTGTGTGGACCCTTCAAACATGCGACAAGGGATGCTAATTGTTATTATTTGACTTTTACTGATGATTATAGTAGATATGGATATGTCTACTTAATCAAGCATAAGTTAGAGACTTCTGAGAGGTTTAAAGAGTATAAACAGGAAGTTTAGAATCAATTGGGCAGGAACATTAAGATGCTTCGCTCCGATCGGGGTGGTGAGTATCTTAGTTCAGAGTTCCTCGAGTATCTTAGGGAATGTGGGATTGTCTGACAATTGACACCTCCCAAGACACCACAGTTGAATGGTGTAGATGAGAGGCGTAATCGAACCTTGTTGGATATGGTTCATTCCATGATGAGTCGAGCTTCACTACCAATCTCATTTTGGGGGTATGCCTTAGATACTGCTGCCCATATCCTTAATTTAGTGCCTACAAAGAAAGTTGCCAAAACTCCTCATGAGATGTGGACTGGTAAAGTACCCAAACTAGACCACATCAAGATTTGGGGTTGCGAGGCTTTCGTGAGACACAAGACTCGTGATAAGCTCGAACCTCGAAGCGAGAGGTGTATTTTTATCAGCTACCCACAATAATCCTTTGGTTATCTCTTCTACAGACCTAGTGAAAATGTGGTCTTTGTAGCTAAGAGGGCTGTCTTTCAAGAAAGGGAGTTCATAAGCCAAGGAAACAGTGGGAGGCAAGTTGAACTTGAAGAAATTCAAGAGTCAAGTGGTGAAGGAACTTCAAACCCTAGCACTCAACTTGAGGAGGAAACTCCTGTTGAGTCAATTGACAAGTCTGTACCCCTGAGGTGTTCCACAAGAGTTAGGAATGCACCTGACCATTACTATGGATTCCATATGACTGTGGAAGGTGATACACTTATCAGTGATGAGACACTGATAGGTCTGGATGAACCTAACAGTTACGCGGAAGCCATGGCAGGCCCTGAGTCAGCCAAGTGGAAAGAGGCAATGAACAACGAGTTACAATCCATGTATGATAATCAAGTTTTGAACTTGGTTGAGAATGTACCATGTCGTAAGATTGTAGGGTGCAAATGGATCTTCAATAAGAAGACCGACATGGATGGTAATGTACACACTTATAAGGCACGACTGGTTGCAAAGGGTTTCTCACAAACTTCGGGAGTTGATTATGATGAGACCTTTTCTCCAGTGCCCAAGATTAAGTCTATTAAGGTTCTGCTAGCCATAGCTACATTTCATGACGATGAAATTTGGCAAATGGATGTCAAAACCACTTTCCTTAATGGAAAGTTGGCTGAGGATGTTTACATGAGTCAGCCAGAGGGTTTTGTCAATACAGAGTACCCTAATAGATTGTCTAAGCTTGAGAAATCCATTTATGGATTAAAGCAAGGACCTCGCAAATGGAATCTTTGCTTTGATGAGAAGGTCAAAGAATATGCTTGTTGTAGGAGTGAAGATGAATCTTGTGTATATGTCAAGGATAGTGGGAGTATAGTTAGATTTTTAGTATTGTATGTGGATGACATACTACTCATAGGAAATGACATCCCAACTCTGCAGGAAGTTAAGTCTTAGCTTGGGAAGTATTTCTCTATGAAGGACCTAGGAGAAGCTGCCTATATTCTACGGATAAGGATCTTGAGAGACTGGAGTAAAATATTAATTAGACTTAGTCAAAGTACCTAGTTGGATAAGGTGTTGAAGAGATTCGGCATGCAGGACTCCAAGAAAGGAGAATTACCCATCCAGAGTAATGCCAAATTGAGTAAGACACAAATTCCTAGTACTGAGGTTGAGATAACAGAAATGAGTCGAATACCTTATGATTCGACTGTAGGATCGATCATGTATGCTATGACGTGTACTCGACCTGAGGTAGCTTTGCCTTGAGTAGGGTTAGCAGGTATCAGGGGAACCCTGGCAAGGCACACTGGACTGTGGTAAAGAGTAACCTCAAGTACCTACGGAGGATTAAGAACTCGGTCCTTACCCTCGGTGGGAGTGATGACTTGAGAGTTGTAGGGTATAGTGATGCTAGCTTTCAGACTGATAAAGATAATTTACGGTCTCAGTCAGACTCAGTCTTTACCTTAAACGGAGGAGCAATTTTTTGGAAGAGTTCCAAGCAAGAGACAGTGGCTAATTCAACTTGTGAATCATAGTATATAGCAGCGAGTAAGACAAAAAAGGAGGCGATATGGCTGAAAAACTTCATTGGAGACCTTGGAGTTGTACCAGCTATTAAGGAGCCAGTGGAAAATTTTATGTGATAGTGAAAGGGTTGTTGCCTTAGCCAAGGAACCAAGGGATCACGGGAAATCCATACACATGGATAGGAAATACAATTTAATCAGACGTCGAATAAAAGAAGCACTCCTCGTGGCAAAGAGGGTATCATCGGATGAGTATCCAACAGATCCCCTAACGAAGGGACTGACTCGGGTTAAGCATCTCCAGCATGCTCGGACCACAGGGCTGAAGGATGATATTAGATTTAGTAGTTAGATAACCTTGAAATTTGTAAAGTGTAATTGACATTAGATGATGAATAAAACGTGTTTTATTTATGAGTAAAGTGTTGGTATCTCTTGTAGATCGTTTACTATATTTCTTTTGCATGTTTTTACTTCCAGAATAATTATGTTTGGTATATCATGTTATTCGAACCTCCACAATCGGTCATATGTCCGAAGTAGGTATGAATCAAGACTGTCATGATTGGTTGCAGAGGTCTAAGTTGTTGGACACGACTACAACAATCATTAGTGCTCATAAGTTCTGAGCATTGGACTCAACCCACACTCACTAGAATCACTTCATGGAATATATCTTGAGTGATCATGAGACGGTAATATCCTATAAGTCTTAAAACCTAGAGATATGATTTGTTACTTATGAGTTGGTTATGCATTCATTGTACGAAAACGCATTGGTAACTCGATGTTATAAAACGCGCACTTGTGTACAATTCAATGAGTGGTAGAAAAAACATATGAGTCGAAGTTTATCTGTTCCTTCTTGGATTAGAAGCTGATATATGGGCCCCTCGATGATTTTGTTTTGACCAATGTACCGGGCCCAGTCAGAACTAAGTTGATGTGTTCAATTAAGTTATTTGTCAAACAAATCGAAAATCGGGAAACAAACTGCTGGACAATAAGTAAGACATTGTTCCATGTATTTGTCCGGTTGATATCTAGAACAGATGATTATATGATCATTTATCTTAAATGGAGTATCGTCATCTTCTTAGTTCCGAGAAAACTTGAAAGAGCTACGATTGCTGATCGGTTCATGAAGTCATACTTGCAGTTATAGTTATTAGACTTATCCAAGTGGGAGATTGTTGGATAAGGTGTCTAAGTCCATAACTATTTCTAGTATGTACTTGACCCGACCCGGCATGGTCCATTTGGGTTGCATGGCACCATGCAATTGGATAGACTAAATGAAAGAAATAAAACTTGTGGTTTATTTATATATTATAAGTTCTAATATATTAATAGTATTATTTAATTAGTTTGATCAAGAATTAATTTAGAATTAATTAAGTGATCAAAAGATAACTAATTAAATATTTGGGTTGATTTTGTAAATCATCCATAACTTGTATAGTAGGCTAAAGGCTCCATTGATTATCAAGTTGGGTTAAACCAATTGGATGCTCCATGGATGCTCCATGGGAGTTACAAACCCATGGGTCATGGAAATGAAAAGTCATGACACATTACGGTTTACATAGTTTAACCCTAATTCTGTCAATACTATATAAGGAACCCATTCTCAACCAAAATCAGCTACACAAGAATAAGTGAGGGCTAGGCCGATTTTTCAAGTATGTGTATTCTCTCAAAAGTTTACTCCTTTTCATTTGGTGTTGTGTGAAGCATTTGAGGCATCACACTTGGGGTGCTAGGGTCACAAGGTTTCAAGGATCATAATCAACAATAAGGTAAGTTATTCTATCTTTCATTCAAGTTAAAAATGTTCCCCATGTATGGTAGATAGGAATATAACCTTGGAATTCAATTTTGCATGATAATAAGACAAACATAGATCCAAGGTTATTGGGGTTGCATGTACACTTAGGAAGTGTTAGAATACTCAAAACCCATCAATTTCAAGTTTTATATGGTTAATTCTATGATTCTTGAAATTGTTGATATACATGTTCACGAACTTATGAGTTTAGAAGATCATAGGAATTATTTGTAACTTGCTTGTTAGTTTAATTCTTGATCGTTATGTGTTTTAATGGAATCCATAATTTGTCCTCAAGTTATGGATTACCAAAAGTCATTCTTTTAAAGTCCATTAGAAAAACACATATGTTACATAAACTTAAAAGTCTCTCATTTTATTAAACCATTTAACTCATAAGTTATGAAAGATGAAGAGTTTCGAAAGTTACAAAACTTGCCCTTAAGTTTTGGAACATGTAAAGTCACTTTAAAAACTTTAGTTCCAAACACTTTCATTTTAAAAGTTAAAATTTAACCCTTATACATTATAATATTACCGTTAGTAGGCCTCATTCACGAAGTCCGTCTATAGGGGGGGTATAAGGTTGCTACCTATAAAATGGCAGCTTAATGGGTGTCCACTCTCACCCACCGCTTCCTTGATCGGTTGAGGGTCGTTAGCCGAACGGGTATGAAACGGACTTTATATCTTCATTAAAAGTATGATGAATATAAAGTAACTAAATGTTTTATAAATTCCCAATCTTAGTTACTTTAGGAAAATGTGAATAAGGTGCTAACCCATGAAATTACACTTTACACTTTGCTTGGGTCGGTTAGTGGATCACATGTGGTTAACCGGCACACTTATTGGACTTAACAAGGTAGGAAAAGGGTAACTTAATGTTTATCATACTATCGATGGAGGGTGTATGGTTAACCAACACATCGATTGAGGGGTAACACATTAAGGGTACCTAGTAATTTGCATGGTTACATCACACCTTGTTTTATGATCCTCGACATTCCAGTCACAAAACCTGAAGGGCACACTCGACATTGAAACATGCCATTGAAAGTTCAATGAATCTCAAAAGATCTAGGAGTTTCAAATCCAATTAAAACCTAATAATTTATTTCGATTTTCATGGTGGAAATTGGTGAATCTTCATTCACCTACCTTCAAATATTTTATAGCTTGGATTACGGCATCCCTATTCCAAGTTATAAAATATTGTGTTGGGTCCTAACCTTAATATTTAATATCGGGTGTTATATTAAGGAGTTTAAATCAACTATCTTGAATATCTCCCAAAAGATGTATGGTTAAGACAATTATGATCTTCCCAAAACTCTTGGAATAAGCTTTCCTAATGAAGATGATGTCCCATGACTGGATCATGGAAATCATACTTCAGTTCCTCCAGCTCCTCTAATTATTCTCCCTAACCCACAAGTTCAAGGTCACTCAAGCCCTATTAGCAAGCAAGGTCTATGTGTGATCACATCCTGGAGATGAAGTCACATATTTACAAGCCGGGAGAGCTGGGTGTCAAAGTCTTGAAAAAGTTGGTTGTTCAATCACTCTCTAAGTCACATAGTGAGTGTCCTTTGGGACTACTATGTAAAAGACTATGACATGACCCTTAATGATCTTATCTGTATGCTTGGTGTTGCTGAATCAGAAATGATTTGTAGCTCTGGTAAAGAAAATTTGATTAGTAGATGAACTTCCCAAACTACCATGGACATTGACAAATTGGTGACATTGGAAATCCAGAATGATTTCTCTTCCCAATGGAAAGGGATCCGCCATAGTCAACTCGGTTAACCAGATGGTAAAGAGAAAGGTTAAGTCTAAGATAGTCCTGTGTACCATTCCCAAAGGGTCCATATGGTTCTATTGCCAAAAGGAAGGGGCATTAGTTGCCAAGCTGCCCTAACTACCTGAAAGATCTGAGAGAAGGTCTAGTCTTGAAAGTTTGATTCTTCTTCAGATAAGTCTACTATCTAACTCTGTTAAGTTCCTTATTGATGATTCTTAATACAAAATGTGACTCTGTTAGATTTTGGTGTTTGGCAGAATCAAGCAAAGGGAAGGACACTTAAAGAAACAGTATGTTGAATCTGATCGCGAAGATGGATTTCAATCACATGGTTCGAAGATCAAATTCTAGAGCTACTACTTAGGAGTTATGATAGATTGCTAGGAAATGTGTAACAACATAATTTTCATTTGAAGCTGGCATTGTAAGGAAAAAGTTTTTCCGCATTTTATAAATAAATAAAAATTTGATTTTATTGTAGTTTATATCTCCTTGCAATGGCTTTTATGGAAAATTGATGTTTATATGTTTCTAGCAATAATGGAAATGTGAATTTGATTATTTCATTTTTGGTAGTGTCTAAATTTATCAAATAAGGAAAGCTTCTCATCACCCCAGTCTCAATTGGACGGAAACTTGGAATAATGCAAGTTGTATAGTATGATGAATGAGAACTTTCAGCTTTGGAAAATTAAGACTAATTCCTTGTTCACATTTATACGTGAGTCAATTGAAGGACTAAGGGATCGAGTACACATTCTTGTGCACTGGTCAAGTCCACCACAAAAGATCGATAAGATTATTTGTCATGATTTACTAAAGTTTAGTAAATATGGTTATACTTACCTGTTTAAGTATAATTCTAAAACATTGGAAAGATTTCAATAATTTGCAGGATGAATGAGAAGAATAAAATTAGGTAGAAGGATAAAAGTTTCTCCAATCTGAAATGATGGGAGAGTACTTTAGTATCATGTTTAGTGAGCATCTTAATGATTAAGAAACCATATCACAATTGGTTCTCTAAGGATATCTTAGTGCGTTCTTATGGCTAAGAAGATGAATCATGAATTGTTGAAGTGGTTAAATCAAAAAGATGAGTCATACTTTGTTCCAAAACAAGTCTTAGAGTCATACTCCAAGATTTGAATTTGAGTGACACATCTTAAAGAAGGTTTATTAACACTAGTCAAATGTAAGAGTAAAAAGTGTCTTACTCTTGTACATTTCAAATTAGTAAATTGTGATGTTTTGGATAAAACAAAGGTCAACTAAGGCCAATTGCGTGAAGTGTTTGTCTTGATAAAGAATTCGCACTATCTCTTGAATATTTGGCAAGTGAGTCTTATATGTCAAGAGGACAGTGGGAGTCTTATAGATCTTGGAAAAACTTCTAGATCTAATCAATAAGAAAAAAAACCTATAGTTTATCACTAGCACATGACTTGAGGTTTATAACCTATCATGTTGACATATTCCTATTTTTGTGCCCATTCCAGTTAAAGTTGGCTTTGCATATCAGTTTTGAGAGTTCTCAATTGGTTGCATAACAACTTGGAAGCAATGGCAGGCGCTTGAGCTGCCAGGTGGCAAGAAGTTAAGACTACACATGTTCAATCCACAAGAGTTTGGATTTGTCACTAACCTTGTGATGTGATTATGGTTTTGACAAATTCACATGGATAGGAACACATACACCAGAATATCAAAATGTCATAAGGTTTCTCTTCGATTCATGAAAATGATGGTGAGGAAACGCTTTCACTAAGTAGATTTTAACTAGATAGTAATTGTGATATTTGCATTCGCAAAGTCGTTAGTGGAGCGTGTGTGGTTAACCGGCACACTAACATGGACTTTTGAGAAATGGAAAAGGTCTAAACAATTGAGACTATGATTACTGCATCCCTTTTCATAGTTCTGAAATTGTTTAGGCACACATGTGTGCTATCTAAGGAAAGCTATATGATTTTGATAAAGTTTTATCAAAGCATCTCGTATCAAAAATATGAACTTTGGTAAGAAGGTCAATAAAGTATTGATTTGTAGAAGTCCAGCAGATTTCTGAGTACATGTCAAAGCAAGTGGGAGCATAAGCTTCATGCTAACATTCATTATGCAAGTGGGAGCATGATAATTTTGATAAGTGTTATTGTCACACCCCCGAACCAAGGATGACAGAAACATCCAGGGGTGGAGGACTTCATGTATAGTATCACAACAAGAGTATAATAGTGCTCAAAGTAAACACAACCATCATAAATATAATTGAAAAAGTTACACCATAGTATGAGTTTACATGTTCAAATTCAATTACACAATGATGACCAAAAATGAAATGATTGACGGTTTTGTTCGATAAGGTGTCTAAGTCCATAACTATTTCTAGTATGTACTTGACCCGACTCGACATGGTCCATTTGGGTTGCATGGCACCATGCATTTGGATAGACTAAATGAGAGAAATAACACTTGTGGTTTATTAATATATTATAAGTTATAATATATTAATAGTATTATTTAATTAGTATTGATCAAGAATTAATTTGGAATTAATTAAGTGATCAAAAGATAACTAGTTAAATATATGGGTTGATTATGGAAATCGTCCATAACTTGTATAGTGGGCTAAGAGGCTCCATGGATTATCAAGTTCTGTTAAACCCATAGGATGCTCCATGGGAGTTAAAAACCCATGGGTCATGGAAACGAAGAGCCATGACACATTAGTGTTTACATGGTGTAACCCTAGATGTGTCAACACTATATAAAGAACATATTATCCACCAAATTCAGCTACATAAGAACAAGTGAGGGCTAGGCCGATTTTTAGAGTGTGTCCATTTTCTCTAAAGTCATTGCAAAATCATTTGGTGTTGGGTGAAGCATTTGAGGCATCACACTTGGGGTGCTAGGCTCACAAGGTTTCAAGGAATCAAAATCAACTACAAGGTATGTAATTCTAGCCATCCTTTTAAGATTAAAGTTCCCCATGTATGCTAGATAGGATTATGAATCTTGGAAACAAAATTTTTCATTTATTTATAGAAATATAGATCCAAGGTTATTAGGGTTGCATGTACATTTACGAAGTGTTAGAATGCTCAAAACCCATCATTGGTATCAGAGCCTAGGCTTGTTTGTGAATACTTGATGCAAAATAGTGTTAAAATTCAATTTTTTGCTCTTTGCTCAGGGGACTCGACGAGTCCATGGGGAGGACTCGACAAGTCCAAGTATAAATGCAACCAACTCGACGAGTTTGTTCGTGTACTCGACAAGTTGCTCTTGAAATGTTGATATGAATATTCATGTTCTTATGAGTTCTTGATAGATCATAGGAGTTACTTGTTTATATGATTAATTCATGATCTTTATATGTTTTAATCGAGTCCATAACTTATCCTCAACTTACGGATAACCAAAAGTCTTTTTTTGTTAAAAGCCATCAAAAACACATAAGTTATAAAATGAAGAGCCTTCATTTTTAATAACTCATAACTTATGAATATGAAAGGTTTTGTAAAGTTACAAAACTTGCACTCAAGTTCTGGAACAAGTAAAGTCACTTAATAAACTTTAGTTCCAACCCTTAGAATTTTAAAAGTTAAAATTCAACCTTATACTTTATATTATAAGTTAATAATATATATATATATATATATATATATATATATATATATATATATATATATATATATATATATGTATGTATGTATAAGATTAAGTCGTCTTAACACTAGTACACCTCATTCACGAATCCAGTCTCTAAGAGGGGTATAAGGATGTTGCCTATGAAATGGCAACTTAATGGGTGTCCACTCTCACCCACCGCTTCCTTGATCGGTGGAGGGTCGTTAGCCAAACGGGTAGGTCAAGGACTTATAAATTCTCATTAAAAGTACTATGAATATTATAAAGTAA
This sequence comes from Lactuca saligna, assembly GCF_052625555.1. Classification (NCBI taxonomy): domain Eukaryota; kingdom Viridiplantae; phylum Streptophyta; class Magnoliopsida; order Asterales; family Asteraceae; genus Lactuca; species Lactuca saligna. The sequence continues at coordinate 209,478,897 of NC_136420.1, forward strand.
CTAAATGTGTAACACTGTAAATTTCAAGGCAAAATTTTCATTTAAAATAATCATTTTAATATTAAAACACTTGTTAAAAATCTCGTTCATAATTGAATTACAAAGCATAGTTTCATTTTCACTTGAATAGAAAACCAGGATCCTCCAAAATTTGACTCTTTCTCTGGTGTGTACAATCGAGTCGGTGCCATCCCGTGTTACTGAAAGAACCTGAAAACAACATAACACAAAACACTGTAAGCACGAAGCTTAGTGAGTTCCCCAATATACAACTTACGCATATACGCCTTTCCAAGCCCTGACCTTCCGGTCCACAACACAACCCGCCTTCCGGCCCTTAACATAATCGCCTCCCGGCCCGTAGCATATTCGCCTTCCGGCCCATAACATATTGCCTTCCGGCCCATAAACATACATAGCACATAATACATTTATTCTAACACATATAGCACATATATCATATATCATATCTGGCCTTTCGGTTACATAACATATTGCCTTCCGGCCCATATAAACATACATAGCACGCATAGCAATTACCTTTCCATTTATAGCACTTATAACACATATCATACCCGACCTTCCGGTCATAGTCAAACCCTTCCGGGTACAGTATAGTGAGAAGACTCACCTCGCGGATACTGAAAGTTAGCAACTCCTGAAATCCCTCGTACTTGATCCGCCGAGCTACAAGCTCCCTATAACATCATATATCTCTTATTAATACTTTTATCTTCCACGTTAACTGACCCTAAGAAATCACACATGGGTCAACTCTGGTCAACGGTCCACGGTCAACTCGACCAGACTCGGCGAGTACTCTGGCGACTCGGCGAGTCTAGTCGTCCTCCAATCCTCTAAGGTTTCCCTTCTACTCGTCGAGTATCCTCCTTGACCCGACGAGTTACTCCTGGAAGAATCGCGGGGCCACCCCGACTCCACTCGCCGAGTCTGAGGAACAACTCGACGAGTCCCATTTATTCTTCAAGCTACTCGCCGAGTCTGCTCATCTGACTCGGCGAGTCCATGCCATGCAGCCGCTCAAACTGCTCCCTAAGGTCAGAACTGCTCCGACCATTCATAGGTCTGGCCTTCCTAGACTGATCCATTATGCATGGTCCTCATTTCGGTGCTCATACTACACCCAAAGACTTATAATTCACATGTTGACCTAAGGCATAAGGATTTCAAACCAAAACCTTCACCAATTCCCGAGTTGCACAGACATGGGGGTATTCTGGACCTCCAAGGGTCCTAATACAGGGTTACAATCGTTTGGGGAACAAGGGTAACATTCAATCTATCCACAAAAAGGGTTCCATAAACCCTAATCCTCTAAATACATCACCATAGCAGAGTATACCCAAATTCATACCTGAATAACGCACTCTCTGTGTCTCCAAACCTCAGAACGTGGTTCCCTTGCTGTTCCTTTAGCCAAGTCCTTCTCTTCTTTGCACAACAACTCCTTCAAAATCACCAATGGCCTTTAGCCTTGCTCCAGATGCACACAATCGGTTTAGGTTCCTCTCAGAAGGCTAAAACGAACAATGACGGCCAATAAGCCCCCCCCCCTTATACGTCCCAACCCTAAACGGCTAGGGTTTTCGCTAAACAGCGCAGACTCGCCGAGTCCCTATCTGACTCGTCGAGTCCAGTCGCGAACCCGCGAACAGGTCTGCGATCCTACTCGGCGAGTCTGGCTCCAACTCGCCGAGTCCCCCCTTAAAACACCCCATAAATATAATTTCAACCATACTTGAGATTCCGGGCTGTTACAATTCTCCCCCACTAAAATCAGACTTCGCCCTCGAAGTCTTACTCTGAAAATAGTTCCGGATGCTGCTCCCGCATCTCACGTTCCGACTCCCAAGTCATTTCCGATCCCTTCCGGGGTTGCCACTGAACCAACACCAGAGGTACCTCCTTGTTCCTTAGAACCTTGATCTTCCGATCCCTGATGGCCACTGGTCTCTCAGCATAACTCAGGCTCGCATTCACCTAAATGTTCTCTAGTGGAACCACTGCTGACTCATCGACTATACACTTCTTCAACTGCGACACATGAAAAGTGTTGTGGATCTATCTTAATTCCGCTGACAACTCCAAACGGTAGGCCACCCGTCCTACCCTCACAATTTCACGAAAAGGCCCAACATACCGGGGCCCCAACTTGCCCCTCTTCCTGGATCGAATCACCCATTTTCCAGAAGAGACCTTCAGGAGTACGAAGTCGCCGACCTGAAACTCAAGCTCGGACCGGCGTCTGTCTACATAACTTTTCTGTCAGCTCTAGGCGATCAATAACCTCTGTTTAACCTGTTGAATATGCTCTGTCGACTGAAGCACGATCTCTGTACTGCCCACTACTCCCTGTAACCGAGAATTACCCACGATGCAATTCTACTCCAAATCTCAACGATCACTCGACCCATAAGGGTTAAGAAACCATGAATCACCGGATCCTCGATCCAAAACCCACCTTATCCATTTCGGAACGACTGAGAGACCCATTCGCACTCTCAGAGCAACTCTCACGAGTTCCCTTCTTGTATTCGCATACACATGCTGCACTAGTCCCAACATACCTTCCTCTTCCCTTACCTAGGGAAATCCGCTTGACGACCTTGCCACTACTCCATGTATCGCACATGCTCTGGATCTGCTCGCAAGGACTCTCAGGTCCATGCGTTACCTCTCCTCAGCAATGAGGGTCCGACATCACCTCCTATGCAACAGCTCAAAGGGCGGCATACCAATGCACTAATGATGGCTGTTGTTATGGAACAACTCAACCAAGGATAAATACGTGCCACAGCTTCCTCCGAAATCTAATACATATGCCCGAAGGGTGTCTTCGAGCATCTAGATCGCTCCCTCTCTCTAAAGTGTCCTCAGGCATCATCATGATAAACTCTAGCTCGTTTCTCATATCCCTCTTCGAGACTGAGCACCAGGTCAGCTTCTGGCTCCACTGCTGAGCCCCCAATGGTCACTCATATCATGATCCAAATATCCCACTAACTTCCTCCCCGTGACCACTATCCCGACCCAGTGACACACAAGTCACAAAATCTTCTTTTCTTCATGGGAGAAAAATACAATCCAACCGAGGATCGTCTCAACTCAATTCCCTGGTTTCTGCTGCGCATATTCCTTGCGTATCTCCCCGCATCTCCTGACAGAGACGGAGACCCCCGACTCAACATCCAAGCTCCAAAGACTCAATACCAGGGCTACTCAAACCCAACTCTTCCACATCATACACTGCTCGAAAAACATTCCAACATCAAAATTCTCTTGCCATCTAGTGAGTACGGCAACTCCACGCAATATCACAACACCCTCTGAGTAGGGACAAATAATCTCCCCGGATGCCCATACTCGAAGGGATCCCACTAGGTCCACAGATACTTGATATGCCACACGTCGATTCAATTCAGGATTCACTAGTAACTCCGAAATAAGGATATCATACCCGGATATCACAGAGTACCCCAACAGAACACCACAAGATCCTGCCACAACCACTGATCTCCTGCCCCAAGCATCATATCCACACAATAATACGTTTCCTCTGAACCCCATAATGAGATCTACATTTTTTCCCACCTTACAACTTCGGTGCATCTAATTTCTCGATTGGAATACGAGAAAATGCTGACGTTACGAGATATGCTGATAATTCTCCGAAATCCTTTTTCCCGACACTCAAAATCCAAACAAGGATACTCATACCGACCCCATCCTTCTCTATCTACTTGCAACAACACCAAACACCTGCCATGGATACATTCGTTCTCCTCCTCAAGTACTTCCCGCATTAACTCCCTTTGACCCTTTTCCTCGATCACCGACACCTCTTGTCTCATGATTTCTTACAGCATGTCTCTATACTTCACTTATAACCACTCCTGACAAATCTTTTCTTCCTTACATACTGCACCCGGTTCTCCCCCACTTAGGGTTCGAACCATTACCAGTTAGCACACAACCAACCCACGACTATTTTTCCACCAGCGAAATCGCACCTGCCCCAGGAAAGTGCTACGCAACGCCCGATAATTCCCCCTTAAGGAAATCAATCAACCCCCTATACTCTGAACCTCTGATGAACTTTCCAAGAACTTCTCATCACGACTGCCTCTAATCGTTCCAAATCCCATACCAATCTAACACCAATCATCACAACTGCTCAATAACATCCCTGGCTCATAGACTGCACCGCAAAATCATCGTTCCTCTCACCTCAACTCATCAACCAATGCTCTAACACCGGAATTGTCCCAAGGATAGGGACCCACTCCCAACATAGACGAAAAACTCCCTGCACTGCAAAACTCAACTGAACTCCCCACTACTACCACTATAACACAACCTACTATTCTCAATTAGGTGTGGTGTGGTCCTCGACTACCTCAGTCCCAACTGACTGTCTGCTCCCGATAAGTCACTGCCTCGCGGCACACATGCCACTTGATACTCTGGGGAAAATCATCACCGATACGACCTGTAGGGTGTACCCCCAAACCCAAAACTGAAACATCAGGCCTCCCGTGTCTTGCACACGAACAAAAATAGCACCACCCACCTAGAAGATGACCTCTCCTCTATCGACTGATTGCTCAACTCAGACCGAAATTTTCCTCTTCCTTTAACTCCTTACCAAAATACTCTGATAGGCACTCGCCTTTCCTCTCGAGGGACGCCTCTTCATACTCAATCATGGTCTACAGGCCTAAAACCCATAGCGTCCGATCTCTACCTCATCGATCATGACCGGATAATAAGATAATCACAAGCATCATTCACTACGAACCATGGTACTCGTCCCATGACATCCCTTCTCATTCTGCTCCGGTGTATGGTACCCGAACCATAGCATCACTCCTCAATCTGCTCCGATGTATGGTACTCGGACCATGACATCACTCCTCAATCTGCTCCGATGTATGGTACTCGAACCATAACATCACTCCTCAATCTGCTCTGATGTATGGTACTCGAACCATAGCATCACTTCTCAATCTGCTCCGATGTATGGTACTCGAACCATAACATCACTCCTCAATCCGTTCCTTAGGACCTTCAGAATGCTCCCTGTATCAAGTATGGGTCCTCTGCTTTCAGTAGTACGGGCCCATACTACCTGCCACATCTACCCATACCTTCCACACGGACCATCCCAAAGCTCCTAAGTAGCTGCTCGACCTGCTCTTTCACCAATCCCATCGCACGTGCTCGCTCCCCAGCGAAATCCTCTACTCTACCAGCGCACTCATCTGGATAGGGTTATTCCCTAGGATCTTCCGTCGTCCTCCCACTTCTTTGCTATCAGCTGCTGAAGAGCTCCTAATGATGCTAGCCATCTACCTCCTGAATATCGTCATATTCACTTGGTAGCTGACTCCCATCATCGAGAGTTCCACAAAGCACAAAGCAAGCAGCATTCGAGCATCGAAGAATACATAGGACTCCCTCCCTGTGATAACTCCAACTTCCCAGCTCATCCTCGAAAGTACCACCGAACGCTGTAACTCTACCCCTCATGGGTTCTAGCTGGATACTCTCACTCATCACATACTCGAAACATAACACATATAACAATGAGTCCTAGGCTAAGGCATCACAAATCAGGCCACTCTAGTCCTAACATATGAAATACCTAGCCTGTCTCTAGAATGCAATAATATCTCATAAAGTGCATCATACATATCTCATAACACAAAAATAAGGGTATTTTGGGAAATCACCGTTCGGGCTCTGGCTGATTGTAGACACTGCTCTTTCTTGCTTTCTCTTTGAACTCTTATTCACTTTTAGAAAACTATTTATTTGAAAACTTTTTCTTACTTCCTCAGTTTGAGTCCAGATTTACCCAAAGGCGCATCCGAATCCCTCAAACCAAGGCTCTGATACCAATTTGTAGCACCGTAAATTTCAAGGCAAAATTTTCATTTAAAATAATCATTTTAATATTAAAACACTTGTTAAAAATCTCGTTCATAATTGAATTACAAAGCATAGTTTCATTTTCACTTGAATAGAAAACCAGAATCCTCCAAAATTTGACTCTTTCTCTGGTGTGTACAATCGAGCCGGTGCCATCCCGTGTTACTGAAAGAACCTGAAAACAACATAACACAAAACACTGTAAGCACGAAGCTTAGTGAGTTCCCCAATATACAACTTACGCATATACGCCTTTCCAAGCCCTGACCTTCCGGTCCACAACACAACCCGCCTTCCGGCCCTTAACATAATCGCCTTCCGGCCCGTAACATATTCGCCTTCCGGCCCATAACATATTGCCTTCCGGCCCATAAACATACACAGCACATAATACATTTATTCTAACACATATAGAACATATATCATATATCATATCCGGCCTTTTGGTCACATAACATATTGCCTTCCGGCCCATATAAACATACATAGCACGCATAGCAATTACCTTTCCATTTATAGCACTTATAACACATATCATACCCGACCTTCCGGTCACAGTCAAACCCTTCCGGGTACAGTATAGTGAGAAGACTCACCTCGCGGATACTGAAAGTTAGCAACTCCTGAAATCCCTCGTACTTGATCCGCTGAGCTACAAGCTCCCTATAACATCATATATCTCTTATTAATACTTTTATCTTCCACGTTAACTGACCCTAAGAAATCACACGTGGGTCAACTCTGGTCAACGGTCCACGGTCAACTCGACCGGACTCGGCGAGTACTCTGGCGACTCGGCGAGTCTAGTCGTCCTCCAATCCTCTAAGGTTTCCCTTCTACTCGTCGAGTATCCTCCTTGACCCGACGAGTTACTCCTGGAAGAATCGTGGGGCCACCCCGACTCCACTCGCCGAGTCTGAGGAACAACTCGACGAGTCCCATTTATTCTTCAAGCTACTCGTCGAGTCTGCTCATCTGACTCGGCGAGTCCATGCCATGCAGCCGCTCAAACTGCTCCCTAAGGTCAGAACTGCTCCGACCATTCATAGGTCTGGCCTTCCTAGACTGATCCATTATGTATGGTCCTCATTTCGGTGCTCATAGTACACCCCAAGACTTATAATTCACATGTTGACCTAAGGCATAAGGATTTCAATCCAAAACCTTCACCAATTCCCGAGTTGCACAGACATGGGGGTATTCTGGACCTCCAAGGGTCCTAATACAGGGTTACAATCGTTTGGGGAACAAGGGTAACATTCAATCTATCCACAAAAAGGGTTCCATAAACCCTAATCCTCTAAATACATCACCATAGCAGAGTATACCCGAATTCATACCTGAATAACGCACTCTCTGTGTCCCCAAACCTCAGAACGTGGTTCCCTTGTTGTTCCTTTAGCCAAGTCCTTCTCTTCTTTGCACAACAACTCCTTCAAAATCACCAATGGCCTTTAGCCTTACTCCAGATGCACACAATCGGTTTAGGGTTCCTCTCAGAAGGCTAAAACGAACAATGACGGCCAATAAGCCCCCCCCCCCCCTTATACGTCCCAACCCTAAACGGCTAGGGTTTTCGCTAAACAGCGCAGACTCGCCGAGTCCCTATCTGACTCGTCGAGTCCAGTCGCGAACCTGCGACCAGGTCTGCGATCCTACTCGGCGAGTCTGGCTCCAACTTGCCAAGTCCCCCCTTAAAACACCTCATAAATATAATTTCAACCATACTTGAGATTCCGGGCTGTTACAAAATGTTTTATTAAATTGACAATCTTAGTAACTTTACACTTTGTAGAAGTCTCTAGCTTGTATGAAAATGTTCATATTCAAAGACTGGTCCGGATTCATTTCTAAAATGATAGGTAGTTTTGTAAAAATGGCCATAAATTGTGAAAAATTCGTATGGGGGCATACAAGTAGTCATTTTAAAGGTATAAACCTGAACTTCTTGTATATGAAACAGATATAAAACATACTAAGCTTAAGATAATCAAAACAGTCCGTGAATAGGACTCAACATTTCTGTGAAAAGATGGTGTATAAGTTTGAGTCATATTAAGGTGTGTTAACTTGTATTCACCCCCTAAAACTTGAAGAAAACATGAAAAATGTATGGGTATGAACTCACCTTGAGTGAATTCCTTAGATGAATGCTGAAGAGAAAGGGTTCCTGAGTCAAGATCACTTGGTAGAAGCTTGGAGAGCTGAAGATCTAAGAACAATTATGGTGACCTTTGTTATGAGAGTTTCATAATATGAGTGAAGGAGTGAAAGATGTTCAATGTAGGATGAGAATACTTACTGAATGCGGGTGAAAAGCTCAAAAGAAGCCTTGGAGTCTCAAGTTCTTATAGAGCGAAATGAGAGAGAAGTGTTTGTTTCTTGGTGAGAGTGTGAGTAAAGTGCAAGGAGAGATGGGGGTTTCCAACTTTTGATCAACTTACTAGCTGGAGGAGAGGTGTGAGAGGACAAATAGTTGACTAGGTGTGACATCCCCATTTTTCACGGCCAGAAAAGACCGATTTTGTTCATGCTTTGTAAAAATCAGAGTACTTCTTTTCATAAAAATGTTGCGGAATTTGTTCCCAGAAAAACACGATAAATACGTTATCAAAACATTTTCGAAGAAACATATTTTATTCATTTTAAAACATTTGGGATGTCATCTTCAATACATAAACATAAGCATAAACGGAACTTACATTTATTTACACTAGTGATCTACATCTCTTTAATCTCTTAGTGTAATGTGACTTCATATAAACACCTATGATATAAATAAACTGAGTGGGTCAGGTTGGGAAACCTGGTGAGTACATAGGGGTTTCAACCCACAATAATATAATTATTATGTTTAAACAATCAAAGAATCAACCCAATTACCCATCCCCATTATCTTCTTTACTCTTAAGGGTCTACCCTAAGAATCAGCTATTACTCGTTCATTTATTCCTAAGGAGTATCCTAACGAATAGGTACAAAGTCCATCGTTACCAAGGTTTATAGATTACAACAAGTGAACACGTAGTCCAAAACATCCTGTAAACACTTAGTTCAAAAATAACCAATGAACACACCTAGTTCGAAATACCTAGTGAACACACTTAGTTCAAATACCTAGTGAACACACTTAGTTCATAAATGTATAGTGAACACACTTAGTTCAAAAATACCTAGTGAACACACTCAGTTCAAATGCCTAGTGAACACACTCAGTTCAAATACCTAGTAAACACACTTAGTTCAAAAATATATAGTGAACATACTTAGTTCAAAAATACCTAGTGAACACACTCAGTTGAAATACCTAGTGAACACTTAATTCAAAAACACCTACAAATTACGAGTCTGCTAGCGTTCCACTGGACTGTCTAGTATCATCCGTGGTTGTCATCTATACTGCATTAGATGACTGGATCACTGTCAACATTGATGTCTTTCATCGTGTTATCACAACTATTTCATTTACCCATGTTTTACCCAACACATTTTGTAGATATAAAATACGTATATAGTTTAAATCATTTAAAACATGTATAAAAATATTTCACCCAACATAGACAGCAAGTATTCAGACAATACGCACACATAGCACGTAATTTATATTAAAATACTTCATATCTATGTGTAAGATGAAAGGGACTATGCAGTCACTTGATAAGGTGGTGAGTCGGCACTCGGAGAACACTTTGTTACTCTTAAAACAATTATCCTTTGACGAAACCTAGTATCATTACCACTAGAGTTTGGTCTAACGTTAGACGAGACTAATTTAATAGTTTAGCTATTATTACTATTATATAAGCATTAAACAATACTTATATAACCCATAATAATAGCCCAAATATTCCTTATAAGGTCCTAATAACATTACTATATTGAAACATAAGCTATGCTAAAGATAGGATAGGCGTAACTCACTTACAGCGGGTTTTCTCGAAAACCGGGCTTCGCTGGAGCAGCGCTCCCGAGCCGAAGGCTCTTTTCTCGGGACTCCGGGAGCCTTCGGGCTTCCTTCGGGTGCTAGGGGGTTTACTTAGACTTTAGGGGGCTTAAGGAAGCTTAGAGAGAGAAACTAGAGAGAGAAAGAAGGGTTTGAAGGTATGAGGAAGTGAGGGAACCTAGCACCTTTATTTATAGGGGTGCTGACTGATGGACTCGCCAAGTAAGAGGACCTACTCGCCGATTTGGGGCATGGGGTAGCCTTCTGGTGGTGTCACGTCTCCAAATCTGGTGGTGCCACGTCACCCCTATCGTGTATCAGCCTTCAAACTTAAGAAAAAACATAACTCTCTCATACAAGCTCCGTTTTTGACGCTTGTTTTTTCAACGTGTAGGTAAAATCAATATCTACAACTTTCATTTAAACTCCGTTGGCTAATTCTCGACCGATCTCAAATTTAACAGTAGGAAGTGCTTAGACTCTTAAATGACCGCGAAGAATTCATAACTCCTTCATACGAACTCCGTTTTCGTCTATCTTTTTACTGTTGAGTTCATATTAATGAGATCTTCAACTCTCACTTAGATCGCATAAGCCAAAAACCACTCGAACTAAAATTCGTGTTTCGGGTCGTGCACTACTAAGCCAAATCCTAGAAAAATCATAACTTCCTCATACGAAGTCAGATTTGGGCGTTCTTTTTTTGTACGTTCTCGGTTTAACATATACTACAACTTTTTTTTAGATTTCTCAGGCTAAAAGTTTCTCCATCGTAAATTTACTATTTACGCTTCCCGGTGTCGCGTCGGTTTTGCCGTAAAACTTCGACGAGTCATAACTTCTTCGTTATAACTCGGATTTCGACGTTCTTCATATGTACGAAAACCTTGAGACATATTCTACTACTTGGTTAAGACTATTTATTATAAATAATATTTTGCTGAAAATTCATTTTCGACACTTATTGCCTCAAAATTGACTAGCCCGGATCTACAGGCGTTACACTAAGTATGGATGAATAGTGATTGAGGGTTGTCGTATGTGTGTATAGGGGATAGCTTGAGTCACACTCCATGGAAAAACCATCAGTCTAACTCAATATCTCACCCACTAGATATTGTTCTTATGTTCAAATTTCCCCAAAATGTGATTTAAATATGAATATATATGGTCTTATATGTCAAAATATAAGTTTGGGTGAAAATCCCACGCAAAAATCATGAAAAACGAGCTTAAAACACAAAAGTGGTTGAAAATCAGGAGAATGATGCGAACCTGCGAGGGTTCCGGAGTGCTTAGGGGAGTTCCGGAGCTTTGTAGCAAATATACGGAGTCAATTGGGGCATTCCGAAATCATTTGATCAATTCCGAAAGTCCGGACCGGAGGGTTCCACAGCCGACTTGAATTTCCGAAGCAGGACTTGTTCTTCCGGTGCGAGGTTCCGAGAAACTTGAAGACTTCAGAGTGGTGTGATTTGGATGAGAGGCTTATTCCAGACTGAAGAAGTTTCGAAGCTGAGGGAGGTGCGAAATTGTCCGCTTCCTAAGAGGGTTCCGGACCAAGAGGGTTCTTTTGGTTTTTGTCCTTCGGTTTTGGGTTATTTTCGACTGAGGAAGGTACATACAGAAATTTAAAAGAGATTTCACATGCTTAGAGAGATTTGGAAGACATTTCACATGCTTGGAGAGATTTGGGAGATATTTCACTTGCTTGGAGATATTTAGGAAAGATTTAACATACATGGAGAGATTTGGGAGAGATTTCACATGCTTTTGAGAGATTTGGGAGAGATTTCACATACTTGGAGAGATTATGGAGAGATTGCACATACTTGGAGAGATTTGGGAGAGATTTCACATACTTGGCAAGATTTGGGAGAGATTTCACATACGTGGAGAGATTTGGGAGACATTTCACATACTTGGAGAGATTTGGGAGAGATTTCACATACTTGGAGAGATTTGGAAGAGATATAGATACAATGGGAGAGATTGAGAAAGACTTTGTCGGGGGCCTTTATTAATGTTTTTCTTCATAGATCAAACACCGTAGGCTTAGCTACAACCCATTTTGAGTGTTATACATGCATGAAGGGTACGTAATAGTGTTTTATAGAGTTGTTACTTCCCTCAATTTGGTTAGGGTTTAGAATTTAAACATTTGAAACTTTCAAGTGTTACTTTGCATTAAGATTTAGAGTTACACATTAGTAAACGTAAAGTAATCCCTAACATATTAGCACAAGTTGAATTGACTAGTTTGACTTGTTGACTTTCTTTGACTTTGACTTGACCAGAAAGTGACGGTTGTCACATCATCCCCTCGTTAGAAGGAATTTCGTCCAAAAATTTACGTTTTGACTGGGACTTCAGGCATTTAGAAAGGGATGTGGGTAAGTTTTTTCATCTAATCTTCGCATTCCTAGGTGAACTCGGGTCCTCGTTTAGCATTCCAATGGACCTTCACTATAGGGGTGCGACTTTGTTTTGTTCTCTTTATCTATATCCATGATTTCTACCCGTTCTTCTATGAAGTGGAGACTCTCATTGACCTCGATTTCCTCGAGTGGGATCACAAGAGTCTCGTCAGACAGACACTTCCTTAAATTTGACACGTGGAAGCTCGGGTGTACGTTGTTAAATTCTTCAGGTAGTCGAAGTTTGTATGCCACCGGGCCAATCCTAACAAGGATTTTTGAATGGCCCGATGTACCTTGGATTTAGTTTACCACATTTACCAAAACGTATCGTTCCTTTCCATGGTGAGACCTTCAGTAGCACCCAGTCCCCAACCTGGAATTCCAAGGGTTTGCGATGCTTATCGGCGTAGCTCTTTTGTCGGTCTCGAGATGCTTTCAGTCTCTCTCGGATTTGTACGATCTTTTCCGTAGTCTCCCTTATGATTTCAGGGCCAGTGAGGGTGCTCTTAGGGACATGCCCCTTTGATAATTGTGTATCTCCCACTTCAGCCCAACTCAGTGGTGATCTGCACTTGCGGCCATGGAGAGCTACGAATGGCGCAACTTTGATGCTAGTATGATAGCTGTTGTAGTACGAGAATTCAACAACTGGTAAGTGGGTTTCCAACGCTTTACTGAAGTCAATAACACAAGATCTTAGCATATCTTCAAATGTTTGTATAGTTCTTTCGCTCTGCCCATCGGTTTGTGGGTGGTAGGTCGTACTCATGTCTAGCCTGGTCCCTAGATATTTCTGTAAGGACTATCAGAACTGTGAAGTGAATCTACTATCTCTGTCATAGACAATCGATATTGTCACACCATGTAGTCGTACAATCTCTTTGATGTATGTCCTAGTCAATTTTTCCATCTTTTCGGTCTCCTTTATTGGCAGGAAATGCACGGATTTGGTCAATGTATCGAAGATTACCCAAATGGTATCAAAACCACCCATTGTCTTAGGAAGTTTGGTTATGAAGTCCATGGTTATTCGTTCCCACTTCCATTCGGGTATCTCAGGTTGTTGTAGTAGACCCGAAGGATTTTGGTATTCTACCTTAACTTTGGCGGAAGTTAGACACTTGCTCACATAGGTAGAGATTTCGGCTTTCATGTTCGGCCACCAGTAGAGTTTCTTCCGGTCCAGGTACATCTTGTCCGAACTGGGATGTACTGAGTATCGAGTTTTGTGTGCTTTGTTCAGGACGACGTCCCTGATCCTGCTGAATTTCTGTGTCCAAATTCGGTTCACGAGATAACGAGCTTCATTGTCCATGACTTCTAGATTCTTGTCCATTCCTCTTAATGCCTCACTTGTCACATTCTCAGCCTTCAAAGCTTTTAGCTGGGCCTCTTTGATTTGCATGGACAGGTGCGAATGGATTGTCATGGTTAATGACTTTACTTAGCAACCCGAGTATTCTTTTCGACTTAAGGCGTCAGCTACCACATTGGCTTTACTTGGGTGATAATGAATCTTACACTCGTAATCATTCAGTAATTCTACCCATCGCCTCTGCCTCATTTTGAGCTCTTTTTGATTAAGGATGTGCTGAAGGCTTTTTGTGGTCAGTAATGATAGTACACTTTGTTCCGTAAAGGTAGTGTCTCAAGATTTTTAGGGAAAATACTACTGCTCCTAGTTTGAGGTCATGTATGGTATAATTGACCTCGTGCGTTTTTAATTATCTCTATGTGTAGACAGTGCCCTTTCCTCGTTGCATTAACATACATCCAAGGCCCTGGTTTGATGTGTCACATTAGACCATAAAGCCTTCGGTGCCTTTTGGCAAGGATAAATTTGGGGCACTGCATAGGGCCTGTTTTAATGTTTGGAAGGCGATTTCTTGTTTCTCTCTCCAGCTGAAAGTTACACTCTTTTAGGTTATAGTGGTAAGTGGTTTGGCAATCTTGGAGAATTTTTGGATGAACCTTCGGTAGTAGCCAGCGAGGCCTATGAATTGGCGGATATTTGTAGGCGTATTTGGTGCTAACCAGTTCTCGATCGCCTTTATTTTGGAGGGATCCATGTGTATCCCTTTCTCGCTAACCACATGACCAAGGAAGTCCACTTCTCGGGTCCAAAATTCGCACTTTGAAAAAATTTTCATATAATTTCTCCACCCTTAGTGTCTCCAATACCTGGCGTAGATGTTGGCTATGCTCTTCCTTACTCCTTGAATAGACCAGGATGTCATCTATGGTGACAATCATGAACTTTTCTAAGTAAGGCCAGCACACCCAGTTCATTATATCCATGAACATTGCGGGTATGTTTGTTAACCCAAAGGGCATTACTACAAACTGCTAGTGACCATACCGAGTTCTGAACACCGTTTTAGGAACATCCTCCTCTTGAACACATAGTTGATGGTATCCCGATCTCATATCGATCTTTGAGATGTAAGATGCTCCCTAGAGTTGGTCAAATAGGTCATTGATCCGGGGTAAAGGGTATTGGCTTTTGATGGTAAGCTTATTAAGCTCACGATAGTCAATGCACATGCGAAACGATCCATCTTTCTTTTTCACAAACATAATAGGTGCTCCCCAAGGCGAGAAGTTGGGTCTAATGAACCCTTTGCTCAGCAGTTCGTTTAGTTGGCTGGATAGTTCTTGCATTGTAACACCCCGTTCTTTAAGTGTTAATTATGAGTCCCTGAGATTTAAGAGGAAATGTAATTCTGGTTCTTTTTGAGAAATGAGTTTCATCTGAGAAGGTTTCGGGCGGGTATATGTGTTAGAAGTATTGGGCTTCTCCTCGCCCTCATATGAATGTAAGTTATTTGAGAGTGGGTTTAGATTAGAGGAGTTGCGGTGCCTCGAAGTTGATCATTGTTTATAGTCCTTTGTGGAATAAGAAGGAAATGGTCCCATGCATGCATGCTTTTGATTTTGAAGGGTGGCTGGGTACGCCCAGCGTAAGCTGGACGTACGCCCAGCGTAAAGGATCCAAAGGTTGCGGGTGGTCGGGTGAGTATGCCCAGCGTACCAGGGAGGTACGCCCAGCGTACTCTCAGAAACCCCAAACCCTTTTTAGGGTCAGCCACTATATAAGGAACATGTTGGTTCACCCCTCAGCCTCCTTATGGTCATCTTCTACCTCAGAGAAACCCTAGATCTCGTATTCATGCATATTTGGGTGTGTTTGACCTTGGAAAGCTCTTATTGGCAAAAGAAAGCTTGAAGGAGAAAAGGGAAGTTGTCAAAGAAGAAGAAGAACGTGTGGAGCTTGTAGATCTGAAGAAATACCACCCTTTGGAGCTGGTTTAAGGTATAAAGCTTCTTGCTTGACCTTCATATTGCATAGATCTATGTATTTTGAAGCTTTGTTATCATTCTTATACCAAAAGTCCCCACCTTGTTGCATATTTCGATTTGGTCAAAATTATCTGTCCTTTCAGACCCTTTGAGAGGTCTTGAGTGATAAAAATGAGGTCCCAAGAGCTGTAGTTGTTCCAAGTATGAGTTATATAGGTCTTAATGGATTAAGACCTTGGATTAAGAGCTTAAGGACATCCCAAGTGATAAAGTCTAAGACTTTATGAATTTTAGTCATATTTGACCTACGGATCTGAAGTTTGGGCTTAAGAGCTTAAGCCATTAAGAGGTTGGAAAGAATTAATGGATCTCGCAGTTACGCCCCGCGTAACCTTTTAGTACGCCCCGCGTAGCGGGCTAGTGCCCAGTTTTATTTTGGTGATCATTGCAGTACGCCCAGCATACTCCTCCTATGGACTTTCTTTTGGGCTTTTGTGTTGGGCCATTTGTGGGTTGTTGGTGTTTGGGCCAAGTCTGGAAATTATGAATAGAGTATTTTGGGCCCAATTAACATTATGGATATTGGATCTAGGCCCATTTGGTGAGGTGGGCCCAATTTGGTAAATTGGGCCAATGTTGGACTTCATGTGAGATTTGGACTTTGGTCTTGGACCGATAAGTGGAAGTATGTTTGACCTAATGCTTATGCTTGTTATGTTGGTTAGTTCGGGATTTGCGGTGAGTTGGTGGTTCGAGATTCTGCTTCTTCCGTTCAGAGTATCGGCATTCGCGAGGAGAGTTATCCTCACAATATCGACAGGGTCTAAGGCACCAAGGCCGGCCCATTAATGGATTAAGATTCGGATATGGTTATTATGTTATTGCTTGATATGTATGCATCCTGATAGCTAGGATGGTATATGCTAGAGACCTGGTTAAGGTTGGTTTCCCAATATGTAGAGTGATGCTATGCTAGTGACCGGTTAGGTCGGTAACCTGGTTAGGGTAATGATATGTTATGTGATCTGCTTGATCGGTTTGTTGACTATTACTATTATATGATTGTATGTTATGTGCACATGGTTGTTTGGACTGGAGATGGGTTGAGGCGGGTCCTGCTTTGTGTTGTAGGCTAAGATACCTAGGGCGAACCGGTTGTTCCGAAGGGCCAGCGAGCGGTCCGGATAGGTTGTAGGCCCCACGAGGGCGGACCAGACGTGCCGAGGCTTGGAGAGTGGACCAGACCTACTGAAGGCCCGATGCGGGCGGACCAGTCGTACTGTAGACTCAGAGAGTAGACCAGGTGGGTTAAAGGCTCGGTGCGGGCGGACCAACTACACTGTAGACTCGAAGGACATGACTAGACTCGAAGGGTGGACCCGGTGGACTGAAAGCCCGATACGGCGAACCAGTAACACGGTAGACCCAATATGCATGGCTGTTCGATGTTATATTATATTATGTATGCTTTTTATGCAATGGGCCGGAAGGCAATATGTTATGGGCCGGAAGGCAATATGTTTTGGACCGGAAGGTTGGAGCCTATAAGGGCGTATATGTGGTTGGTATTTTGAGGGTATCTCACTAACTTTCGGGCTTACAGTTGTGGTTTAATGTTTTTCAGGTTCTTCAGGAGACTGTGGCAAGGCAAAGGCGTGATCGTATCGTTCCTCGCGTTTATGTTTTATGGAATGGACCTGGGAATACTCTGATAAATAATGTATTAAAAACCATTGTTTAATAATGTTATGAAAGTGGATTGTTTTGAAAAGTTTAAATTGTGTTGAAATTTTTGGTCATTACAAGTTGGTGTCAGAGCCAGGTTTGAGTGAATTGGAGGAACACTCGTGTGACTCCAGTCTCAAATCGAGGAGGGTTTTAAAAAGAGAAATTAAAATGGTTTTCAAATGAAGTAAAAGGAGGACGCGGAGGTACGATCAGTCGGAGCCAGTAAGTAACCCCAAATTACCATTCATGATATTTGTTTTATTGAGCTTTGATAGAACAGCATGCTAGTCTTAGGCTAGGGATATTCAGGATTTCATGATAATCTTGTCTGTTTTATGATGCCTACTAGCCTAGGGTTTTCCTCTGTTGAGATTTCCAGTGTACCTCTAGGAGTGACGATCGAGCGCTTGCTATGTATATTTTTCGTTAGGGTGTTGTGGTAGTACTTCATACAAATATGGGTAGGTGTGGAAGGTAGTATGGGCCCGTACTACTGAAAACGCAGGACCCATACGCGTATCAGGGAAACCATGACCTCTGGGGTTGGGTTGAGAGTTGGTTCCCGGGATAGTGGGAAGAGTCTGAGGTTTTGTGGTTTATTTTCAGTATGGAGATTTCGAGGCATGCTGGGAGTGGATCCGGGTCAGGATCAGGTGCAAGAGAAGGAGTTGCGGATGGGTCAGTACCACCTGAGGTTATCGGTCAGATGAGTACGCACGAGTTGGATGCGAGGATTCGTGAGATCCTACATGATGAGGTTGCTGCATTGTTCCGGGTCGAGCTGCGGGAACTGTTTGGGTCGATCAAGACCGCCATGGTGGAGTATTTTGATGAGCGCTATGCAGCTCTCACGGAGACGGCTGCCGCGGCGGCTACAGCGGCTGTAGCAGCGGCAGGGGGAGGAGCTAGTAGAGGTTTTCAGTATCGGGACTTCGATAATACGAAGCCTCCCACCTTTGATGGAGTTGAGGATCCGATCGTTGCTATGACATGGTTATCAGACGTGGAGGGGTGTTTCTTCACGTTTTCATGCCCTGTTGATCAGAGGGTGAGGTGTGCTATGAACCTGTTAAGGCTCGGGGCAAAGGGTTGGTGGAGATTGACCACGGGGTCATACTCGGACGCGCAGAGGGTTCCGACTTCATGTGATCAGTTCAGAGAGATGTTCAGCACTCGTTATGTTCTGCAGGTCGAGAGGGAGAGGTCGGCTCAGGAGTTCCTTGAGCTGAAGCAGGATACGGAGTCGGTGACGGAAATCACCAGGATGTTTACTGAGAGGGCGATGTTTTGCCTTGAGTTCGCTTCGGAGCAGGCTCAGATGTCCTGATATCTGAGTATGCTAAAGAGAGACATCAGACAGTTTGTGTCCACACCGAGGTGTGAGACCTTGTTGGAGTTGCAGGAGGCCTCCAGGCGGCGTGAGTTACAGATAGAGTTGCAGTTGTGTGAGCTGAGGCAAGCTCCGGTTCAGTCGCAGCCGGCAACGAAACGGTCTAAGACCGTTGATTCCAGGATGGTAGATCAGCGCAGCCACGTCTGTGGAAAGTGTGGGAGGGGTCACGCCGGAGTTTGTCGGTCCGGTGGTGCATGCCGCAAGTGCAGAAATGAGGGGCACTATGCGAGGGATTGTCGGCAGTCAGTGCCGGTTCGGGATTTGAGGATATGTTATCATTGTCATCAGGTTGGACATTTGAGGGTCAACTGTCCACAGCTTGCTGCAGGACCGGTGCAGGCTCCAGCACCGGCCACGTTAAGGATCACGGGTGGAGGTCAAAGTGGAGCGGAGCCCCAAGGGCTTAGGGTCGTGCTTTTCAGCTTGCAGCGAAGGAGGTTAGAGCTGTGCTGGATGCAGCTGTGGGTATGTTTCTTTCTTGTTGTCTTGTTTATTTATGATTATTGTGGAGTATCGTTTATCTGCTAGTCTCGTTGGGTGGTTTTCGTTTTGGTATCCGTTGTTCCTTGAGGGTTTGGCATGGTTATGGGTTAGTGTTTCGAGTTTTCGTTTTGGTATCCGTTGTTCCTTGAAGGTTTAGTATGGTTATGGATTGGTGTTTCGGGCTATCATTGGTTATCATTTGTGAGGGTTATTAGTGGAGATATGGCGTTGGTTGAATGTCAGGTAGCATCTGCAGTCTGAGGAGTAGTTAGCTGACGATTGAGTACTTTTGAGCGAATTGATCAGTGTGGGATTGTGTTTTTGCGAAGGTTGCTAGTGCTAGTGGGAATCAGTCTGCATGTAAGCGTTGGGTTTTGTGCAAAGTTATTTTTGGGAGGTCGGTGATAGCATCCGGTGGTTGATAGTCAGTGCCCTAAGTGGGGGAGAATTGGAAATTCTCCGGATGATCGATAGACTTGAGAGATTGTTTAGCTGCTTGGGTTCGGCGGTATTTCTTTCAGCCGAGAGCAGGCTGGTATGGGTGAGTAGCAGGCGTACGGGGCGGAATATAGACCTATGGCAGTGATTGTGTAGGGCCTGGGATCAGGCTGGGATCGAGTATGTATGGTGGAGGTAGAGGTCGGAACCCCTAGGGGGCTAGAACAGTATACAGGGGAGGATTTCCCGGAAAGATAACTCGGAATGGTGAATGCTAGTTGAGCGGTCCGGATAGATTGAAGGCCGGAAGGCGTACCAGTCAGGCCGAAGGCTGGGGGGACGGTCCAGCCAGACCGAAGGCCCTGGAGGGCAGCCCAGATTGGTTGAAGGTTTTGAGAGTGGTCTAGATTGACTAAAGACCTGGTGAGGTGGCCCAGTCATGCTGAAGACTCTGTAGGTATTATCAGATCGGTTCGAGGAAATGGGTTTGGTATGTTGTGATGCGTTAGCATTAGAAGGTCTGGCCCCGGGTATTGATTGTGAGTAGTGGAGGTGGTGCATGGACTCGAGGGTCCTTTCGAGCAGGTTCAGGACATGTATGTCGCATGGTTAGCGGTCATGCTAGGGGAATGTAAATCCACGGAAGTGGAAGTAGCAGCGCAGGGTTACGATGGGAGTGGTCCAATTATGGTCATTGAGCAGCGAGATTTTAGCAGTGGTATGGAGCACATCCGGGTTGGATGGTTGCTGAGGCTCGGTAGGAATGCATGGATGGAATTTCGGAATCCCATATAGATTTGTTTATGTGGTAAAAATGCATCCGGAAGGGTGTTTGGAAGTGTCAGCAGTGTATCGGGGTTTTCTTAACCCGAGGACACTAGAGCCAGATTGATGCGGGTATGAGATTGCAGTGGAGAACTCGTGAGAGTTGCTCTAGGGCTGAAGCTTTTTTCATCCTAACGGCAACAAAGGTAATGTTGGGTATCAGACTTCGATGGTTGAGTCTTGGATAGCCTGGTCCGGTGAGTGCCAGGTGGAACATTGCAGGGATAGTTTCGGAGTAGAGTAATCGCAGGATTCGAAGACGAAGCCTAATTTAAGTGGGGGAGAATTGTAACAACCCGTTCTTTAAGTGTTAATTATGAGTCCCTGAGATTTAAGAGGAAAGGTAATTCTGGTTCTTTTCGAGAAATGAGTTTCATCCGAGAAGGTTTCGAGCGGGTATATGTGTTAGAAGTATTGGGCTTCTCATCGCCCTCATATGAATGTAAGTTATTTGAGAGTGGGTTTAGATTAGAGGAGTTGCGGTGCCTCGAAGTTGATCATTGTTTATAATCCTTTGTGGAATAAGAAGGAAATGGTCCCATGCATGCACGCTTTTGATTTTGAAGTGTGGTTGGGTACGCCCAGCGTAAGCTGGATGTACGCCCAACGTAAAGGATCGAAAGGTTGTGGGTGGCCGGGTGAGTACGCCCAGCGTACCAGGGAGGTACGCCCAACATACTCTCAGAAACCCCAAACCCTATTTTTAGGGTCAGCCACTACATAAGGAACATGTTGGTTCACCCCTCATCCTCCTTATGGTCATCTTCAACCTCAGAGAAACCCTAGATCTCGTATTCTTGCATATTTGGGTGTGTTTGACCTTGGAAAGCTCTTATTGGCAAAAGAAAGGCTTGAAGGAGAAAAAGGAAGTTGTCAAAGAAGAAGAAGAATGTGTGGAGCTTGTAGATCTGAAGAAATGCCACCCTTTGGAGCTGGTTTAAGGTATAAAGCTTCTTGCTTGACCTTCATAATGCATAGATCTATGTATTTTGAAGCTTTGTTATCATTCTTGTCCCAAAAGTCCCCACCTTGTTGCATATTTCGATTTGGTCAAGATTATCTGACCTTTCACACCCTTGGAGAGGTCTTGAGTGATAAAAATGAGGTCCCAAGAGCTGTAGTTGTTCCATGTATGAGTTATATAGGTCTTAATGGATTAAGACCTTAAGGACGTCCCAAGTGATAAAGTCTGAGACATTATGAATTCTAGTCATATTTGACCTATCGATCTGAAGTTTGGGCTTAAGAGCTTAAGCCATTAAGAGGTTGGAAAGGCTTAATGGATCTCGCAGTTACGCCCCACGTAACCTTCTAGTACGCCCAGCGTAGCGGGCTAGTGCCCCGTTTTATTTTGGTGATCATTGCAGTACGCCCAGCATACCAAGGAGAGTACGCCCAGCGTACTCCTCCTGTGGACTTTCTTTTGGGCTTTTGTGTTGGGCCATTTTTGGGTTCTTGGTGTTTGGGCCAAGTCTGGAAATTATGAATAGAGTATTTTGGGCCCAATTAATATTATGGATATTGGATCTAGGCCCATTTGGTGAGGTGGGCCCAATTTGGTAAATTGGGCCAATGTTGGACTTTGTGTGAGATTTGGACTTTGGTCTTGGCCCGATAAGTGGAAGTATGTTTGACCTAATGCTTATGCTCGTTATGTTGGTTAGTTCGGGATTTGCGGTGAGTTAGTGGTTCGAGAGTCAGCTTCTTCCGTTCAGAGTATCGGCATTCGCGAGGTGAGTTATCCTCACTATATCGACAGGGTCTAAGGCACCAAGGCCGGCTCTTTAATGGATTAAGATTCGGATATGGTTATTATGTTATTGCTTGATATGTCTGCATCCTGGTAGCTAGGATGGTATATGCTAGAGACCTGGTTAAGGTCGGTTTCCCGATATGTAGAGTGATGCTATGCTAGTGACCGGTTAGGTCGGTAACTTGGTTAGGGTAATGATATGTTATGTGATCTGCTTGATCGGTTTGTTGACTATGACTGTTATATGATTGTATGTTATGTGCACGTGGTTTTTTGGACTGGAGATGGGTTGAGGCGGGTCCTACTTTGTGTTGTAGGCCAAGATACCCAGGGCGGACCAGTTGTTCCGAAGGCCCAGCGAGCGGTCCGGATAGGCTGTAGCCCCACGAGGGCGGACCAGATGTGCCGAGGCTCGGAGAGTGGACCAGACCTACTGAAGGCCCGATGCGGGCGGACCAGTCGTACTGTAGACTCAGAGAGTCGAACAGGTGGGTTGAAAGCCCGGTGCGGGCGGACCAACCACACTGTAGACTCGAAGGACATGACTAGACTCGGAGGGTGGACCCGGTGGACTGAAAGCCCGATACAGCAGACCAGTCACACAGTAGACCCAATATGCATGGTTGTTCTATGTTCTGTTATGTTATGTATGCTTTTTATGAAATGGGCTGGAAGGCAATATGTTATGGGCCGGAAGGCAATATGTTTTGGACTGGAAGGTCGTAGCCTAGAAGGCGGTATATGTGGTTGGTATTTTTGGGGGTATCACACTAAGCTTTCTGGCTTATAGTTGTGGTTTAATGTTTTTTAGGTTCTTCAGGAGACTGTGGCAAGGCAAAGGCGTGATCGTACCATTCCTTGCGTTTGTGTTTTATGGAATGGACCTGGGAATACTCTGATAAATAATGTATTGAAAACCTTTTTGTAATGATGTTATTAAAATGGATTGTTTTGAAAAGTTTAAATTATGTTGAAATTTTTAGTCATTACATGCATCTTGGCTGGCGCTAGGCGATAAGGTGCTTTGGCTATGGGGGTAGCTCCGAGAATTAGTTCGATTCGGAATTCGACTTGTCGTGTGGGTTGAAATCCGGTAAGGTCTTCTGGGAATATGTCTGAGAAATTACAGACCTCCGGAATGTCCTTGATGTTCTTCACCTCATGTTTCTTATCCACTACGTGGGATAAGAAGGCGTGGTATTCCTTGCGGAGATACTTTTGGGCTTTGGCGCAAGAGATGATTTGTAGGTTTGCACTAGGTTTGTTGTCGTAGACGACAAGAGTTTTGCCACTTGACACGTCAAGGCGTATGACCCTTTTGTAAGACAGAATGTCAGCATGATTTGAACTTAACCAATCCATGCCAATGATAATGTCAAAGATTTTTATCGAAACCGGCAATAGATCTATTTTGAATGAGTGATTGTGTAGAGTGAGGGTACATCCTGAGTATATGTCGTTAGCGATTTCTGTTTTTTCATTAGGCAATTCTACGACGTATGTATCTTTTAGTGATTGGGGATTTTGTTTTAATAATTGTTTGAATTTGTGGCAAACGAAACTCCTCTCTACTCCACTATCGAATAATATGCATGCATATGATTTATTGAGGAGAAACGTACCGATAACCACTGTGGCGTCTTCCCTTGCTTCCCCCTGTCCTAAGGCCAAAATCCTTTTGACACCGTCGGTGTTTGTGTTTTTAGCTTTTGGGCAGTCCCACTTGTAGTGCCCAGTTTCCCCACAGCCATACCAGGCTTGGCTTGCACCAGCGTTGGCGGTCCGGTTGGCTTGTTGGGCAGAAGCCCTACAAAAACGGGCGGTATGCCCCTTTTTGTTATAGTTGTTGCAGTGCATTTCCCGAAAAGGACCATTGTGGTGAAAGTTGCACTTGTTGCACTTGGGAAGGGTTCTAGCATACTATCTCAGTGGTGCTAGATTGGAAGGAGTAGTGGCATCATGGATGGTAACAATTTGTTGCTTCTTGGTGGGGTCCTGCGTCAGTTGCTTCTTTTTATTGTTCCAGAACTTCCTCTTGTTGCTTCCTCTTTTGGCTTGATCGGAGGTGGTTGTCACATTGACATGGCTAGCTCGATGATCGATGAGTTGTTGTGCCAACTCCTTGGCACTGTTAAAGGTGGTTGGCCTTGAGGCCAACACGCTATTTTGAATCTGGGAAGATAGTCCCCAGAGGTATCGTTCCACCTTCTTGCTTTCTGGAGTGACGATCGCCGGACAGAGGAGTGCTAGATCATTGAATCGGGCAGTGTAAGTTGGTTACAGCTCGTCATCTTGAGACCCCATAGTTCTTGCTCTAATTTTGCTCTTCACCCCTTGGCCAATACTCCTTCAGCATCATAGTTTTCAAGTGTTCCCAACTTATCGAATTAGCCATTACAAGTGTCAGTGATTTTGTGTGGCCATTCCACCAAGTAAGGGCCCTGCTAGTGAAAGTGCAAGCTGCGAATTTGACTTTGCTTGTTTCGGGGCATGCATAGATCTCGAAGATGGATTTGGTCTTCTCGAACCACTCCATCAAAGTGATGACGCCCTCGCTTCCATTGAAAGAATCAGGTTTGCCATCCGTGAAGTCCTTATAGGAACATTCTCTCGAACGCCCTTGGCTATCTCCTTCGGTAGAGTTATTAGTACCACTCCCTTTCCTCCTTGCACCATCAGTGCTGATTTGGAACATAGCAGCTGCCACTATGGCCGTAACCGCAGCCTGGAACATAACAGGGTCATACTAGGGAGGCGGAGGTGGTGGATTTGTTTGTGTTCTGATAGTGCGTCTAGCAGATCTACGAGGTGGCATCTTTCTGTCATCGAATTTTAAAGACAAAACGAGTATAAGTCTTTTTATTAATTGTTATAATTCAGGTGTTGTAGAATTTGGTTATTAGTTTTCAAGTATAGTATGTTCCGATTTTCAAATGTTTGAAAATGATTCATAGTAGAAGTCTATATAAATAAACTCATGAATTTAATAGTAATGACTACAATTGAAATCTTGTAATCTTTAATCCATGCCTGATCCACTCCTAAGACCACTCAATGTATACTAGTTTTGTGCAACTAAGGTTCGATCGATCGTCGACCTTAATGAGTCTGCTCTAAGTCCACAACCAAACAAGGAACAGGATCCAAGGTGGACTCACAATTTCTAAGTCGATCGCCCCTTAATAACATATAGCCTCGAGGTATATATTAAATAATCTCAGAGTTACCATAAGTAAATCGTTTGTAATGCTATGTTATGCAATTTGAGAGGAACTCCTAATAAAATAAAATGCGTGCAAATTTTCATTGATATAACTTAGTACATGTCTGTAGGAAAATTTGACCATATAGAAGGTCTACATTACATCAATGTAACAGAAACTTTGGACAGCACATGGACCCTTTGACTAGTGTAATCACATAGACGCAGGGTCTAAACTACCTGCAAGAAAGAGTAGCCCCAACGTATACCCATGAACCTAGTTTATAACAAAAATGCAAGTAGTGAAAACACTACTCGAGGCGGGTGGTATCAGCTGGCCCATTATGTCCTTGGGACGAGCTCAAGGCTCCCTGAAGCTCTGTAATTCGGCGTTCGGCCGCGATCACTCTCTCCTCGAGAGCTGCGTGCCTCACCTGGTACTCCCTTACCTCCGCCTGAGCGGCGGTAAGTTCCTTGATGAGTTGGTCCACGGGATAGAAGTCTCTTTCCAAATCCCTAGTGCATGAATTTGTGGCTTCTGCAACAGCGTTGAGATCCTGAACTTGATCTGCCATTTCCCTATTCTGGTTTCCCAGGTTTGTGAGTTGTTGGACCATGAGGGGGAGGGCTATGTCACCCGGTCCTGTGGCTGAGGTTGTAGTAACCCCGTTGATCGCCATATGGTGATTGTTGTCATTGTTGACGACTCCACCTCTCGATCACTATTTCCCAATGGGGCTCATGCTCGTTGTAGCCGAAACGGTTCGCAGGCACCCTGGCGATGTAAGGAGGGTTAAAAACTTTATCCTCTGGATCCTCCTCTTCTTCTTCGTCCTCAAATTCCTCTTCGAGTTCTTCTTCGTCCATTTCTTCTTCCTCCTTGGGTTCTTCTTCTTATTCGGCCTCTTCGGGATCTTCATCGGGATCCTCCTCAAATACATCCTCGGGATCCTCTTCCGGTTCTGCTTCTATCCACCGACTGTTTCCTTGGTTCGGAAAGTAGATATCCCAAGGTAGATGAAATCCTGCCAGGTTTTCTGTACGAGAATAAAGGTGTAAGATGCACATAATGAGCCAGGTGTATTGTGTTTTAGTGCATAAAATACTCCTATAGTATGTTAAATATTTTGTTTGACTGTTAGGGCTATACTTGTGTGGGAGTTGGTAGGTTGATAGACTTGTTGTCCATTATGACTATCCACCGGCATATACTAGTCACTTCTAGGACGAATATAGATGATCAGGCTATATTCCTCCCAGCCTTGATTGCATATCCCAAGGCATAATCACATTGCACAAGTCCTCTATTTTTTACTTTCGCGTTTTCCTTAGACGTGACACTATACCGATATGCATGTATGTACTTATACCTTTTCATCAGAATAACGTTTTATGTTTAAAAGTATAATTGTAGGGAAAACAGTTAATCGGAGAATCTTAGTCCCTTTGTGATTATAGTTTGTATATCTTATGTGATTTGTTATAATATGTTCACTATAAACAATGATGTGATACCAATCTGTAGCACCCCCGAACCAAGGATGGCGGAAACATCTGGGGGTGGAGGACTTCATGTATAGTATCACAACAAGAGTTTAATAGTGCTCAAAGCAAACACAACCATCATAAATATAATTGAAAAAGTTACACCATAATATGAGTTTACATGCTTCAAATTCAATTACACAATGATGACCAAAAATGAAATGTTTGACGATTTAATGTCCCATCCTCAAAAGCCGTAGATTTCCTGTTACACTGATTTCCTGAGAATACAAGTAATTTCAAAAAAGTGTCAACAATTATGTTGGTGAGATCATAAGTTATTGTTTAAAGAGTTTGAAATCCTTTGTTTGTAAATGTACCGTATACCAAAGAAAAATCCCTTATTTTCCTTTATAAATGTTATGTGGTCTTAAATCCCAAGACTGAGTGTGCGTGTGTGTTTCAAAATTTTAATGAAGTATGCAATTTTAAAGATATAAAACCCTTTTCTTAAAATAGAATCTCCCATAAAATTGAAGTTTTGTTAACTCCCTATGAGAGTCGCTATAACCATACTGTGACTAGATGACCTGCTACAATGTTTTTCAAACGTTTAAAATTTGTTATGACATTTGTCACCCGTAGACCTGTAGGTCCCGCTGTAGCTAGCAGCAAGGTGTGGGGTGTCAATCCCAATATAGATCTATACAAAATTATCACGCTCTCTCTACAAGAGACTCTGGTTATAACTTACAAGAATTTTAACCCGTACTCTAAGAGTACAATGAAGACGTGTTTCACAATTTACGTTAACGAGTTTATGTGTAGAATGTTAAGTAATGTATAACTATGCTTCTTACGTTCCATCTTGTATGTTTGTAATGCTAAAGGAATTTTACCATATAGAGAGTACCTTCTATTATTTAGTTGTAACTTAACAGAAAACATATGTAAAATATGAAGTCATCAAAGACAAACACTTTGCTCAACATGTTACAAAGTGTTATGAAGGTTGTACGCTGTAAACTAGTTTTTAACCTTTCTACCCTGTTTTAGAAAAACCATAGAAAAATCATACGAAGTCTAAAACCAAATCCGTAAACTCTCAGAGTTTAGAAAATATGTCTATTTTGTTCACGAAATTTATTATGATTTTTAGAAGTCGCTAACTTGTGTGAAAATGTTCATATTTACAGACTAGTCCGGATTCATTTCTAAAATGATAGACAGTTTTGTAAAAATCACCATAAATTGTGGAAAATTTTTATGGAGATGTCCAAGTAGTCATTTTAAAGGTATAAACCTGAAATTATTTCATATGAAATAGTTTTGAAGGATATTAAGTTTAGGACAGTCAAAACAGTCCGTAAATAGGACTCAACTTTTCTATGAAAAGATTGTGTATGAGTTTGAGTCATATTAAGGTGTGTTAACTTGTACTCACCCCATAAAAATTAAGGTAAAGATGAAAATGTATGGGTATAAACTCACCTTGAGTGAATTCCTTAGATGAATGCTAAAGAGAAAGGGTTCCTGAGTCAAGATCACTTGGTAGAAGCTTGGAGAGTTGAAGATCTAAGAACAATTATGGTGACCTTTGTTATGAGAGTTTCATAATCTGATTGAAGGAGTGAAAATTGTTCAATGTAGGATGAGAATACTTACTAAATGAGGGTAAAAAGCTCAAAAGCAGCCACAGAGTCTCCAGTTCTTAGAGTGGGAAATGAGAGAGAAGTGTTTGTTTCTTGGTGAGAGTGTGAGTAAAGTGGAAGGGGAGATGGGGGTTTCCAACTTTTGATCAAGTTACCAGCTGGAGGAGAGGTGTGAGATGACAAATAGTTGACTAGGTATGGATGAATGGTGACTGAGGGTTGTCCTATGCGGGTATGGGGGTTAGCTTGAGTCACACTCCATGGAAAAATCATCACTCTAACTCAATATCTCACCTACTAGATATTGTTCTTATGTTGAGATTTCCCTTAAAATGTGATTAAAATATGAATATATATATATATATATATATATATATATATATATATATATATATATATATATATATATATATATATATATGGTCTTATATGTCAAAATATAAGTATGAGTGAAAAACCCACACAAAAATCATGAAAAACGAGCTTAAAACGCAAAAGTGGTCGAAAACCAGGAGAAGGATGCGAACCTGCGAGGGTTTCGGACTGCTTAGTGGAGTTCCAGAGCTTCTTAGCAAAAATCTGTAGTCAATTGGGTATTCCGAAGTCATTTGCTCAATTCCGAAAGTCCAGATCGAAGGGTTCCAAAGCCGGCTTGAATTTCCGAAGCAAGATTTGTTCTTCCGGTGCGAGGTTCCAAGACACTTGAAGACTTCAGAGTGGTGTGGTCCAAATGAGAGGCTTATTCTGGAGTGAAGAAGTTCCGAAGTTGAGGGAGGTGCGAAATTGTCCGGTTCCAAAGAGGGTTCCGGACCAAGAGGGTTCTTTTGGGTTTTCTCGTTCGGTTTTGGGCTGTTTTCGACTAAGGAAGGTACATAGAGAGATTTGGGAGAGATTTCACATGCTTAGAGAGATTTAGGAGAGATTTCACATGTTTGGAGAGATTTGGAAGATATTTCACATGCTTGGAGAGATTTGTGAGAGATTTCACATACTTGGAGAGATTCGGGAGAGATTTCACATGCTTGGAGAGATTTAGGAGAGATTTCACATACTTAGAGAGATTTGGGAGAGATTTCACATACTTGGAGAGATTTGGGAGAGATTTCACAAACTTGGAGAGATTTGGGAGAGATTTCACATACTTGGAGAGATTTGGGAGAGATTTCACATACTTGGAGAGATTTGGGAGAGATTTCACATACTTGAAGAGATTAGCAGTGATTTCACATACTTGGAGAGATTTGGGAGAGATATAGATACAATTGGAGAGATTGAAAGAAACTTTATCAGTGGCCTTTATTAATGTTTTTCTTCGTAGATCAAAGAATGTATGCTTAGCTACATCCCATTTTGAGTGTTATACACCCCCTAAGGGCATGTAATAGTGTTTTATAGAGTTGTTACTTCCCTCAATGTGGTTAGGGTATAGAATTTTGAACATTTGAAACTTTCAAGGGTTACTTTTGCATTAAGATTTTGAGTTACACATTAGTAAACATTAAGTAATCCCCAACATATTAGCACTAGTTGAATTAACCAGTTTGAGTTGTTGACTTTCTTTGACTTTGACTTAACCAGAAAGTGACTGTTGTCATAGTTGCAAGTTAGCAATGTTAATTATAGAAAACAAAATATTTCAATTGGGAAAAAAAGTTATTTTGCTATAATTAAGGGAGTGGAAATTATAATTCACTTCAATTCTAAAAGGCTTAGATTAAGGTTTTAATTATATTTAGTTAAAGATATATATATATATATATATATATATATATATATATATATATATATATATGTACACACACACACACACATATATATATATATATATATGAATTTTATGTTGGAATGGCTCAACATAAGATTGCATTTAGAAATAGAAATATTATAGCAAAAGATTGGTCTAGTATCATGTCTTTATGAATCGTGTCCCATATGCTTCAGCTATAGGATCGATTGCATGTGCTATAATATTCATTTGTTCTAAATTTTTCCAATTACCCAGAGCATTAAGAGGGAAAAGTACTAGAAATAGATATGATTAATTTGATTAAGCATTTGTTGAGGACAATCTAAGGTTTACCAAAGATTATTTGCTCAGGGACAGTTGGAAGTTTAGTGTTAATTTTGGAAAGACCATATTGACATATTCTGAAAAGAGGCAAATCTTGTTTAGGAGTAATAGTCAAAAGGGGAATATGGAAATGTTCCCATAGGTGGAAGTTATTCATTAAATCTATGTAAAATTAGGAAACTTAATGCAAGAAGAATGTTCAAAGGCAAAATACTTTTAATATGAGACTTCGGTTCCATGGAGGTGATCTCTATTTTAATACTCTGCAATGTCTGTTGACAAGTCTTTGTGACTTTGTGCATAATCATTACAAGAGGACCAATGCATATAAGTTTAGAATCTAACAAATTTGGGTAAATGGCAGGAATTTGGAATTCTTGCAATTGCAGTAAGGATTTGGGATTGTGAAATGATTATCATTGGAATTATGTTCAATCGATCTATTTCACAGAATAAAGATCATAGACAAACTTAAGTGTGCATACTTGGTGTATGGCTTAACTAATGTTTGGAAAAATATAGTGTGCATACTTGGTGTATGGCATGACTAGTATTTAGAAAAAAAGCGTAGTGTACATGCTTGGAGCATGGGACAACTATTGTTTTAATTCAAGTATAAAGTTCATAGTTTGAAACAGTATATAACGAATGATGGGTAATCAATATGGTGATAAATAAAATATGTTTTATTTATATTCATAAGTTCTGAAACCATATTGGATTCGATTATTCTTGTGTTTCACTTTGCATGTTTTGACTTCCAGAATAACTAAGTCGCTCTTCCTGAATGACTAAGTTATTCAAACCATCCATAGTCGGTCATATGTTGGAAGTAGATATGAATCAAGACTGTTATGGGTTGGCTTGTAGAGGTCTAAGATGTTGGACAAAGTGGTGCTACAACACTCATGAGTGCTCATAATTTCTGAGTATTAGATTCAACCCACTCTCACTGGTATCACTTCATGGAATTTATCTCGAGTGATCGTGAGACGGTAATATCATATAAGTCTTCAAACCTAGAGATATGACTTGTTGCCTATGATTTGGTTATACATTGATTGTACGTAAACGCATTGGTAACTCAATGTTATAAAACGAGCCTTTGTATATAATTCAACAAGTAGTAGAAAAAACATATGAGTCAAAGTTTATCAGTTCCTTCTTGGATTAGAAGCGATATCTTGGCCCCTCAATGATTTTGTGTTGACCCATATACCGGGCCCGGTAAGAACTAAGTTGATGTGTTCAAATAATTTATATGTCAAACTAATCGGAAATCGAGAAACAACCTAATGGACAATAATAAGACATTGTTCCATGTATTTGTCCAGCTGATATCAAGAATAGGGGATTATATGATCACTTATCTTAAATGGCATATCATTATCATCTCAGTTCCACGAGACCTTGAAAGAGCTACGATTACTGGCCGGTTCCTGAAGTTATTCTTGCAGATATAGTTATTAGACTTATCCAAGTGGGAGACTATTGGATTAGGTGTCTAAGTTCATAACTATTTTTGATATGTACTTGACCCGGTTGGCATGGTCCATTTGGGTTGCTTGGCATCATGCACTTGGATAGACCAAAATGAGAGAAATAACACTTAAGGTTTATTAATATATTATAAGTTCTAATATATTAATAATATTATTTAATTTGTATTGATGAATAATTAATTTGGAATTAATTAAGTGATCAAAAGAAGACTAATTAAATATATGGGTCGATTGTGTAAATCACACATACTTGTATAGTGGGCTAATGCTTCATGGTTATCAAGTTGGGCTAAAACCCATAGGATGCTCCATGGTGTGTTTGAACTCATGGATCATGGAAATGAAGAGCTATGTCTAGTTAGGGTTTACATGGTGTAACCCTACTTATGACATACTATAAAAGGAATATGTGAGCAACCAAAATCAGCACTAGTGTGAGAACAAGAGGGCATAGCCGATTTTAGAAGTGTTCTATTTCTCTCAAGATTATTCCAAATGTATTTGGTGTTGTGTGAGACATTTGAGGCATTGAACTTCAGGTGCTAGGATCATAAGGTTCTCAAGGAATCCAAAAAACTAAAGGTATATATTTCTTACTATCATTTATGCTTAAAAGTTCCCCATGGTATGCTAGATAGTTTAAGAGCCTTGGAAAAACAATTTTGCATGTATCATAGTAAAACATAGTTCCAAGGTTTCTAGGGTTGCATTTACACCTTAGGAGTGTTAGAATGCTCAAAACCCAACAATAAATCGAGTGTGCAAACTGATGCTCGATCGCTCGGTCATTGTGTTTATAGATTATATTTTGGTGTACTCCAAGACCAGAGACTAGCATGAGGAGCACCTCCGTGAGCTATTGGGGAGTTTGGAGCCGAAAATGATTGTATGCCAAGTTCTCAAAGTGTGAGCTTTGGTTACGAGAGGTTCAGTTCCTTGGAAACCTTGTTAACTAGGAGAAGATTTTGGTCGATCCAGCCAAGATCGAGGTGGTTATGTAGTGGGAGATTCTGAAATCTCCCTCGAATATCAGGAGCTTCTTGGGATTGGCAGGGTACTACCGGAGATTCATACAAGATCTCTCCAAGATTGTGGTACCCCTCGGTTTTCTAATGAGGAA
Organism: Lactuca saligna; assembly: GCF_052625555.1. Taxonomy (NCBI): domain Eukaryota; kingdom Viridiplantae; phylum Streptophyta; class Magnoliopsida; order Asterales; family Asteraceae; genus Lactuca; species Lactuca saligna. The sequence continues at coordinate 209,512,164 of NC_136420.1, forward strand.
GGGGGTGGATTTTTGGTGGGGCCCTGAGCAGTAGATTGCATTTGAGATTTTGTGACAGTGACTCTGTGAGGCGCCAGTTTTGACACTCCCTAATGGAGTTGAGGATTTCGTGGTGTTCTGTGATGCATCAATCATCGGATTGGGAGAAGTCCTTATGTAGAGAGGACGGGTGATAGCCTATTCATCGCGATAGTTGAAGCAGGATGAGATGAGATATCCCACACACAATCTGGAGTTAGGAGCGATGGTATTCGCTCTCAAGATTTGGAGACATTATCTTTATGGGGTCTGCTGTACCATATATACGGACCACAAGAGTCTGAGCTATTGGTGGTCGTGCATTAAGAGAGAGATCGCATGGTATATTGAGAGGTGCTTGACTTGTAGGATGGTCAAGGCTGAGCATCAGAGGCCAGATGAAAAGTTGCAACCTCTGGAGGTTCCCATGTGTAAATGCAAGCAGATCATGATGGACTTCATCACCAAGTTGCCAAGAACGGCAAAGGGCTTCGACGCTATATGGGTCATCGTGGATCGATTGACTAAGAGTGCCCATTTTCTGCCCTTTCAGGAGAACTCATCGGCCGAGAAGCTGGCCGATATATATATATATATATATATATATATATATATATATATATATATATATATATATATATATATCCACATGAACGTTGCTCACCACGGGGTACCGGTCTCTATTGTCTCAGACCGTGATGTTCGATTCACCTCCCGTTTCTGGCAGAAGTTCCACGAGGAACTAGGCACGCGGCTGCATTCCAGTATTGGTGTTCCACCATTTGAGTTGTTGTATAGACGGAGATGCCTCACCCCATTCTGTTGGGGTGAGGTTCGTCACAGGGTGATAGGTTGGACCGAGGTAGTTCTACAAACTACCGAGAGGATTCAACAGATCAGGCAGCGGCTGCAGACTGCTAGGCGCCGATCTGAGTTGGAGTTTTAGGTTGGTGACATGGTACTATTGAATGTCTCTCCCTGGAAGGCTGTGATTCGCTTCAGAAAGAGTGGGAAGTTGGGTCCCCGATACACTGGACCCTTTCAGATTATTGTCAGGGTTGGCAAGGTGGCATATAGATAAGGATGTAGTGTTGTCATTAGATGATATTCATGTCGACAGGCGCCTGAATTACGTGGAGAGGTCAGTGGTCGTTCTAGAGAGGAAAGTGAAGGTTTTATGGAATAAGGAGGTACCTTTGGTAAAGGTACAATGGGAACATCGGAGGGGATCCGAGTAGACTTGGGAGGCGGAGGCCAAGATGCGGGAACATTATCTAGAGTTGATCACCATAGAAGACTTTAAGGACGAATTCTAGTTCAAGTGGGGGAGAATAATAACATCCCGACTCCCAAGTATGAATTTCAAAAAAATTTATACATCATTTAAGACCTACTCGATGACCTGTAGGCCCCAAGTCGTGGTGTAGAAATTGATCAGGCCACGTGGTTTATGGAACCTACTAAAAGAGTTTGAGGACCCCAACTCGGCAAATTGAGGCTGTGCATGAAAACCCTAATTTTTAGGGTTTGCACCTTATTTAAAGGACCATAAGTCCCCTTCACCAACCTCCCTTACCACTTTACAGTCAAAATAAACCTTAATCGAGCTAACCTTCCATTCTTGAGAGTGTGTAAGGCTAAAGAGTGTGTGTTTGGTGCATTCCTTGAAGAAGGTTGAAGTGGTGAGTGCATAACTAGAGGAAGGGGTTGTAGATTTGATATTTTCATTGTTGTAGAAGCTATCTTGAGGTATAAAGCTGCTAACTTGACCTTTCATTTCTTAGATCTCCTCTCATGAAAGAAAATGGTCATTTTTGGTACATTTTGGAGTCATTCTCGGATTAGGGCTTGTCATTAGGACATGGCTTTAACCCCTTTAGGCCTCCTTATGCCTAAAGAGTCAAGCATTGTGAAGTTTTATCCAACTTCCATGCCCTAAACCTATTATTAAGCTTAGTTTTAGTGTTTTAATCCCTTTGAAGCCTTGCATTCACGTAAAGTTAGCAACTTTACGTGGTATCTCAGTTCTAAGAGGCTAGATCTATATTTTGGAGCCTTAGAGTCGACTAAAAAGGGCTGAACTCATGAAGACAGCAAAACTCGACGAGTTGCTTAGCCAAATCGATGAGTTGGATAAGGATTTTCCTGCATTCTAGATTCTAAGTGGATTTGACGAGTGGTTGAGATGACTCAGCGAGTTCACTAAGGTTTTCCCGGTCTTCTGAACACCGAAGAAATCGATGAGTTACTCGGGTAACTCGGTGAGTTGTCTCGAGCGTTTCATAATCTTATGTGTTATGAAGGAAGTCGACGAGTCAGTAGGTGAGCTCGACGAGTCATGTCAACATGGACTATTGACCATGACCGTTGACTTTGACTTTGACCATGGTTGACCAAGTTTGACTTCTGGAGGTATGTTGGTAATTTGGGATTCTAATGGAATTAGTCATGTGGGGAATAGAAGCAGTTGAGTTTGGAGCTGAGAGTTGGGGTTTGATCTGCTTGATTCAATAGTACTTGTAAGGTGAGTTTTCCTCACTATACTAACAGGGTCGAAGGCACCAATGCTGACACTTTTGGATTGTTATCGTGGTTATCGCATGACGATATGCTTAGTGATCTGTTAGATCTGTATCCTGGTATATAGAATGATGTTATGTTTATTAATCTGTTAGATCGGTCTGACTGTTTGTACATGCTGGCATTTGTTATCTGTGTGTTGATTGTATGCTTGCGGGTGGGTTGAGGTGGTCCCGCTTTGTGTTGTAGGCCAAGATACTCGGGGCGGCCAGGATAGACTAAAGGCCCAATGGGGAATACCAGTCAAGCTGAAGGCCCGAAGAACGGTCCAGATAGGCTGAAGGCCCTATAGGGTGGACCATACATGTTGAAGGTTCTGAGAGTGGGTCAGATAAACTGAAGGCCCGGTGAGGACGCTCCAGTTATACTACAAACTCTATATGCATGTTGTTTGTTATGATATTGTCCATGTTTGTATGCCGTTGGTATTTTGGAGGAACTCACTAAGTTTTGGGCTTACAGTTTTAGATTTTGTTTCAGGTACTCCAGATGATCGCGGGAAGGCGAAGTCTTGACCGTGCACCTACTCACATTTTATGATTTTGATTTTTAGGATACTCTGATATGAAAATATTTTGAAAACCTTTTGTAATAAATAATGGTTTTTGGATACTTGAAAAAGTTTTAAATTTTTATGAATTTTATGGATGTTACATGAACGCTTGCTCTTCTTCCTCCTCAACGACCTGGAATCATTTGAATCATCTGAATCAACAATGAGAAGAATTTGAAGATGAATGATGGAAAAGAAGGTAAAGGAGAATAAGGTAAACAAGACGCAAGAAAACGAAGGCCAAATACGACTGGAGGGGTGATCTACACCGGAAAAACAGGGTGAAAACAAAAATCAACAAAATCGCCTAAGAGAATCCGTGAATTTTAGGCAAAAGACCACCGGGTGTTTGGGATTTTGCTTCAATGCGGGGTTTTGTAATTTCTTGGGAGTGCAAGTCGATCGCCGACAGGTAGAAAAAGTTTGCAGAGAGAAGGGAGGGAGGCATAAAGGTACGACGGGTGGAGATTAAGAGGAGAGAGTGCAAAGGTAGAGGAAGACAAGTGTTCAAAATTGTTGGCGGATTTTTTTTGCCCCTTAGCTATTAAGGAGATGCGCGCTCTTAAGACAAATATAAAGCGACTGCAATTTTAGGACACACAAATATACATGTGTTAAATACTTCAAATTTTCAAAGACAGACATTGTTTTAGGACACGCAGTTTTACGCGTCTTAAAGCCAATGTATATTATAGTTCGTGTGTCATTAAAGGCCTATATTCTAATATTATTAGTCATTTGTTGACCTAATAGTCCATGAACAATATGTTAGTATTCATTGATTAATATTAGAAGTGCATTGTTGTTTAATATTGAAAAGTATAGCACGTTGGTATTTTTTGCTTAAAGTTAATAGTACATTGTTGTTTTTGGGTAACAAACAACTTGAAACATATATTATATTTGATACGCTTTTACCTAGTGATGCGCTTCTTCTTCACTTATACTTGATCTCGTTTCCGTTTCACTTATACCTATTAACGATTCCACTTCGGGGTACACTTATACTTGATGACACTTTTGCTTCACGATTTGCTTATACATCACGAGTCGGTTATTCCACACTATTCGTTTAGACTTCACGATTTGTTTATTCCACACTATTCGTTTACACTTCACGATTTGGTTATTCCACACGATTCGCCTATACATCACGATTCGGTTATACATCACGATTTGGTTATACTTCATGATACGTCTCCACTTCTTACACACTCAAACGTAGTTCGATGTATGCCTATGCTTGGATAGATGTATATAAATAATGGTTGAAGGAATTAGGAAGTCTTGTTCGCCCTATTTCCTTTTCTTCGTTGAGATGTGGTCTGGTGGGATCAGATGTTTGTCCGATGGTCGTTTGATTCATTAGTCATATATTATGTATACATGCATAGACATACAGGTTTACATTAGTCAGTTCAGTTATGAGTCTCTACCGCTAGTTCCACACTTATATCGGAAACCCACTACCCACTATTTGGGATGCATCTTCGGGACACGACCTTCTCTGTCGTCTAGTTGGTAACCAAAGTCTCCTATAGGGAGATCAGACATTGTGTGTACAGATCTATACGGGATTGACACCCCCGCCCCCTGACTGCTAGCTACAGTCCACGACCTACCAAGCCAAGGGGTGACAAATGTCATATTTTATATAGACACTTGCAGGGCATCAAGTACTCTAGTGTCAGTTAGTATGGTTACGAGTATCCCAGGTTACCTTATAATTCATCGCCTTAAGGTAACGGTATTTCACACTGTATGCTGGAAACCCACTCTCAGAGTCACACTGTTTTTAGATCTTACTAGTTGTATCTTTCATTTGATACTGTCTAGGGTCCGTATCCTCTGTTTAGACCTTGCCAGTTGTACCTTTCATTTGGTACCATCTGAGGTTCGTGTCTCCCTTTGTTAGACTGAGCCAAGCGTGTCGTCTGTTCGATACTCTCCTGGAGTCTATGGTTCCTTTTGACTTAGTCAACAGTCCTCACTGCTGAAGCATATGTTATTTTCCCTGATTTCTCTTGCTTTCTTTGATAGTCAAATTCTGTATTTTGATAATGATTGCGATTAAGGGAAAACTACATTTTACCACATACTCCATCCAGTCTTGGTAGAAGACTGCTTTTATTATAGAAAATATAGGATTTTCTGGAAAGGACTCTAATCTATTGGATACTCTAGCTTTTATGTTTATGTCTAGAACTTGAACGCTTGCTCTTTTTCTCCTCCTCGACTTGGAATCATTTGAATCGTCTAAATCAATGATGAGAAGAACTTAAAGATGAAAGATGGAAACAAAGGTAAAGGGAAAAGGTGAACAAGATGCAAGAAAAACGAAGGCCAAAGACCACCAGATGGGTGATCTACACCGGAAAAACAGGGTGAAAACAAAAAATCGACAAAATTGCCTAAGAGAATCCATGAATTTTAGGCAAAAGACCACTGGGTGTTTGGGATTTTGCTTCAATGTGGGGTTTTTTTAATTTTTTGGGAGTGCAAGTTGATCGCCGACAGGTAGAAAGGGTTTGTAGAGAGAGAAGGGGGGAGGGAATAAAGGTACGACGATTGGAGATCAAGTGGAGCGAGTGCAGAGGTAGATGAAGTCGGGTGTTCAAAATTTTAGGGGATTTCTTTTTTGCCCCCTACCTATTAAGGAGACACGTGTTCTTAAAAAAATATGAAGTGACGACAATTTTAGGACACATAAAAATACATGTGTTAAATCCTTCAAATTTTCGGAGAGAAGACATTGGTTTTAGGACACACTTTTACATGTCATAAAGCCGATGAATATCATAGTTCAAGTGTCATTAAAGGTCTATATTCTAATTTTATGGGTCATTCACTGACCTTATAGTCCTTGAACAATATGTCAGTATTCGTTGCTTAATATTAGAAGTAAATTGTTGTTTAATGTTTAAAAGTATAGAATGTTGTTATTTTGTGCTTAAAGTTAATAGTACATTGTTGTTTTGGGGTAAAAACAACATAAAACATATATTATAGATTTTGTAGGAGTTTATGTTTGTTTCATAAAATATGTTGTTTTAATTTTTTTTGCATATAATAGCAATATTTCTGCATTTATATAAACATTTTATTTGCATCTAATAACAAAATATTTTGTAAAATAAATACCAAAAGTGATGACATCGATAAGGATGATAATAGGCAATAACGGCAATTTAATCACCGAGGACACTTTAATCAGAGACATATCAATACAGCGACAATATTGTGGGCGACTTCAATGGCAGGAGACATATATGTAATAATTATGACACCAATAGGGGTGACATAATGAGCATCAACGACGAAACAGTAACTGTGAACTGACTTGTTTGACAAGGAGCGTTTGAAACTTTTAATTTATAACGCTTGACAAAGCGTTCATTTTTGAACAAAAAATCTTATTTGAAACTACAAACTTTTAGTGTTTATACTATAAAAAACGTTCCAAATTTAAAAGTTATATCTCGTAAATTTTAATAAAACGATACCAACTACTTGCTATCAAACTTTCTGTTATCTACTAATTTTTGCCAAACACACCAACTACCACGTTTTTGTTGCTAAAGCCTTTGCAAACTTCTAATTTACAATTCAAAAGTTTTCAACCTCGGCTCCCAAAAAATGGAGAATAATGATTAAGCACGAATACCAAAGTGCACTACAAATGAGATAAGGTAATGACGTCAGAGCATTATCTAACCAACGACGTCTGAAACTAAGTCTATAAAGAGGCACATACATACACAGCCAATCATAAAAAGGTAAAATGGCCCAAATTTGTCAGTTTTTAATAGTTTTTTCAATATATTTTCTGTGTTTTTCTGTGGCAAAGAAGCATAATAATCAGATCACCAAACTCAACAAATTGACGGAGTCAAGAAGATCAGAGAATCCGCCAGCTGGGGAACCATGGACAGAAGAAGATATTTCAAACTTCTCTCCTGTACTTTCTATTGAACCTCAACAAGGATCAAAGGAAGCAGATAGGGTTGACAGGCTGCCAGGTCAACCACAAGTGGACTTTGATCATTTTGCTGGCTATATAACAGTCGATTCAAAGGCTGGAAGGGCATTGTTCTATTACTTTGTTGAATCACCTCACAATTCATCAACCAAACCTCTCCTCCTATGGCTCAATGGAGGTAATGCGTTTTTTGTTTCATTCTACTGCTGAAATGGGCCCATGATAAAATATAATATTACATTTTGTCCTAACCAATTTTTGGAATCAATGTGAACTCAACTTTAACTTTTTGTTCCACCAAAAAAAGATGCCACTAAAATAATGCTTGCAAAAAGACATGAATATCATTTATTCTCATCATGGAATATTATATGATAAATCATCATCATTTACATGTGCTGAAATTGATCACTAGTAATGAAGGTATTATACAGGGCCAGGATGCTCGTCGTTTGGATACGGAGCCATGGAAGAACTTGGACCCTTCCGAGTCAACAGTGATGGGAAAACACTCTATCGCAACGACTATGCATGGAGTACTGGTAACACAAATTTATTCCTTTAAAAGCTGTCATGTTGCTGTTTCCAAAATCACAACGTAAAACGTACCCTAAATCCTGAAAATCCGACAGTGGCTAATGTACTATTCTTGGAGTCGCCTGCTGGAGTGGGGTTCTCATATTCAAACACATCGTACGCGACAGGAGACAAGCAAACAGCTAAAGACTCATACACTTTCCTCATCAACTGGCTTCAAAGATTCCCCGAATACAAATCCCGAGATTTCTTTATTACAGGTGAAAGCTACGCAGGTCACTACGTACCTCAACTCGCATCCCTCATTCTCTCCGAAAACAAGAAGACAAACGCAACGATTATTAATCTACACGGGATTGCAGTAAGCATTTTTTTTCATACATGGGGCTTCACATGGAATGAACCAGGGGCTCGTTTGTGCAAAAGTCGTATTAATTTGCTCTCCCCATCATGAACAAAAAAAAAAAAAAAAACCCTACACTTGTGAAATGATCATGTCTTGTACGCAATAAATTATTTTTTGTTTTTTTGTAGATTGGGAACGCTTGGCTAGATGACAATATATCTAATCAAGGGATGTTCGACTACCTATGGACACATGCCCTAATCTCCGATGAGACAAATGCAGGAATTAAAAAGTACTGTGACTATGTTTCTGGGAATTTCCCAGAAAAGTGCAGTCAGTATTTAAATCAAGGAATCAGTGAAATTGGTAGAATTGATATATACAATATCTATGCGCCACTATGTGATGGAACCAGAAAAAAACTTGATCAATCCACTGGATCTGTAAGTCTTTGATTCCATTAAACAATAATACATAGCATCCGACTTTCAAAATCTAGATAAAATTAATGTAATAACGTATCCTGCGATTTTAATTAATTGAACTATCTTTTAAAAAGATGATGAATTGGAACTAGGTCAAGAACTTTGATCCTTGCTCTAGTCTTTATGTGACTTCGTATCTGAATCAAGCAAAAGTGCAAGAAGCTTTGCATGCCCGAAATACCTCATGGAGACATTGCAGGTACCACTTTTCTTATAATTATATACGTCATGGCTAAGAGATAAACTAAATGGCGGACTATTTATTTTCTTATATATGAGCAGCAGTTTTGACAGCTGGCCAGATAGCCCAACGACTGTTTTGCCTATTATCAATCAACTAATTGCATATGGTATTAGTGTCTGGATATACAGGTCAGTCTACCCAGTTTACACCCTATTCTATTTTTCGTTTACTTAAAGCAGAGATATGACTTTAATCTAATTAATAAACTATATGTGGGTGTTGCTTTTTTTAATATAATGCATGAAGTAAGACTGAGTGATGAAAAAAACAAACAAACAATGAAAGGAGCTTTTCCCCATGTCCTACCTTTCTTCGTATATTTTTTTTTTGAAACATCATTTATCCAAAAAAAATACAGGGCTATGAGTATCCACTGTAAGAGCATATTGATTGAGTCAAATAAGCTATAGAAAGTTATCTTTTGTAGGAGCTTTTTCATTCCTAAACATTTTTTGCATTCTTTGTAATGTTCCAAGCTTAACGGATAGAGTTTTTTCATATATATAATATTATTTTATTCATTAGATTAAAAGCATTCACAATAGGAGCTCATTAGGAGTTTTTTTCATTTGCATAACTTTTTTTTTTTATCATTATCTTGGTACGGCCCAAAAATAAGCTCTATGAAAAAGCATTACATAAGTTAAAGTTTTCATTTCTTAAGTGGGCACCAAAAGTATTAGTGAAAAAGCTTTGAAAAAGCTTTTTGCTATTGTAGATGCTCTAAATCGTCTTAGATGCTGTAATTAGATATTGATAACACCCATAAATAAGCTTTGTGAAAATGCTTCCTTATGGGTGTTGATGTGGGGATGATGTGTTGATTGTACTTATAAAAGCACCTTACAAGCTACTCCTGATTCACGAAAATTTTTCAGTGGTGACACTGATGGAATTGTCCCGATAACAACCACAAGGTATTCCATAAACAAGTTGAAGCTTCCAGTAGAGTCTGCTTGGAGGCCATGGTACTATAATAAAGAGGTAAACAATATTTGAAACATTAATCACATCGAATAACAGCCTAGGAGCAAAAAAAAACTATATTAAAAAATAAATAGTACCATATTAATAGACAAACTGAAAAAGTTGATGATAAAACTGTGATAGGTTGGAGGATATGTGGTAGGCTACAAAGGGGCTGTACTTACCACAGTGAGAGGTGCAGGGCATGCAGTCCCAAGCTACCAACCAGAAAGAGCATCGCAAATGATCTCATCATTCCTTCAGGGCAAACTTCCTCCATCTTTGACTGAATAATCTTTATAGGTTATTTACAGCATGCAAAAAGACAAGTTATAATCAAGTTGTATCCGACCATGTTGGAAATATAGAAAGGTCATTTACAGCATGGAAAAATTATATATAATAATAAATATGCCTCCTTAATCATTTCCTAAGGTTTTATAATAAACAAAATGGAAGGAAATTGGTCCACTGCAGGCAGAGTAAACCAGTTTTATTCCATTCCAAGGAAATTAATCACTCCATAATTATATCAAATTAGCACTAACATGGCAGAGATGTAACATTCGCATTGGATGAAATGTACGAAAGAACTGAGACATATACCATTTTGAAACAACGCATATGCCATCATGATGCACGTCAATTTTTAATTATAGTTGAGAAGTTGAATACAATTAAGGTGGGAAAGAGTGGAAAGTCTTAAAAAACACATAAACATATTTTCCCAATATCATCATCCATTATATCATTTGAAGATAATCAGAGAGATGGTTTTTAATCATACTTACATTCACAACCTCAATACAATATTCCTACTCTACCCTTGTATTTCAATTAACCTAATTTACAACAAGAACTAAGAACAGAAACAGAAATAAGAAACCCTACTTCTATATGTGAAGAGAGAATGAGAGAGGAGAAGTATGATAGTGTGTAAAATGAATCAACCGCACTACAATATACTCATCTAAGGGGGTGTTTGGGATTTCTTTTCAAAACCAAAAGTCATTTTTATAAAAGTTTTTTTCTTAAAAGTTCTTTTAAGGAGTAAAAGTTAAAAGTTGGTTTTAAAAGATACTTAGATAAAAATTATTGACTTTTGAATGTTTTTTACCTCTTAAAAGGCCAAAAGTCACAAAAAGATACAATTTTATGATTTTTGAAAAACTTTTTTTTTCTTCATGACAAAAAATTGTTTTCACAAGTTCTTTTTTAATTCTCAAACATCTTTTGAATCTTTTAACTTTAAAAAAAACTAAAAGTCTAAAAAAAAAAAAAAAAATCCCAAACACCCTCTAAGCCTTTAAGTACTCGGGTGAACGGACCCTTTTAACCCGTGTGCAAACCCGAACTTAAAACAGAACAAAAATGCATTGCAACCCACAAGAACCATTGGCAATACACAAACTACCCACAACTTAAACAAATAATAAATTTATTGATAAATTAACTTACATTTCAAACCCTACAAAACAAAGAATGTTAAGTTTGTACACCAACATATATTTTTAACAACCCTTCTTAAACTTAACATTTAACAAAACATTAACTATTACCAAGACGATTAACCAAACCAATTTCTTTTACTTAAAAAATATGTGGCAAAGAACTTAAAAACTTGGTTAAAATATCAGCTCTTTGTTTAGAAGAATTTATTTTTTCAAATTTTTAAAACCCTATTAGTAACTTTTTCTCTAACAAATTGCAGGTCAACTTCAAAGTATTTTTTTTCTCATGGAAAACTAGATTTAAAGAAAGTTTTATAGGAGATTCATTATCACAGAAAACTTTAACAAGAGTTAAACCATTAATTCCCAAATCAAACAAAAAATTCAAAATCCACATTATCTCACAAGTAACAGAACCTAAGGCCCTATACTCAGACTCAGTAGAAGAACTTGAAACAGTTGCATGTTTCTTACTTTTCCAAGATACCAAAGAGTTGTCAACATAAACAAAACAACTAGTAACTGACTTTCTAGAAGATAACATTTTGCCCAGCCAGCATCAACAAAACTCATTAAGTCAAATGCATCTGTTTTAACAATATAAACACCTCTACGAGGACTACCATTCAAATATCTAAGCAATCTGAAACCTATATTCAGATGAGACTTATGAGTCTTATGCATGAATTGACTAAGAATTTGTACACAATATGAAATGCCAGGTCTAGTAATAGTAAGGTATATCAACTTTCCAATTAACTTTTGAAATTTAGTCATATTTTTTAACAAAGGATTATCTGAATCAGAACTACTTTTCGGAACAATGTATGCTTCTAAATGAATTAAAGCAGGTTTGTAACTCAACATACCAAACGCATGCAAAAGTTTGATACAGTACTTCCTTTGATTTAAACAAATTCCTTGAATTATATTCAAAACCTCAATGCCAAGAAAATAATTCAACATCCCTAAATCTTTTATCAAAAGTTTTGAGTTTAAAAAAGATTTTACACTTTGAATTTCTGTTTTATTATTTCCTGTAAAAATTATATCATCAACATATACCAACAAAACAAAAATAGAGTTGTTTCTATTCCTAACAAACAATGAATAGTCATTCACACTTTCTAAAAAACCATAACTAAACAATTTAGTACAAAGTTTTTCATTCCACTTTCTAGGGGCTTGTTTTAACCCATATAATGACTTAACTAGTTTGTAAACTCTTGTATCCCCTTCTGAATGATAGCCTGGAGGAAGGTTCATAAAAACTTCCTCAGAAAAATCTTCATAAGAAAGGCATTATTTATGTCAAGTTGATATAAAGGCCAAGATCTATTTATAGATAAAGACAAAACTATACTAACAGTAACTATTTTGGCCACACGAGAGAAGGTTTCTTGATAGTCTATACCTTCTTTCTGATTGTAGCCTTTGGCTACTAGATGAGCCTTATATCTATTAACCAAACCATTAGGTCTGTATTTAATTCTATATACCGACTTACATCCAATTGGCTTCCTATTTTTAGGTAAATCAACAATGTCCCAAGTATGATTTCTTTACAAAGCTCCCATTTCTTAATTCATTGCCTCTATCCAATTAGGATCAGAAAAGGCTTCATTAAAGTTCTTTGGTTCAACTGTTTTGTTAATATTAGAAACAAAACACTTGTTCTTTTCATTAAGAACAGAATAGTTAAAAGTACATTCTATAACATATTTACACTTACCCTCAACAATGTAATCATTAAACTTAACATGCATTCGAGACTCTCTTCTAGACCTAGGCACCCCTATAGACTATCCTAAGGAACGCAAGGAATCTAAGTGATTGCTTTCCTTAAAAATATTTAAAGTTCCTGGCATAGTCTCACTAGACAGAGGCACATATGCCTCGCTAGTCTGACTGTCACCATGTGTAGTATCAAGAAAGGTATCACTCAGATTCTCAGCTGCACTAGAACCATGAATCTGGTGATTAACACTCAGTTCATCCAAATTAATAACAACATTCATATATTTAGAACTCTCTATATCATCATCGGAAAAAGGGTCTACATGATTATCAAAAATAGGCTATTTATCAACAGTTATTGACTTCAACATAAAAGGAAATACAGATTTGTAGAAATTCACATCCCTGGAAAAAAATGGAATTTGTATCGAGACTCAGTAACTTGTATCCCTTTTCTTTTTAGAAGAATACCCACCAAAACACATTTTTTAGCCCTTTTCAGAAAAATTATCTTGACTATTTAGTTTAGTAGCAAAGCACAAGCTACCAAATACTCTTAAATGTCAAACACAAGTGGTTTTGTAAAAACTAGTTCATAAGGAGACAAGCCTTTTAAAACAGAAGTAGACATTCTATTTATTAAAAAAAATAGAATTAAGAACAACTTCTCCCCAGTAAATAACTAGAAGAGTATATTGAAATAACAAAGGCCTAGCAACATTTAAAATATATATGTGTTTCCTTTTAACCACCCCATTTTGCTGAGATGTATAGACACAAGAATTTTGATGCTGAATTCCATTAAGTTCGAAAAAAAGACTTCATCTTAGAATTTAGAAACTCAGTTCCATTATCTGGCCAAACAACTTTAATCTTCGAAGAAAATTGATTTAATAAAATACCAAAGAAAGAATTAAAACAATTATAAACTTCATATTTACTTTCAAAAGATAGACCCAAGTAGCCCTTGTGAAATCATCCACAATAGTCAAAAAGTACCTAAATCCTTCCCTGGTAGTCACTCCATAGGGACCCCATACATCAATATGAATTAACTCTCCAAGACTAGAGGAGCTATGATCACTAAGAGGAAAGGGTTCACAAGTTTTGGTTAGCCTTGTGACAGACATCACAAGGAGGAAGATTAGTATTAGCAAAATTAAGTTTATCTTTTAAACAATTTAAAGCTTGTTCAGTTGGATGACCCAATCTACTATGCTAAGTTAGTTTAGACACAAAACACATAGCAAAGTTAGCTTTATACGAACTAATACCTGAGGGAAAAAAATTAAGATAACATAATCCCCCAGTTTCTCTAGCATTCTCCACCACCTTCATTGATTGTAAATCTTGAATTTTAAACTCATGTTTATTAAAAACAACTTCAAAATTTATATCTTTGCACAATTTATGTACAGAAAGTAAGTTCACATTAAAATCAGGAACTGCAAAGACATCAAATAGTGTTAAGTTTTCATAAAACTATAAATTTCCAATTTTGTTAATTTTGGCACAAGATCCATTTGGATGAATCACAAGAAGATTCAATCTTGAAACATCAATAGTATCATCAAGAAGTAACTCAATTGAAGTCATATGTTGATTTGCACCCGAGTCAACTCCCCATTTTTGATGGTCAAAAGTATAATTATATGACCTAAAATGGAATACTTTCCATATTAGCACTCACAGAAGTATCCTCATAGACAGAAGACTTCTTATTAATGAGACTCAAGAACTTGTTGTATTGCTCACTTGTAAGATAGTGAGCACTACTACTCCCAGTGATATCTGAAGCAACACTAGAAGAAAAAGAACTACTATAAGGAATAGAATAGGAGCTACTAGAAAAAGATTTACTTTGACTCTTCATGTTATCACTATTAGTTTTATTCCTGAATTTAAAATCTTTTAGATATCCAATCAGTTTATAGAATCGTTCAATAAGGTGTCCCGTAAGTCCACAGTTTTTACATTGCAAGTTATAATTTCTTCCTCTGTTTTGAGTTATTATTTTGACTTCTCTTATCATTGAGTCTACTGTTAAATGCAGATGATTGAGTTGGAGACACTAGAGGAAGAGGAAAGAGCCCCATTATTTTTTATGAGACTCCTCTCTAGAGACAATAGAAAAAGCATATTTAACATTAAGGAGAGGATCCATCAAAAGTATGTGACTCTTGACTTGATTAAAAGACTCATCAAGACCACTTAAAAACTGCATTAACTTCATTAGCTTAGAAGGATCATTATACTTATTAGAAGCCTCACAAGTACATTCAACAAGATTTGTAAGACCATCGAATTCTTTCCAGAGATATCAAGTTTATTAACATATTTAGATAAGGAAGACCCATTTTGACTAAGAGAATTAATAGGCTGAGGAACATTAAAGATAACAGACCTATCTGCTTTATTATAAGTTTCAAATAGTTCATTCCAAATTCTTTTAGCAGATTCAAAACATGCAAAACCAGAGTAAATGAATCAAATAAAGAACCAAGGATCTAGGAGCAAAATTTTGCATTGGCATGCTCCCACTTCAAGGACAAAAGTTCGTCAATGGAATCCTTAGTCACTTTACCTTCAACAAACCCTAATTTATTTCTAGATGTAAGACTTCTAGTCATAGAACTACGCCATACACATAAATTTTCAGTCCTAGTTAGTTTAAAGTTTACAATTGTAGTAACAATATTATCAGAAGGATGAATGAACAAAGGATCATTGTAGTTTACAGACTCAGTCTTACAACCACTACTAGATTCAGAACTAGGTGCAGGTCCAATCATGATGCACAAACAAGAAAACTAACAAAACACAGACAATTATAATTCCTATAAGTCCAGATGGTCACCACAATATGTCGGGGCCCAAGACAAGAATCACAGCGCCACACAAAAGAAACAATCAAGACAAGAATCACACAAAAGAGATAATATAATAATTGGTGTACATAAGAGAACCAAGATCTATCAGAATCTATAGCTAGAAACAGAGGTAAATGGGAACAAGAAGGCTCACAAAACAACCGTGAACAGAAGAAGCAGGTCCACTCTTGTTACTTCATTCCCTTCAAGACTTAATGGTGATGAAATCCATTCTCAAGAGAGTTATTTCATAGAACAAGATAAATCGATCTTATAAGACGATGTTATGCAACCAACGATCTCCACTCGTAGATAACCAGTCAAACAAGGATCTCCACTTGACAACAAATCTGTAAGAATACAATGAAACTTACAATACCAAGATCTTAAAGAAGAATGAACACATAAATACTTTTACGAACGAAAAACTAGATCGAAAAAGAACAGCCAAACCCTTGACGATCACAGAAAGGTTCAACCACTAGAGAATCCAACAAAGACATCTAGGATAACCAACTATGAAGATCTAAACAAGTCGAATAAAAAAGCACAAGATCTAAACAAAAAATATAAACAGAAAAAGAACTACCTCAAACAAGTTGAGGATGATCGTACAATGTAATTTTTTTATGTTCATTGGTATTTGTTCAGACATAGCTAAGACCAGACATAGCTAAGACCACGATATAATAAGTTATTATCTCATTTACAATATATATATATATATATATATATATATATATATATATATATATATATATATATATATATATATATATATATATATATATATATATAATTTATGAAATCGAAAAGAACATGAATGACCCTTCAATTGAATATTCATAGGTATGAACTAAGTTGATGTTCAAACGTGATATTCTACGAAAATGACAAGAACATGAATTATAATTTAAAATTGAGTTATGAAATTGATAAGAACCTTGTACAACTCTTCCAGATCTTCATGAAGAAGTCAATATTGTATCTGTTGATGAGCCAATATTGATATCAATTTCCATTTCTCAAGTATCCATTGATGATCGATGACGGAATAGATGTTTGTTGATGTTCATAATTGAATTAGTAATGATTTACTTAAAAAATGTTTCAGTTTCAACTAGAATAAACATGGTAACGGTTTACCTGGGTTCTTTGATTTATGTTTTCCGTTCAAATTTGGTGGAAAAAATATATATATATTTTTTTATGTTTACTGATGATGCTTATTACCATATTTTTTTTTCATACGTTTAATGACAATCAACATGTGTTTTGGTATATTATAAAATGGTTTTGCGGTTCTATGTTTTTTATTGGTTCTATGTTAATCTCTCTCTCTCTCTCTCTATATACATATATATATATATATATATATATATATATATATATATATATATATATATATATATATATATATATAGTAAGGGTATACCAGCGTGATGCGGTGGTGGTGAATAGTTTCGTTTTGACGAATAGTTTATTTTTGGCTGATGGTTTCTAAATGGCTATTTGTTCCCTTTCGGTGGATGGTTTCGAGATGCAGTGACAACATAAATTTTTCGGAGAATATTTTTTGGTATTAATTAGTTATTTTTAGTTATTTTCATAGACTGATTCGGGTTATAACTAAAAGTACGTTGTTGATTCAGAATAAAATTAAAAATAAAAATATATTGTAATTTTATGTGAACATAAATATAGATGACTTCAAATAAAAATATGATGGCCTTTAACGTAAAAATTAAAATTAAGTTATTGTTTTAGGTTAAATTTATATGTTAGTTTTTTATTCTAAACGGTTAAGTGACATATCTCAATTAATTTTATTATTCATATATTTTGTAGCATACATCGAATTGATGGCAGTATTGTGCACTTGAATGAATATCAGCGATTCGTTTCTTTTCATCAGTTACTTTTCAAAAAATCATAGCTAGAAAGATGGTGTGGCCATCATTATATTATTGCATCAATGTTAGTTGTATGAATATTTTACACGTGCAACGCACTAACAACATATAATTATATTTCAGGCATGGATTAGATTAAGACAAAAAAAAGGTTCAAACAAGGACCAAAATGAAAATTTATTTGAAGATAGGGACCAATATGTAAATTGTTTTGGTCTAAGGGATAAAACTATCAAAAAATATAGAGTTTTGAAGATTTATAACCAAAAGAAGTTAGGTTGGATGTATCCAATCAAAATCATTGATTTATCAATTACTTTCAAAAAAAAAAATTAGTTATTCGTACTTGACAATTTGTCAAAATCTATCTTTTTAAGAGATTAATATAAAAATTTCTTATTATTTTGGAAAAAGTTTTAATAAAGTTTTAAAAGGAGTTTTTTTAGTAGAAAAGTCTCGATTATTTAATATTTTGTTCAAATTAATAAAAAAAATTCTTATTTATATTTGAATAGCAATTATATGATTTTCTGAAAATAATGAGACTTTTCTATTAAAAAAATTATGACTTTTTTAAAATTTTTATTAAAAATGTAAGACTTTTTTTTTGTGAATTTCCCAATAAAAAACTAATTAGATATGCAGGAAAAAAAAAGTTTTGCTATTAATCAAAATAGGTTGCAGCAAAAAAAAAGGTAATATACACGAATAATCACTTTTCTTTATATATTCTATAACTAGATGAATCCCTACGCGTTGCACAGCGAAGATCAAAAATATATTGTTAAAATATTGAAAAATATATGTTTAAAATGGTTATGTTATTGACATTAACTATGGGATAATCTTTTTACACTAATTTATATATATATATATATATATATATATATATATATATATATATATATATATATATATATATATATAATCTCTATTATTTTGAACAATAATATTTATTAACATCAACCCATATTCGTCATTAATAGAATGAAATATAATTATATATTTAGTATTATTTTTAACAATTATTATTATTGATTAAATATATTTTTACTTACGCGATCATTTTCTAATTTCAATAATGATGTTTATTTAAAATACAATTTATTTATAGCTAATTGTAATTTATAATTTGATGTTATTATCATTTAAAATTGTTATTTATTAATTTTAAACCACTTATTATTAATAATAAGTTAAAGAACACTTTTAAGAAACACTTAATATTATTATTAAAATGTAAAACATACACCAAATAATAAAGTGATAAGATAGATAATTTGCATTTTAAAAGAGACTTCCACGGATAATATGACATATCCATGTAATTTGATTTTATTATTTATAATTATTGCTTATTAATTTTAAAACCACTTGTTATTATTAATAAGTGAAAGAAACTTTTAAAAAACATTTATTATTATAATTAAAATGTTAAACATATACTAAAATATAAACTGATAAGATAGACGATTTGCATTTAAAAAAATGCTTACATGGATGATATGGATAATATGACATATCCATGATTTTTAATTAATTATTATTTTGAAGCAACACGAACATACAAACATGTATACAATAGTTAATTAAATATTATATATTTCACCTTCCATAACATATGATCGATAACATGAATCTAATCTAGTTTATATTAAAATTTCAACCACAACATACAATGATATTCTTAAAAGAATATTTAAATCAAGAAAATACAAAAAATAATTAGTATATAACAAACTTACAAATTAAAAACTTCAACATGATAACATGGCTCGAAAAATTATTCAAATCCCTTAAACCAATACAAAAAACTTAAACTTGTTTTCTTTGTGAATTTTGTATGTGATTTTTATTTGTGTGTCTACTCAAAAAGATTGATCTATTTATAGTAGAGTATCCATTAATTGTTTATTAAATATATTATATAAGTTATAAAACCTTTGAATTGTTAATCATTATTAAGAGACTTTTGAGTGACATTCTCAAAAATAGGAGGTTTCAAATGCATGAGGTGTTTGCAAATTTTTATGGAGGTTTCAAATGCATGAGGTTTAAGGAAAAATGATAGCTTTATAAGTATGTATGATCTTCTCTCTCTCTCTCTCTCTCATCATTGTACTATTCTTATCCAAATCTAATAAAACTTTTAAAAAACACTAATAAATATTATTTTTTTATTTTATTATTTGATAAACAATTTAATATAAGTGTTATATTTTCGATCTTTAATATAAACTAGCGGAAAAAACCCGGGCTTCACCCCGGGCCGTTTTTTGTGTTTTTTATGAAAAAATGTAAAAGTTTTGACTATAAGGATCGAAAGTGTCGAAATGGCTAAAGAATTAAATAGGTTGGCATTGCCAAGTTTTTAGAAAAGGGATGAAAGTTGTCAATTCCTTAAAGTTTTGTGAGTAAACTTTAAATATTAAAAGGTTCCTAAAAAAATATAAATTTTTTTATTGAAATGACCAAAAGTTTCAAAATAAAAAAGTTTTGACTGTAAGGACCAAAAGTGTCAAAATGGCTTAAGAATTAAAGGGGTTTGAATTAACAAGTTTTTAGAAAATGGATAAAAGTTGTCAATTCTTTAAAGTTTTGTAGTCAAAGTTTAAATATTAAAATGTTCCTAAAAATGAAAAAATATTGATTGTAATGACCAAAAATGTCAAAATGGCTAAAGTTAAGGGGAAAAGTTGATAAAAAAGAACATGCATATTTACTATTAATGTGGCCAATGCAAAGAAACAAAAGTAAGGTGTCAAAAGTCTAAAAAATGAAAAAATTTGTGGTGAAACTCTGAAAAGCCAAAAGTATACTATTCTTAAAAGAACTCTTTTTTAATATAATATATAATATCTATATTAATTATGTAATATATTTAAAGATTAGTTTATATAAAAATATTCAGATAGTATGTCTTCCATTTTAATAAAGTTATATCTATATTTATCTATATCTATATATACTTATAAATACACATTTTTACTTACACTACATCCATTTGAAACATCCATGTCTTTTCAATTTCTTTCTAACAATTGTTATAAATTGATGACAAAATTGCAAAAATGGTCCCTATGGTATGTATTTTTTTGGGGTTTTAATCCAAACTCCAATTTTTTTTTGGGTTGGTGGTCCTTTTGAGCTACTTTGCTTGCAATTTTGGTTCTTGTCCAAACAAAAAAAACTATTATACCTTTAATGAATTTATTTTTCATTTTCTTTCATTTTTTAATAATATTATTATTATTATTAAATATAAAAGTGGGCCCACTTATCTACCCCACCTCTCTCGCTCTCTCACTCTCTCTCTACAAAACTCCCAAACCACTGATCTTGAATTCTTCAGAAACCTCACGAATTCTTTTCCATCTCTTTCCTTTTTTTTTTTTTTTTGTCTTTTTCAATAATGTTGATCCATAATTCGTCCAACAACAATTTCCCAACACCCATCACAGAAGTTAACTCCATCAATTTTCCCCTGCTTGAATTTGACCTACAACTCCAAGACCTGCAACTCCAAGATGCTCTGACAATTGGGCCTGTTAAGAAGATGAGAGGTTGAAACCACCAACATAGTGACTTATCAAGCACACAACTTTGAGGTATTTAATTTAAGTTTCTAATTTGGGGTTTCAAATTCATCTTGTAGTTCTGCAATTTTTTTTTTTATCAAGAAAGCCTTGATTTCTTTTTCAATTTCTAGCAATTTCTTTCTACATCTATTCCTCTGTTGATAAGTTTCAGTGACATTGATGAATCGTCTCTTTATTTTGAAAACTGTTGGATAAAATAAAGATGGCAAGATATCGTTTCACTCGTTAATATGAAAATTTCCATTTCGTGATTTGCTGTCAAGTTAGCCCCAATTTCAAGTAATACTTTATTTAGTTCGCAAACATTAGCTAATATTGAGGATACAAGCTATTCATTTTCTATTACCTTTCTAATATACATCAAGATACATCGATTGCATTTGGTTTTCACACTTCTTTCGGATTTTAATATTGCTTTCATAATTGGGTCTTATTTGGACGTAGGTTGGTAGATTAGAGACATCGATTAGGTTTAGATAACGAAGGCGATGGATCCCACTCTTGAAAAGTATTCAAAGGGTCAACCAGAGATGGTTATAGAGAAATAAGTGAAATTAGTTACAGAGGAAGAGTGGTGGCAGCAAAGGAAAGAATTAAAGGTAGACAAAGGAAGAAGAAGCACATCAGACGGTGGTTGTGGTGGTGATTTGGTCGGGGTTGTGACTAGTGAGAAGAAGATAAGTTAATTTAAGGAAAATGAGAAATGGAAGGGTTGGATTGTTGTTGTTTAAGAGTGATTGCCTGGTGTAGAGGATGATGTTTCATGTTGATGATGATCTGTGGATTTTTTTTTTCGTTTAGTGATTTTTTTGGAGATTAAAAATGATGAAGATAGCTTCTACTTCTACTTTTATTTGTTGTGAGAGAGAGAGAGAGAGAGAGAGAGGTGGGTGGATAAGTGGGCCCATTTTTATATTTAATAATAATATTATTAAAAAGTGAAAGAAAAATGAAAAATAATTTCATTAAGGGTATAATAGTGTTTTTAGTTTGGATAGGGACCAAAACTGCAAGCAGAGTAGCTCAAAAGGACCACCAACCCAAAAAAGACGGGTTTTGGACTAAAACCCAAAAAAAATTCATACCACAGAGGCGATTTTTGCAATTTTTTCTAAATTGGTTAATAATGTTAAATTAATACAAAAAAACTAAATTCTTATCATAAATTAAATAAACTACAATATTAAAATATTATATTTTACTTCTATTTATAAATATATGACTTTAATTTTTTAAGATATTATAATCAATCTATTATTTTAGATATTTTGTTGTACGTGAGCAATTATAATTTTAAACACATAACTTTTGTATAGTTTATGATTTTATACAATCTTTCTAATAATTATTATAGATTGGTTAATAATATAAAATTAATGCAAAAAAAAAAAAAAAAAAAAAAAAAAAAAAAAAAAAAAAACTAAATTCTAATCATAATTTAAATAAACTACAATATTAAATTATCATATTTTACTTCTATTAATCAACTTATGAATTTAACTTTTTAACATATTTAGTTAACTTATTAGTTTAGATATGTTGTCGTGTGTGAGGAATTATCAATATAATGTAAATGGTTAATTTAAATCAAAATTTCAAATAAACTTGGAAAAAAATCGACAGACTATTTTATAAATAGTTAAAAGTTATAAATTATAGTGTTAAACCTAAATTATATTCCTAGATTAACAAAAAAAACCATGAATTTATTTTTTATAATAATTAAGAAATTTCGAAAAAGTAGCATAAAAATAACTTACAATACAAATAGTTAAAAGTAATATTATATAAAAAAAATTATAATGTTATCTTCAAAAGCAAAAACAATATTTGTTGCTTTAAATAATTACAATTAAATAAACTAACAATATTAATCAAATAAATTTTTAAAAAGTTAGATTTCTAAAACAAAATTAATATAATTAAGAGTTTCCAAATATGTTATTTTAAATAACTTACAACAATAATAGTTAAAAGTAACATTATATAAAAAAATTATATTGTTACCTTTAAAAACAAAAAAAAATGTTTGATGATATAAAAAATTACAATGATAAAAATTAAAATCTTAAACAAATAATGTTTTTAAAATTAATTAATCATATCAACAACTATATATATCATTAAACCATACATTATATTTAACTTTATTCCTATGTAACCCGCAAGTTGAGCCCATTGAAACAATTAAAATTATAGAATTTTAAAAGATATCTACATTATCATATAATTCAAAATAAACAATATTTATACCAACATATTATATGATTTATTATATAAGAGCTAACAACAACGTCATTGATATATTTAAAAAAATATATATTTGTAAACATTTCAAACATATTGCTGTATTCAGTGAAACGTGAGAGTTTTTACCTAGTATATTTATAAAAGAGACATTTTTACTCAAACCATGTTCATTTGAAACATCATATTTGAATGAATACCACTTAAAAATCACTTAATAAGGATTAACCATTCAAAGGTTTTATAAGTTATACAATATGTTTAATAAGCAATTAATAGATAGTGTATTATAAAAATGTCAATCTCTTTCAGTAGAGACACAAATACAAATCACATACAAAATTCACAAAGAAAACAAGTTTAAAGATTTTCTGTTGGTTTGAGGGCTTTGGACCATTTTTCGAGCCATATTATTATGTTAAAGTTTTTAATTTTAAGTTTATTATATAAGAATTCTTTTTATATTTTTTATTTGTTAAAGTATTCTTTTAGGACAGTCATCGTATATTGTGGTTGAAACTTTAATGTAAATTAGATTAGATTCATGTTGTCGGTCATATGCTATGAAAAGTGATATAGATAATATTTAATTAAACATTGTATATATGTTTGTATGTTTGTGTTACTTCAAAGCAATAATTAATTAAAAATCATGGATGTATTATATTATCCATAGTATCCATGTAAGTCTCTTTTAAAATGTAAATTGTCAATCTTATTACTTTATATTTTAGTATATGTTTAACATTTTAATTATAATAATAAGTATCTTTTAAAAGTTTGTTTTCATTTATTAATAATAATAAGTGGTTTTAAAATTAATGAACAATAATTATAAATAATAAAATCAAATTCTAAAAATCATGGATAAGTCATTATCCATACAAGTTTCTTTTGAAATGCACATTGTCTATCTTATTAGTTTATTATTTAGTGTATGTTTTATATATTAATAATACTATTAAGTGTTTCTTAAGAGTCTTCTTTAATTTATTAATAGTAATAATTGGTTTAAAACTAATGAAAAATAAATTTAAATAATAATACTTTAATTTATAAATTACATAACATTAGCAAAAAATAAAGTTTATTTTAAATGAAAATCATTATTAAAATTAGAAAATAATCGCATAATTAAAATTTTAAATTAATCAATCAAAC
This sequence comes from Lactuca saligna, assembly GCF_052625555.1. NCBI lineage: Eukaryota > Viridiplantae > Streptophyta > Magnoliopsida > Asterales > Asteraceae > Lactuca > Lactuca saligna. The sequence goes on from NC_136420.1 coordinate 209,536,850, forward strand.
CAACTGTTAAAAATAATATTAAATAGATAATTATATTTAGTTCTATTAATAAGGAAATTGGATTGATGTTAATGAATAATATTGTTCAAAATATTATATCAAAGTTAATGTTAATAAAATAACCATTTTAAACATATTTTTTTCAATATTTTAACACAATATTTTTAACCTACATATGCAACGCCCAGAAATTTTGCTTGAATCTCATGCATTTGAAATCCCATGACCATTCAACTTATACAAATTAATTTATGATTAATTGAATTATTATGATTTATAACACCCAAAACTCTTCAAATCATGCTATTTAATTGATGAGTTATATAAATATTTAGCCTATATAAGAAATTATAGATTACATATTGCATGTATGTCAACAGAAAATGATAGATTATATTTATAGGGTTTGGAGAGTTATATGAGTGGTTTTATGGATGTAAGAAAGCAATTGCAACCTTTTCAAATATAAATTCATGTAAACTCAAATTGGGTGCATGTAAAGTTTTAGACATTAACCAAGGTTCAAATTTAAGTATGTTTTTCAAGTTATACTTGAGACTATTTTTTAAGTTTATGTGTTATGCATCTTTCTATAATTACAGGATGAGTAAGTGAGAATGATGATTACTTCTCTTGAGCTTTTGGTAAATCAATCTTCAAGCTATTTATCAGTTAGAGCGATTAACTTTGTTAACATGTATGTATATTTATGTTCTCTCTCTCTCTCTCTCTATCTCTCTCTCTCTCTCTCTCTCTCTCTCTCTCTCTTTTATATTAAGAAAATATATTTTATATATAAGAGAACATTATTCATCATGAATTTTATGCTATTATAAGGTATATATTATGTTAGTTTCTATCACTTATTTTGTTATAAATAAAATTAATATAGTTTTGTATAATTGATTTTGATAAAAAGAGTTTACAATTATTATTTCAAATTGTTGGTGATAATGACGAATTAGAACGAATGATTTTTAATATGATATTACTTTATTATTGAAAACCAATGATTATGTGTGTTATAAAAATGAATTTTTTATGTTCTACCACAACTTATATGAATGTATTCATTTAAATGTTTTTATAGTAATAAAAATAAGTTATTATCTTATTAAATTTATCAATTTCGATATTCCCTATTCGTTCTTTATCGTAAAGGAAATGTAAAATAAATAAAATATTAATATTTTTATCAGAAAATACACGATAAAAATATACCTCAATTGTAACACTGTTTCTCCCGTAACTCACTCTTAACATTTTTTTAAAGATCGGTCGCAATACATAACGATTACTATAGTTTGAAATTTAAATCAACATTTTATTTGGATCGTTAATTGTTTTCGAATATTTCATAGCTTTAAGGACGAAAATGAAAGAACAATACAGAAGTAGTTTTTTTAAATATAATAATGAAAATTTTTCAATAAGTAGTTTTTAATTAAGTAAAAAAATAATTATTGTTTAAGGTAACTTAAAACTAAAGAATATATTATATTATATTAAAACATTATTGTTATTTGAAATAATAATAATAATAAAAATAATAAAAATAATAATAATAATAACAATAATAATAATAGTAATAATAATAATAATAATAATAGTAGTAGTAGTAATAATAATAACAATAATAATAATAATAATAATAATAATAATAATAATAATAATATAGGAAATACAAAATATTAAAATAAATTATTTACAAATTAGTTAAAAATACCTATAGCTTAAAATAAATTTAAATAAAAAACTTAATTCAATTTGATTCAAACACACCTTTTTATATATTTCTTTTCATGTATTTATAATTATTATAATATTAGTTACAATTTATTATAAAAATTATTATTTCATGATAAATGTTCATAATATTATTTTTATAATATATAGTTGTTAATATTTATATTATATTATTGGGCAAACTCGAGAGTTTAAAACTCCCACTACAAGTCAATAGTTTTTTAATTTAAATGTAATTATGATTTCATATTTAATGTAATTAGTCACACCTTTATATTTTCCATTGCATTCAAAAGTTTTTAAAACTTTTTGTTATTAATGTGTAACGTCTTTCTATTTTCTATTTATTTATTATACATATTGTAACTATATTAGTAGTCTATAAGTAAGTTTTGATTAAAAAATCATATTCTTGAAAAGATTTGTGATTCAAAATAAAATAGTTGAAATAAATGATTTTTATCGCATGAATGGTTATTTCAGCATTGATTTTTTATAACAATGTTTCTATGTATCAAATATATGTTGATTTCTAAATATTTATTTTGAATGATTTACAGGTGTTTAATAAGTTTTGTTTTATGTAAATATTATTGTAGATGTTGTAATGTTTTTCTTTTATTAAAAGTTATAGTGTTTTTCCATACTATTTTTTATTTGTTTTATATACAAATTAGCATATGTTTTATATATAATTTTCACAACTTAAAAAGATCTATCAAATCATCAAAAGTTTTAATATTTACTTTTTCATATTACTTTGTATTTGGTACATATAGAAATTAATGAATGTTTGATATGTAATTTACATAACATAAAATGATCTATATAATTATAAATTAAAAGTGGAAATATGTAGCAATTGGTAAAAATTGGTCATAGCTCTGCCGTCAAATCACCGTGAACTGTTATGCAATAAAAATCAATTACATGTAATTTTATGTTTGTAAAGTATATTAAATAACTTATATTCATAATTACTTTTAAAATATCTTAAACAGCTCAAAATCCCCTATCGTTGAGATCAAATTGAAAATCAACAAAATTTTAAATTTTGGTGGCGTTGAAAATAAAATTTTGTATTAAATATATTTTAAAGTTATGGAATATATATTTGAGTAGATTATGTTCTCCTGCTTTCGTGGATGTAAAGAACAACCAAAACGAAGGTCATATGAGAAAGCTACGACTCTTTAAAGTTTTAAAAATCAGTATTGATCTAATTTTCTTGAAACGAATCGTGCACTGTTTCATTTGGAACAGCTGCGAGTCTCATAAACTATTTTTGAGCGTGTTTTTGAATTCAGACTGCAGTATATTATTTTAGTATATGTATATAATATTTTTAAACTCAACCGAAATCAAATTCGTAAAATCTGTCGAATCAGATCCAATAAATCGTGAAACTTTAAATGCATTTTACCGAAGTTCTACTTATCGAATTTGAGATCCGTCTGAGTTTTTGGAAAGCTTATAACCGAGATTACTATTTTTCATTTCCAGAAAAATTATGTTATCTCCGGATCAAAGGCACACAAATCGCGAAAGTTAGGAAAATATTATCATTTTTAAGATATTCAAATATGACATTGTACTTTGGCACTTTGAGTCATGTATAGTTGAATATGAACTTTCAACAATACAACTATAGCATTTATATTTATACTTTCTACCACATTACTCAATAATACAAAATATACATGTTTATACACATACAAATACATATTAATACATGTACATATACATGTTAATAATTGAATCAATACATTGCTTCTTGTGACAACCTGAAAATTTTTGCTTTGAAAGCTCAGTCAGTCAACTTAACTGAGTTTCTCATTTCTAATGAGTTCTAGCCTTGTTAAAGGTCAATATAAGGAGTTTTAGCCTAGTACACTTAAGGAATAAGTGTTAGAAAGTATCTATTAAAGCCACTATACAACATATCAAGCCTTAATCTCATCCTAAGGAGTTAATGGCCACAATGTCCATGAATTTACACCCTTGCCGTAAACTCATGTGGCCGTAAACTCAAGTCCATATATATGGCTCTTGATCATTTCTAGCCATTTCTTACATTCCAACCCCAAGAACTCGAGTTTTCTCTCAAGTATCATCCAACTTTTCATCCTAGATCTTCGAAAACGTAAGTGTTCTTCCTTTGATTTACTGATACATCTCTTAATCTAGTATCATCTCATGATTTCATCCATGGAAATAATCTTTTGTTAGATCTTCAAGAAACACCAAGAACACACACTAGTGTTCTTGGACCTTAATCAGCATTTCAAGCGTCGATATCATAAGTACTCTCTCCTTAGTTTGTTATATAGTTGAAACACTAGATCATAGCCTTAAAACTTTATAAAACTCATCATCAAAGAGAGTTTACGGCCATGAGTTTACACCCTGGCCATAAACCCTTGAAAGTGTGGTGTTTTGAGCCTTAAACACTTCTAGACCCTTGCTAACGCTTAGAACACTTGAACCTTCATAACTCATTGCCTTTAAGACCCAAAATAAGTCCATTTGTTGAGTTTACGGCCATAGGGTTTATGGTGTGGCCGTAAACACCTCAACACCCTCCAAAACATTGGTTTTGCTCAGCCTTGTGAAGAGCAATGGTCCCTCAAGTTTCCCTAGCATTCAAACACCCTCTTATACACATTACCATGAGTTTACGGCCATGATTTTACACCCCTGGCCATAAACACCTTTTCTTGGCCTTAAATATCCCTTAGTTGAATCACATGTGATTCAACACTTCATTCCAAGTGTTTCCTAGTCCCGTGAGGTGTTTCCTTGCATTTGGTTGCTTGTAAACCATATATTTATGTGAATATATGCCATTGTATGTCATTTAGGATTTGTTAAGTCTCGGGACTTCATTCGTGGAACTTTTCATCTTTACACACATATTCGTTTGAATCACCTACATCAGGTGAGTTCATACCCCGTAATTAATCTTTTAAATTGTTTTAAATGTTTTAAAGGGGGGGGGGGGGGGGATACAAGTTCAACACAATGATAATTGTGTTAATGTTTTTTATAAATATATTTCCAAAGATTGCTTATGTCTTTTATAAGTGGTCAAAACATTTCCAAAGCTCTTTTGAAGTTATGTTACTTTATAGTTTAACAAAACTCCATTTTTAAACTACAAGCATAACTAGTAGTAAAAGGAGTCTTTTCAATAACAGTTCAAGTATATACTAGTAAAATATAATGGGTATAGTTTAGAGGTTCAGTTCATACTAGATACAATACACGATAACAGGAAGAACATACTAAGTACTATAACAGAACGAACATACTAAGTTGGTATAACATGGAACTATTACATGATCTAATTATACCAATGAAAAACTAAATCATTGTTCTAAACAAAAGGTGATAGTAATATTGGGTATACATGATCACATACCTTTAATGTGGATTACACGACCTAGCAACTGGTTTGCGGAAGTCATGTTTGGTTCCCAGAATCTCTTGATAGGGAGAGCGTATAGTATGAGTGCTAGCCTTCACATTATGACCTTAACAAAACAAACATGTTTTAAGGAAATTAGTATGCCATGTTGTCAATATAAAAGACAAATGAGTACTTTCATTTTCCCATTACTTTCATAAAGTGACAGTTCCACTTGAATGTAAATGCAAACTATTTTCGAGTCAAAATAGTTATAAACTAGGGAAAACATACATTTTACAAACGACAATCAGAATAGTCGAGTCTAGTACATTCAGTAGAAAGGCACCATAATGCTAACCTTATGATTCCTTAATGTATACATCAAGTGATATATACTAATAGGATCCGGCAGGTAATAGGATGTGTGCTTTCCACTTCATTTGCTGTTCCTTGTTTGGTTGTGGGCTTAGAGCAGATTCACCTATGAAAACCCGAAATACATTTCAATCTAGTCCAACTTACTTTTGCTAACTTTTAGCACTTTTGGTGTCCGTTTGAGCATTCTGAGTTTTAATACATCAAAGAATTAAGTGAATGAGTGTGTCAGTTGAACTTGTAACCTGTCAAACAAGACTTAGACCATCAAAATAGGAGTTCACAACTAGGCACATGGATTTACGGCCGTAAACTCCATATGGCTGTGAACCCCTTGTATATATATGACTTTTGGTCATTTTCCATTCATTCTTCACATTCTAAGCTAGAGAATTCAAAATTCTCTCCCACAGATCTTCAGGTTTTCTTCCAATCTTCATGAATGTAAGCAAACTCTTCCATCTTTATGTTGATTACATCCTTTCTACTTGATTCACCTTTGAATCCACCCAGAAACTACATCTTTTGTTCTAGATCTTTAAGATCCTCAAGAACACCAAGAACACTTGTATGTTTTTAGGCCGAAAACTCCCCTTCTTAACCTTCAAACTATAAGTCCTTACCTCCCATTTCATGTTTATAAGTTAGTATTATGAGTTAGGGGCTTGAAAACATCAAAAATCAAACAACCAAGGGAGTTTACGGCCAAGGAAATCTCCCTTGGCCATAAAATAAAGGGTGCATTGTTGCCCTACATTCCTTCCTAATGCTTAGAACTTGGCCTAGAACACCTTCCCTTTGAGCTATGGACTTTCAACATCGAATTGGTACAAGTCACCATGGGTTTACGGCCGTAAACCCATAAAGACCGCAAACCTTAGGTCGTAAACTCATGGAGAGTTGGTCCTTGGGCCGTGAACTCAATAGCAAAGCCATACAACCCTTAGATGCAACCCTATGATCTTATAACACTTGAATCAAAGTGTTTTCCATGTTCTAGGGTGTCTTTACTTGCTTAATTAGTGTTATAATAACTAGTTAGATACATATATGTGTCTTTATATGTTAAATAGGATTAGTGTGTGTTCAAGTCTTCACTTGACACCTAGCACCTTATACAACACTTTCATCCAAACCATTCACTACAGGTTAGTTCATACCTATTAATCATCCTTTAAAATGATTTTAAATGCTTTTATGGCGGGGAATACAAGTTGAATATCATAGTTATTATATCAATCACATATGATTAATAACTATCAAACATATGGATTTACTATACTGTTAACTGTTTTACCAAAAAAACTTCTTCAAAATGTTTGTCAAACTCTTTTAGATGTTAAACTCTTTATCAAATTCACTTTTAAGTATCAAACATTTTCTATTACAATTTCAAAATTATATATTGTTAAAAACGTGTTTAATACATATATAGTTATATAAGTAAGGATTGAAGGACTTAGGACTGCCAACTCACTTTATTTCCTGTTCCTTGTTTGGTTGTAGACTTAGAGTATCTTGTTCTTTGTCTGAATGTCATTTGATCCTTAGTTATATGTTATTTATATATGTGTACATATAAAGACTTTTATCTCAGTTCAATACATTCAGTCATACAAACGATTATACTAGTAAACTATAATAAGTATAGTCTAGGGTTATACTACTCATTACTTCTAGTTCAATGAAGCATACAAAGAGTCAGTTCACTCATGAGTCAGTACTACTATTATGAGAAACTATACAACTATACTATGATGAGAAACTATACAACGATACTATTATGAGAAACTATACAACTATACTAAGATGAGAAACAATACATTCACTACACTAGTACATACAATACATAAACAAGTATACTATAGCATAAATTTGAACCATTGTTTCGGGGCATGTCATCACTGCCATGGCCGGATTTGTAGCTAGAATCTCCTGGAGGGAGAGCGTGAGTTTACGTATAGATCTATAATGGATTGACTACTACACCTTTGCTGCTACCTACAGTGGGAGCTGCAGGTCTACGGGTGCCAAATGTCATTACATCCGACCTCTTTCATCATCGTGTTTATCCTCGATAGTATGGTACAATCAATCACATAATACCTTGATATAAATTCGGTTTAAGGTAGTTAGCACACCAGTAGTTATTATAATACAACACTACAGTACTACATTAATTTCCCATTTGCATTTACTTTGTGATCATTTAACATAAACGATAATGTATAAACTATGTTTTGATTAATGATAATTACACTTGGGAAAATTATACACTTTTACAAGAGACAAACATACAAAACACTCGAGCCTTGGTAGAAGGCTAATTTTAGTAGAAAATATAGGATTTTATAAGATTTACAAACATTTACAAACATATACAAACATTCACATACTTTTACTACAAACGTTTACAAACTCATACTTCAAACACTGTTACAAACATTTTGATGCAAACAATGACACTAAAATACTTATGAACTCACCAGCTTTAAAGCTGATAAACTCTTTCAAAATAACATGTATTCTCAGGTCATCAGTAGATAGGTACCGATGCCAGCTTTTGAGAAGATGGAGCGCATTCAAGTCTCATCTTTTATTTTGATTTACATTTTTGGTGTCTTATAAACTATATCGAACACACTTGTATTAAATAATATTATTAATGCAATAGATGATGTTTTTTGCTTGTTTACTATTATTCTGTGTTATGATACTGTACATGACGTCCTCCACCCCTGAACGTTCCCGTTGTTCCGGTTTTGGGGTGTAAATTCAGTAGAAAGGGACCATAATGCCAACCTTATGATTCCTTAATGTATACATCAGGGGATATATACTAATAGGATCCGACAAGTAATAAGATGTGTGCTTTCCAATTCATTTCCTATTCCTTGTTTGGTTGTGGGCTTAGAGTAGATTCACCCAACCTATTATCCATCCGATCTTAGTTATAAATATGTTCTGTATACATTAAGTCATCATAAGGGTTACCAGGTACGGGTCAAGTCATAGGACACTAAATCAATGCATAGTTTTCTAGTACAAAACATACTTTCCAAATTAGAACTTTTGGTATACAAAACTAGAAACTTACCAGTAAAGGGTTTAATGCTTTTTATTAAACCAGTATAACTTAATGGACCTTAGGTGATTAATTTTATAATATCTTAGTTTATACATCAGGGTTATATATGATTAATACCCGATAGATAGTTAGATGTGTGCCTTCCGCCTCATTCCTTATTCCTTGTTTGGTTGTGGGCTTCGGGCAGATTCATACAAGTAACTATCTATTCGATATTAGATTATATATAGCTAGTATAAACTGATTATAGAAAGAGCCATTGTGGTTACTATTTTATTATAAGAAATAAGAGTTTTCGTAAAGGATATTTTCATCAAATATAAAGGAACTATTACAGTTAACTCTGTGAGTATCAAGTGAATACACCAGGGTTATATACAACAATGATCTAACAACCAATGGGATGTGTATCATCCGCCCCATTTCCTGTTCCTTGTTTGGTTGTGGGCTTAGGGTAGATACACACAATTAATTGTTTGTTTACTCTGAGTTTTATATAACTTGTATCCATTTAGTAACTCATAGAAAGGATTGTAGAGTCATTTTTACTTATCTTTCATCAAAGAAGGAAATATAGGATTTTTTGGAGGAACAGGCGAACTTTTTTAAACATAACTATCAACTTACTAAACTTTCTACGACATACTTACATCACTAAAATCTTATGAACTCACCAGCTTAATTGTTGGTAAACTCTTTCAAATAACTTGTATTCTTAGGAAACTAGTAGATAGGTACTCATGCTAGGAATTCAGAAGATGGAAGAGTATAGATTCAAGTATTGTTTTGTTATTTGCGTATGTATTCTATGTTTTGTGAACACACACTTTGTAGAAACTTTCTTTCTAATTAAATGGTTGTATATTTACTTTGATTACTATGATTCATGTCTTGTGATACTAAACATGAGGTCCTCCACCCCCGAACGTTTTCGTCGTTCCGGTTTTAGGGTGTGACACTTCTAAACTTACCTAAAAGTACAACCACAAAAAAATTGGCAACCAAGTATGTTACTTCCACACTTCTACGTACCCAAAAGAACAATCTAAATAACCTCAATGGTGCAACACTCTAAAGAAATTTATACCCTTTGGGACTACCTTAAATTGGTTCATAGCTTCACCTTATCTATTTTCTTTGTTGTTTCTTCTTCATGATTGACCACTCAAAGAAAAACCACCAGTGGTGGTGGTTGTTTCCGACGAGACAAAGAGGGGAGTATCCCTGTTTTCTTTCTCCTTCAATTTTTTATCAATTGAAACCAATGTTCTAAAAAGCTCGCCATTGCTACAAGGCTTGTATGTGCTGCCAAGCTTTACCAAAACGCCGGCTTGACTTATATATGTGTATAAAAATAAATAATAGTTGAAAATACATATGAAAATATGACTTATATACAAAAATTCCACCTTATGTCAGGCCTTACAAAAGACGTGGCTCACCAAGGCTCGAAAAAACTTGAGGCTTGTCATTGCCCCCAAGTCACGCCTTACGTTATTTAGAACCTTGATTGAAACAACAAAACGACTCACAATATCAGTGTTTGATTTTGCTTTTTTCTTTTCCCTTATTATTCGATTTCAATTACAGAAGAACTCCATAGGAGGTGGAGATCTCTGAATATCAAATTGGGCAACATCCCCTCGCGTCTTCTCTTCTCACTAGTCGAATCCACAAGAGACTAGAACAACCTACCATTCGTTGTATGAGGATTGTGATTTCCCCCATCAATCTTGTGTAGCTGCTCCTTGCTCGATATGATAACGACGAGGGCATTTTTCCCTTTTAATTTTGTTTTACAACTAAACCAAACCAGCCCCTCAAATAATTTTTAAAGAGCAAAACCCACCCCTTATGGTAATTGTTTGACTAACAGCCCTATTGTCGGTGTATAATTAGCAAATCAACCCTCCAATACCTTGCTCTATTTAAATAAGTCCCTATTGTTTCTAATAATGGAACACGAACAATTCCTTTATTTTAATTGGTTACAAAACGAACTCGAAAATGTTTTAAAGTCCAAAAGTGGTTAATTTGTGGTTTCTCACGACAAGCTTCACGAACCGAGCCTAGATCGACATCACAGATCGAATGTAAGTTTCTATGGCTCGTCTTTTACATTTTTAATATTTGGGGGAGAATACATGAGTATCTATTAAAGTTTGATGATTTTCAAAGTTTATACACAAAATAGCATCATACTTTATTTTTGGTCATAAGTTTATGAAAATAACATTCTAAAATGTATAAATCATAAATTATTTATATATGTTATAGTAGAATGCTATAGTTGACTTAATTACACTTTGTTGTGATAAATTAGTTAATATTAATATAAATCACAAGATTAAAAGTAGGTTGATATAAAGATATAAGTTATTCAACGAGTCACAAACCGTAATATTAGTCGTATATAAGTGCACGAAAATATTGAGGAAGCATAAAAAGACGTTATACACCTAACAAAAATATGTTATTGAATACAATTGTGTACAAAGGAAATGTACGTTGTCTTAAATGACTATAAATGGAGATTTGACAAATATATAATAATTAATTGAAAATATAACAAAAATCAATTATTATTATTATACCCTTGATCATACTATAGAAACGGTTTCTAAATAAATGATATAACTTATTTTTAAAATTATTATAAAAATATAAATCATTTGTGTTGTGATACGAAATTCATCACATATGATAATATAATTGATTCTTGGATTTTTGGGGATTATTACCTAATAAATTTTACATCATATCAATTATGCTGCTTATCGAATATCAGCATAAGTGACTATTCGGCTACGCGAAGGAAGATCCTCCTTATCGGCTGAAGTAAAGAACTACTCAAATTATTATCGCTACAATAGTCGAATGCTACATTAAATACATTATTTAACTAAATACACTAAGCTTTGAAAATCTTAATAATCTAAGATTTGCATTAGTGACTCTAGTAAACAACGAATTTGTTAGTCGAAGAATCGTTCTGATGGATTTTGTGGATTGTGTATTTCGTGTGTGCCTGTAGGAGGAATAAATCGAAAGGGGATGAAAGGTAGAGTTTTATGTGGGAATAATTTCTTTCATAAGGATCAAATCCTAGAATTGAAAACCACTCTATAACCGTTAATCCATTTTATTAAGATTGTGCATGTGTGGCTTGTGGAGGAGCGACGTATAGTGTCGATTATAGGCAAATTGTTATATTGAAGACTTTTACTCGAAGGAATATATCGAAAGGGGGTGAAGGAGAGAGTTTTATGTCGGCGTAATTTCTTTCATAAGGATCAAATCCCAGATTTGAAACCCACTCTATAACCGTTTATCCGTTTTTATTTATATTTTTCCTGTGTGGCTTGTAGAGGAGCGACGAATAGTGTCGGTTATAGGCAAGTTGTTATATTGAAGACTTTTATTCGAAGAAGTATGGTCTCGATTGAGTAGATCCTCTCAATTTGGGCCGAGTGTGTAAGAGTGTTTAGGTTGTTAACTACCTCTCGCTACGACATAATTCTCCTTATGCAGAAAACGTTCAACTAATATAATTGTAAAGAGAATGATTAATATGTGTTGTTGAAATTATACGAGTGGTAAAAATATGTGTTTATAAGCTACCAGTTGTTGAAAACTATTTTGGGATGAGTTTGCCCCACTGGTTGAGTGTCGATTTCCAATTTAAGTAAGATAATACTTAATTAATAATACGATATGGATTTACAAAGTTTATAAAATTCGAAACTTATGAGTTTTACATATAAACTATACAAATGCTTGTACAAGGTTTCAAGAGTGTACTTGGCTACTTTATGTTTTCACTAAGTGTGATATGACTTTATTTTATGTAAATTGGTATTCAAAATCTTTATATGCAAATCATTTTGGCAATGGGAATCGTAAGAATTTTTTATAAGTTTGATTTACTTATATATATATATATATATATATATATATATATATATATATATATATATATATATATATATATATATATATATATATATATATATATTTTATAAATGATGTATTTTTGGATTTGAGCAGAGGATATTTCTAAATGAGTCTAAATATACTTTTATGACTAAATTATTTTATACTTTTGATAGAAAAGATCGTGCATATAAAAGTTGGTCAACCAAATAAATTTTATAAAACATTTTTGAGTATAACATTACTTTGTTTCAAATCCTGTAGAACTCACCAACAATTTTGTTGACATGTCTTAATGCATGTACTTTCAGGTTATTTATAAGGTCGGAAGTATTTGTACAGAAGATCCTCCGATATTTTACCATACAATTATGAATGAAAACAATAACTATTGTCAATGTAATTTACATTTCGGTAATAATAAAAGATTATATTTGTATTGTTCAATGTATGTTCAATAAATGTGATTACTAGTTTACATCGCGTACCTCAGCGTTTCCACTGTCGACCGAGGGTGTGACATATTGGTATTAGAGCTATTGGCTATAGCAGAATAGTACTTTTCTAGGAAAGCGCATCTATAGCCTAAGGCTTACCCTCTTAGGTTAGGTATATTACTTAACCTACAAATATAGAGTTATATAAACTTTGTGACACTCTGTTCTGAATTGACTCCTGGTATGAGGTTGTGGCTCGAAGGTCAGTCATTATAAATATTATATCTTTTGGGAAGGTAAGATCTAGGCCCATTTGGGTGCATGTGATGTATTATAAGTGATTCCGGTGTTCGGTTCGTGTTTTGGAGTCGAGGAGTATTTCGGTAAAGTGGATGTTTAGGATTTTGTGGAAATGGATTTTTGTTTGGAAGGTCTTAAGAAAGGTTGAGTTTTTAGAAGTGTAGGTCTTCTCGTCACCCTTCCGTGGATATAAGGATCGTCAAAATCGGGCTTATAATGAGGAAGTTATGGCCTTCAGAAGTTTCATGGTTTTCTGGCTTAGCTGAGTACACGGGGCATATACAAAGAGTATGTGGGGCGTACTAGTGAAGAAGGTAGTACTTTGGCCGTACCTTGGAGTATGTTGGGCATACTGACCAGGATGGTCGCGAATGTTCCTCAGAGTACGTTGGGCGTACTCCATTCAAATCAGAACCCTATTTTAGGGTCTTGGATCCTATTTATGCTCCTTATCTCATATATTAACCGTAATATCTTCAGACTCCACCCCTCTAAACCCTAAGAATCATCACATGTCATCCATGTTGGCATTTTGAGCTTATGGAGTCCATTTTTGGGGTGTTTGATCCATTTTCAAGAAGATGGAGTTTGATGCAAAGATAGGGGTCAAGGATGAGCTTATGGATCTGGCGTTTAGGACTCATTCTCAGCTTGATGAAGGTGTAAAGCTTTGAACTTCATAATTCATCTCTTAGATCTACCATTTTTGGGTTTTGGTTCCATTTTGGTCCCAAGGATGATGCTTTATGGTTCAAATTCGATTCTTAGACTTGGGGTTGCCACCCTTGATGCTATTTGTGTCCCTATGACAGAAAGTTGCGATCTTGAAGGTCTTAATGGGTTCATGCATGAGTTAGGGTCACTTTTATGGAAGTAGATTGCCATTTTTGGTGTTTGGGTTTGTTTGGGGCATGCAAAGTCACCAAGTCATTGACTTTATGGGTTTAGACATTAAGTATAGCTCAGATCTATGATTTGGACTGGTGGAACCAAGTATTAAGCACTTAATGGATTTTGGGCATGAGTTGTTTGTACGTTGTGCATACTATGTAGCATGTTGTGTGTACGGTCTATTTGCCCAGTATGCTAAGCTTACAGAAGAGGTACATTGGGCGTACATTCCCAGGAGGACTTAGGCCTTAGTGGACTTCAAACCTTTGGTCCCTAATGATTTTGGGCCTGGATTTGCGGTTTGTTGGGTCTGAATGTATCTTGGTCCTATATTGGAATAGTTGGGCATATTGGGCGTTGTGGCCCAATATAGAAATGGATTTCACATTTTTCAGCCTCGGTTTAGGCCAATGTTTGGATTAGATTGTTGTGGGCCTTCATAGGCCAATTGGGGACAAGATTATCGACTAAGGAGAATATTGGGCTTTAGTATAAGGTCCATTAGAAAGGTCCGGGTCCAATTTGGAAAATTGGGCCATTGATGGTTTTATGGACATTATAATGTTGGGATTTTGTTTTGGGTTTGGGCCTTAGTTTTGGATCATACTAGGCCAGGGGTAAATGGATATTTTACCCTATATATGGATTAAGGATTATGGTATAGGACCCAATTGATAATTGGGTATATTGATTGGTAGTGGCAACTCCGGAAGCTGGCGATGCATCAGCTAAGGAATTCATGTGGGAAGGTTTTGCAATGCGAGGTGAGTCTTCTCACCATACCAATGGGTCTAAGGCACCAAGGCTGGCCCATTTATCTAGTTGTGTTGACTGTTGCGAATGTGCTATTGATACATTATGTATTTATGTGAAGAACATGTGGGGGTTCCCATGGAAAATAGTTATATATGAAGTATGCTAGTGTTGTGTGGTATTTGGTATGCTAGTTTTCTTTGTGATACTTTCATGGAAGACCCCGGAGGGTTCCCGAGGCATTCAGATATAAGACCATGTTGGGGTTCCCATGGATTTCCAGGCTAAGACCATGTGGGGGTTCCCATGGCAGTGGGCTAAGACCATGTGGGGGTTCCAGTGGCACCTGGTGTAAGACTTTGGAGGGTTTACAGGGCATCCTTATATGTTTGTATATTTAGCTCATATGATTGTATGTAAAGTTAGCATTTATTTCTTGTTTAGCAGGAAGACCTTGTGGGGGTTCCAAAGGAAGGAAGACCATGTAAGGGTTCTCGTGGTAGATAAGACCATGTGGGGGTTCCCGTGGCACTATCTGTAAGACCATGGAGGGTTTCCATGGCTTCCTTATATGATTATAGGCAGGGCTTATGTGTAAGAGATAGCTTTTATAGTTAATATGATATGTGTTATGTGGATTGTGTATGGGGTATGATCTGGGGGACTCACTAATCTTTGTGCTTACGATTTTTACTTATTGTTTCGGGTATCATTGATTTGGAAAAGAAGAGCTCAGATTGATCGCAGTGCACACACCTATGATTTCTGCAATGAATGATTTTGGAATGAACTCTAATAAATGTTTTACCTTATAATGATTTTAAAATTTTGCAATAAATGGTATCAATGTCTTAGCTATATTAAAAATGAAAATTTTATTCTTGATTTTTGGATCGTTACAAATTCAAACCCTCAAACGCTAATACAACACAAGGTTTTAGGTAAAACACCTTAGCTAAGTTGATTATACGTGGGCCGAACAACAACTAGACGTAGACTAATCACCTATGTTTAGCTATGGTTAGACCGATGAACAATCAAGCTTGGATTCGGTTGTTGATAGACTAAAACGCTTGAAATCCCTAGTATTTAAAGAAAATCACAGTTTGCATCGCTTAAGAAACCTTAAAGGTTTAATTAACACTTTACGAATATTTAGCAAATATTTACCTCAAATGCTCACGAAACTGTAAGTATCATAAACATAAACCATGACCGAAGTTTATCTCTGAATACTAATTGCTCAACTATGATATTCTACGAATGAATCTGTTAGACCTAGTTGGAATACCTTACAAAATATATTCACATTTGCGAATCATGTCGAATTTAGATTAGGTATGCAATATGCTTCTTTCGGTTGTGAACCATCTAACTTATGTTTGAACCATCCAAGTTTAAAAGAAGGACACCTATGCTTACCCTTCGTCTTTTGTGACCCTTTTTAAAGGAGAACATAGCAGACTCAATAAAAGTGTGAAACATGAAAGTTGTTAGCAATATTGTCTAGATCCAAAATATATCGATTCAAAATAAATCGGAACTTTGAAACTCGAGATATAAACAAAATGGCGAGTAGTAGTCAACTTTCCCTGTAGCATTTTCTTCATAAATTTGCACAATTTGTTCCAACAATTGGTGGTTTCTTTTCACTCGTTCCAAGTGTAAAATTTCCCTCGTGGTAGTATTGTAAATGTTTGTTATATCTAATACTCATAGTAGATTCAATCTTAGGCAAACCAACGTAAATTCTACACCTTTGGCATAATTTTAGCACTATTACTTATATAGACGTCGATATTTTCACAAGACTGGCTTCTCCTTGAACAAATTATAATGGAACAAAGTGATGTCACACAAGAAATCGATGAGTGATCATCCAACACCAGCACAATCACTTGACGCAACTACGATCAAGATAATGATTGAACCACTAGTAGCTAACACTTTGGTCACTTACAAAGTCAATAGGAACAATGACTCTAAACAAGGTAGATTTCAAAAGCAACAAACGTGGAAGTAATAGTGATGTCAACCTAGATCCTTTTACGATGTTGAATGGATTGTAGGAATGACTCTCTGGAGAGAAAAGATGAAATCAGTATTTCATGTCAACTCTTATGTAGAAAGCTATCATGTTAAGTGGTCACCTACACTTTTTAAATCACAAATTTTACCGCGTAGAAATATTTTGCGTAGATCATGGGCATCGACTCTGCTTATGCCACGAGAAGCACCACGGGTGATGCTCATAGGAGTATTCTACCAAGAGATGAAATGTAGAAATTAGAACAAGAATTGGTGGAAGAAAAGCTTGTTATAAAGATAGTGAAACTGCCCAAGACTGAAGAACCAAGAGGTGGAAACTTGAGTCAAAGTAATCGCGATCAGAATAAGGAATGAAATCCAGGAAACCTCGGTCGTAAATGGTGCGTTCCTCATTTAGCACTAGTATGTTGAAGTACTTTTAATAAGGTTATGCAAAGAAATCCTTACAAAACCTAAACTCAAACCTATTATGAGTCATGAACCTAGTAGTTTGGAGAAAAACTGTAGAGTAAAGACAACTAGTGAGCTGTCGGAAATCTACTTCCAAAAATGTTAATAAATTTCATCCTAATACTTACCAAATCATATTGTCACGTCAATCTTGAGCTTATGTCACCGAAAGTCCAATATTGTTTTCTATATGACACCTACAACCCCCCTTTAACAATAACCATGAACGATCGATCTTTACTTATAGACTTTATGCGAATTCCGAGCGGAAGCTTAGACATTATCATAGGTATGAACCCATTACCTCCCCATTGTATCTAGATTTGTACTACAAGGAAATTGTATGACAAAGCCTACCTCACGATAAAGACATGGTCTTTTTTAAAGACAAGTCAGATAAGAACCTAAAGTTGATCTTGTTGGATTAGTGTCTAAGTCCATAACTATTTTGGTATGTACTTGTATGTACTTGAGGCGATTATGAGCATGGTCCTTTTGTGTTGCCTTCACCATAGCAATATGTAGGATGAATTAAGGAGGGAAAGGTTTAATTATGATTTATTAATATATTATGAGAATAATACATTAAAGGAGAAATCATATTGTTTATTTAATATTAGTCGAGAATTAATTAAGAATTAATTTTGTGGCTAAAAGAGATTAATTAAACTTAGGGGACTGTAGTTGTAATTATAAGATAATTGCAATTGGGCTATGGATTACCTAATAATATATACGTTGGAATTGGGCTGGAGTTGCAATTGGGCTATGGATTACCTAATAATATATACGTTGGAATTGGGCGGGAGTTGCAATTGGGCTATGGAATTATAAGATAATTGCAATTGGACTGGAGTTGTAATTATAAGATAATTGCAATTGGGCAAGGGATATGTTAAAGGAGTCCATGGGCTGCTTAGGGCCGAAGCAGTCAGATGAGGGTTTCCTAGTTGCAAACCCTAATAGCCCACATGTATATAAAGGCCTCCTATTCCCTAAAAACGTGGAAAAGAGTTCCATTAGGGTTTCCAACCGTTTTTGGTGCCTCCTTCCTCCTCCATCTTCATCCAAGTTGCTTAGTGGTGTTTGTGACTCCATTAAAGGTGCATCACTTGAGGCACTAAGTTTTCTGAAGCCAAGGATTGATTGTTATTGCTATATAAGAATCAAAGGTAAGATCTAAACCCTATTTTATGTTAATATGATTATTTGTATGCTAGATCTAGGGTTTATAGCTTTGGATATTCAATTGCATGTTCATTAGACAAACTAGATACAAAAGCTATTAGGGTTTGCATGTACACCATAGGAATGATGTATTGGTCGAAACCCATCAGTGGTATCAGAGCCTAGGGCTATTTGTTTGATGTATTTGATGCTATATTAGATTATTCAAGCGTAAAATAGAAAAATTTGAGTTTCTGGGGGCTGGACTCCCCGAGTCCATGGCTGAACTCGCCGAGTGCACTGTGAACTCGACGAGTCCAGTGCTGACTCGACGAGTCTGAGACGCAGAATGCTGTTTTTGCGGGATTTTGACCTGTTTTGGCTTTGGATAATTACCTAAAACGTTTTTTCTCTATCAAATCCAAATTTTATCAATATTGGGTGATTATCCTTACCAAAATAGAAGATAATTGTCAAAATTTAGATAATCTTTTGTTTTATTAGATAAAGATTGATTATTTGTAATTTAGATTTGAATTATCTTGTGAAAAAGTTTCAAATTACTCCTTTTAGGTTTTATAGTTTAAATTTGAAATTAAAAGTTTTGTTTTGAAATTTAAATAAGTTAAACCCTAATTTTGAAAAGTTTCAAAACTTGCCCTCAAGTTTTGGATTTTAAAATTAATTAAAAGATTTTATTTGAAATTTTAAATTCTAAAACCCAGGTAATTTGAAAAGTTCAATTTACACCCGTATGTTTTTATTAATTAATTAAAATGTATAATTAAAAGAGATTTAATAAACCCATAAAGTTTTGGTTTATATTTAAACAAATTAAAAGTATAATTTGCTCAATTAGACCACCTAGTATTTTAAAAGTGTAAAATACACCCTATATTATATATATATGTAACATTATAAGTCTAATATTATATATATATATATATATATATATATATATATGAGTAAAAAGTTAGTCTTACCGTTAGTAGGCCTCATTCACGAAGCTGGTCTATAAGGGGTGTTTAAGGAAATTGCCTATAAAATGGCGATTGAATGGGTATCCGCTCTTACGCACCGCACTCTTGACTAGTGGAGGATCGTTAACCGAATGGGTAGGATAGGACATAAACCTTCCCTTATAAGTATAATGAAGTAGAAAGTAACTAAATGCTTTTACAAATTCCGAAATCATAGTTACTTTAGGCAAAATGTGAAATTGTATGCTAATTCATGGAATTACACTTCGTACCCGTGTCAAACGTTAGTGGAGCGTGTGTGGTTAACCGACACACTAATTTGGGGATGACATTGGTAGCGAAGGGTGGCTCGATGTTTTTCATAGATCAATCGAGCGTATGTGGCTAACCAGCACATTGATTAGGTGATAGTAGCATTGAGTGCACTACGTGATTCGTATGGTTATTCACACCTTATTTGTGATCCTCGGCATCCCAGTCACAAATAGAAGGGCATAATCGAGATTTAAACATGCCATTGAAAAGCTCAATGAATCTCAAAAGATGTAGGAGTTTCAATTCATTTAAAACTTAAACTTCCTTTTCGTTTTTCATGGTGGAAATTGGTAAATCGTCATTTAGCTACCTTCAAATATTCTGCAATTAGATTACGGCATCCCTCTTCTAGGTTGTAGAATATTGTGTTGGATCCTAGCTTGGATAATTCATTTGGTTGTTTTATTAAGGACTCAATCAAATTAACTTGAATTTTCTCCCATTTTGTAGATGTCTGAATCTTACAATGGTATTCCCAAATCCTTTGGAACAAGCTTTCCAATTGAAGATGATGTTCTAAGATACGATCAAGGAAATGAGAGTCATGCTTCACTTCCTCCACCTCCTCTAATTATTCTCCCTAACCCACAAGTTCAAAGGCTTGAAAAGTTCAAGCTCACTCAAGCCCTTTTGACAAGTAAACCCGAAGATGGGAAACCTGTGTGTGCACACGTCTTAGAGATAAAGTCACACATTGATAGGTTAAGCCTGTTGGGTGTCGAGATTTCAAGTGAGTTGGCTGTTGACTAGGTTCTTCAGTCACTTCTTGAATCATACAGTGAGTTCGTTAGAGAGTACTATATGATGGACCACGACGTGACCCTCATTGATCTCACCCATTTTCTTATAGCTGCTGAATCAGTAATGACTTGGCATGCTGGTCAAGCAAATTTTTCTGGTGAATCAAACTCCCAAACTTCAATGGACACTGACAACATTGGAAGTTCAGAAAGAACTAAATCTGTGATTATCCGATGTGTTGTGCCAAAGGAGTCCATTTGCTTTTATTGCCAAGAGAAGGGCATTGGAGACGAAGCTGCCCAAAGTACCTGAGAGATCTAAGAGATGGGAGAGTCAAGATGTATGGCTCTACTTCAGGTAAAATCCATTTTCTAACTCTTTTAAATTCCTATTCTAGATTCTTGATACATGATGTGATAAGATTACAATTTGATGTTTTGTAGGATTAAAGAAAGGAGAGAAAGCTTAAGGGAAGAAGTGAGCTGAATCTAATCGTGAAGAAATGGATTTGGATCGCATTACTTGAAGATTGGATTCTTGAGCTGCTATTTGGAGTTAAAATAGATTGCTAAGAAATATGTAATAACATAGTTTTTCAATTAAATTGCATTGTAAGGATAAATTTTTTCCGCAATAAAATGAATTTCGATTTTATCTTATTTATTTATCCTTGCAATGGCGTGTATGAAAAAATTGATGTTTGAAGGTTTCTATTATTAGCAATAATGGATTTGATTCTTAATTATGTTATTTGTGGAGATGTCAAGAATTCATCAAATAGGGAGAGTTTCTCATCGCACAAGTTTCAATTGGACGGAAACTTGGAATCATACAACTCGGTTGCGTGATGAATGAAAACTTTCATATTTGGAAATTAGACTAATTCTTTTACAAAGTGTCAAGTGAAGGACTAGGAGATCGAGTACACTAGGTTGTGTGTTGATCAAGTCCACCACAAAGAGAGATAAGATATTCATCATGGTTTACTAAAATTTTAGTAAATATGATTATACTTATAAGATTTAGTGTAATTCTGATTTGATTGGAAAGGTTTCAATTAATGGCAGAACGAATAAGAAGAATCAAAAAGACAGAAAGATAAAAGTTTCTCCATTCTAAGAAGAAGGGAGAGTACCTTTTATTGTGTTTTATGATAAAATCTTAATGATTAAGAACCATATCTCAATTAATCCTCTAAGTGAGTCTTGGTGCATTTGTATTTCACAAAGAAGAGGAATCGAGAATTGTAGAAATGGTTAAATCAAAAAGTCAATCATACTTCGTTCCAATATCAAGTCTTAGAGTCATACTCCAAGATTGTGACATTGAGTGAAAAGTTTTAAGTAGGTTTATAACACTCATCAAATGTGGAATTTGGAAAAGTTTCTCATTCTTGCACATTTGAAATTGGTAAGTTATGCCGTCTTGGATAAGACAAAGACCAACTGGGACCAATTATGTGAAGTGTTTTGTCTTGATAAAAGCTACACTAACTCTTGGATATTTGTTTGTCAAGAAATGTTTCTTGATAAGAGAACCTTATATGTCAAGGAGTCAGTGGGAGTTTTAATGTTTTTTGAAAAAGTTTCAAGAACAAATCAAGAATAAACCTTATCGATCATCACTAGCACACGACTTGAGGTTTACAACCTATCGTGTTGACATTAGTTTGTTTATGTGTCATTCCAATTGAGTTAATTATGCATGTGAGTTCTATGAGTTCTCATTTGAATGCATAAAGACAAAGTACCTTGATCGATGGAAAGTACATTGATATGTAAGGATAAGTCACTAAACTACTTGGAAGACATGGTGGGCACTCGTGTTACGATAAGGCAAGAAATCAAGATTAAGAAAGTTTTGTCCATATGAGTTTGGATTTGCCGCCAACTTTGGTTTTGGAAAATTCACATGGATAGGAACTCATACACCATAAAATCTAAGTGTCATAAGATTCCCTCCTTCATGAAAATGAATGTGAGGAAATGCTTTCACTAAGAGAGATTTTAAGAAGATAGCAATTGTGAAAATTGTATTCTCAAATTCGATTATGGTTACAACATCCATTTCCATAGTTCGAATTGTGAGATTTGGCAATTAGCCTAACATTTAGGACTTATTGATATAAGTTATGAATTGTTTAGACACACATATGAGCTATCTAAGGCAAAGGTGTATAAGTTTTAGAAGCTTAGATAAAGGCTTATTGAAGCATCTAGTATTAGAAATATGAATTTTATGGAATTCAGTCGACATTGTTTTCTGGAAATTCAGCTGTTTTCTGAATACATGTCAAAGCTAGTCGGAGCATAAGTGTTATGCTTATATAATAATAATCATCATGATAGTGGGAGCATAAGTGTTATGCTTGTATGATTATTATGGCAAGTATTGCAAGTTAGCAATATTAATTATAGAAAAACAAAGATTCAATTTGCAAAGTTGCATGGGTTGAAGATGTTTTGCTATAATTAAGGGAGAGAATATTATACTTTGTTTCAAAATCTAAAGCTTAGATTGAGAAATTTTAATAAATTTAGTCAAAGAATACATAGTGTGTTCTTAAATTTTGATTATGTACGACAACCCTCTTCACAGTTCGAATTGTGAGAAGGTGACACATAAAATATTATGGCAGATGATTGATAATGTATCATATCTTTATGTAAGACATTATGCATCATGTCCCATACGCTTCAGGTATAGGATCGATTGCAAATGCTATAATATTTGACCATTCTAAAATTTTCCAAATGTCTAGCACATTAAGAGTGAAAAAGGACTAGAATCGGTTTTGCACTAAAATAATTAAAAAAATATCAAAGGACGATCCAAAGTTTGCTGAGGATTGGTCGCTTGTGAGTAGTTGGAAGTATGGTATTGGATGGAACATGTTGACATTATTATGAATAGATAAAATTCTATTAAGAATGAGTTGTTATATGGCAAATGTGGAAATGTTTCCATATTGGGAGTTGGATATTGAAAATCTATGTCTAGATTAGAAACTTTTATGCAAGAAGGATGTTCAAAGAAATGTAGTTTGAATGTGAGACTTCACGTCTATGGATTTGTCTTGTAACAATTTCGGATAGCGTACTTTGTAATTTAGTTGGCCAAGTCTTGGTGACTTTTGTGCTATGACTTTGCGAAAGGATCGTTGCATAAAATGTTAGAATCTAACATATTCTAATAGTAGCAAAGAACCTTGTGTTCTTACACTAATTGTAAGGATTGGGAATTGTGAAATGAGCATCATTGGAAAAGTTTTTTAATTGATCTATTTCACAAAGCATGGACCATAGGAAACAAAGTGTGCATGCTTGGAGCATGGGACAATTGTTGTTGTAATTCAAGTAATGAGTTGATTATCCGAAACATTAAATGATAAATAATGAGTAATCAATATGGTGGATAAATAGAAGTGTTTTATTTACTCTCACGAGTTTAGGGCCATATAGGATTAAGTATTATTGTTATGTTTCAGTTTGCATGTTTTGACTTCGAGAATAACTGGTTTATTCAAACCTCCACAGTCGGTCATACGTTGGAAGTAAGTATGAAGGAAGACTGTCATGAAGAGTCTGTAGATTGTCTAAAGAGTTTAGACATAGCACAAGTTTGTTGCAAAGTTCATGAGTGCTTTAATAATATTAGAGTATTGGACTAAACCCACGCTCACAAGAATCACTTCATGGATTTCATCATGAGTGATTGTGAGTCGATAATATTGTATATTCTTGAAACCAAGACGTTTGAGTTGTTATTTGTTGGTCGGTTTCACATTGATAATAAGTAAACGCACCAGTAACTTGGTGTTATAAAACAGATTGTTGTGGGTGATTCGATCAGTAAATGCAAGCGAGCATTTGTGTTGAAGTTTATCCATTCCTTTTACCCAAGGTGGGATAAATGCGATATCTGTGGGCCCCTCGATGATTTAGTGATGACACCTAAGTGCTTGGCCAAGCCGGGACTAAGTTGATGTGTTCAATTGTGATCTATTGTCAGTGGTCATAAATCGGAAGTCGGGAAACAGTATAAAGAGAATGATTAAAATTCATGTCTTATGTCTATACGATATCTTGAGAATGGAGGAATATATGATCCCTTATCTAAAGGACACGCGTATCTGGTAAGATCAAAGTTAACAGCGGCTTTGAAAGCTACGATTGTTGATCAGGTTCTGAAGTCATATGGAAAATAGTTATTAGACTTATCCAAGTGGGAGACTGTTGGATTAGTGTCTAAGTCCATAACTATTTTGGTATGTACTTGACATGATTATGAGCATGGTCCTTTTGGGTTGCCTTCACCATAGCATTATGTAGGATGAATTAAGGAGGGAAAGGTTCAATTACGATTTATTAATATATTATGAGAATAATATATTAAAGGAGAAATCAGATTGTTTAATGAATATTAGTCAAGAATTAATTAAGAATTAATTCTGTGGCTAAAAGAGATTAATTAAACTTAGGGGACTGGAGTTGTAATTGTAAGATAATAGCAATTGGGCTATGGATTACCTAATAATATATAGGTTGGACGAATTCTATGGTAAGCCCATAAGGATTTCGTCCAAGGGATATGTTAAAGGAGTCCATGGGCTGCTTAGGGCCTAAGCAGTCAAATTAGGGTTTCCTAGTTGCAAACCCTAATAGCCTACATGTATATAAAGCCCCCTTATGCCCCCAAAACGTGGAAAAGAGTTCCTTTAGGGTTTCCAGCCGTTTTTGGTGCCTCCTTCCTCCTCCCTCTTCATCCAAGTTGCTTAGTGGTGTTTGTGACTCCATTAGAACTGCAGCATTTGAGGCACTAAGTTTTCTGAAGCCAAGGATTGATTGTTATTGCTATATAACAATCAAAGGTAAGATCTAAACCGTATTTTATTTTAATATGATTATTTGTATGATAGATCTAGGGTTTATAGCTTTGGATATTCAATTGCATGTTCATTAGACAAACTAGATACAAAAGCTATTAGGGTTTGCATGTACATCATAGGAATGATGTATTGCTCAAAACCCATCAGATCTATCACCCTAAAGATCAAATTTGAAGAATTTAATCAAATGTCAAGGATTTTATAAAATGTGAAGAAGTTAATCAAATATGAAGGATGATAAAAAGTGGAAGTTCAAGTGAAGACTTCTTCCCAAGAAATGAACGTTGGAATTTTAACAACAAAAGAGTTTGTGTTGGATACTACCACTGATTTATCGGGAACTTCTTTATGGTAGCCCACCCATCAACTATGTTAACATCAAAAGGAAACAAAGTCCAAATGGAAAGATAAGCAAGAAATTGTATTCCAGAAGTTGGAACAACTATGTTGTAATGCACCAATCCTACCTTTCTGAAAGAACAGAGTAATTGTTCATCTACGATGACGTGTACATAAAGGATTGATGTGCACATAGAGGAATTGAGATATGGTTTATGCTTCTGCTTTTGTTTGAATGACATAAATGATAAATTTTTTGTCATCATGGCGTGTGAGATTTGTTGATATTGTAATGAGATTGACATAGTAGAAGATGCCTTGAGCCGAAAAGAAGGTACCAAACCCCACCAAGTACGAATATTAACTATGTATATCCATTCACAATCTACAACTCAAATTTAAGAAGTTTAACTCGAGACTCTGAGAGAGGAAAGGCAAGCTCTATGAAGATTGGATAATTAGTTGAAGCTCAGGGATGACATAACATGATCTTTATGAGTCGAATTTCTAGGCCTAAGTGCAGTCAAAACAAGAGCATAGTCCTGGACGATGCTCACAGGCTAAAGTGTCCCATCCATCCGGGGTCAAACCTAATGTTCTTATATCCAGAGAAATGGTAATCGTGAACATGCATGAAAGTAGAGATTACCAACTGAATGGACAAATAACAAACTTGTACCAAATGTGGATTGTTAGAAACACTAATGACTAGAGTAATGATAAAGAAATACCTAAGTAAAAGTGGGAACCAACGTCAAAGGACTCCATACCAAAGCTACCCAAGAAACCTAAAAGTTTCTAATTCTATTCAGGTAGTGGTCCACGGATTGACTAGGTACGTCCACTTCCTGCTGATCTAAGAACCATGTGAAATGGAAAAGCTAACCAGTACTTGCCAAAGAAATCGTGAGACTATGCGAGGTACCAATCTCTATCATCTCTCGTTAAGACGGTGGATTTATCTAGAAATTATGACAATCATTGAAATCCTTGAGTGTCTACTTAGAAATAAGTGTAACTTTTCATCCCTAATGGTCTGAACGAAATAACCATCTCGACATGAGTAATATGCTCTGAACTTGTATAAGTGGCATGTATCTTACATGGAATACTCATTTTTCTTAATTAAGTTTCCTACAATAATGGTTGTCACACCAACATAAAGACCTCACTGCTTAATGCTTTGTATGACGAAAATGTTGATCCTTGATATGTTGAGCAATGATTAAAGGTGTGAAACTAAACAAAGAACATGTAAGTGATTCATTGCATTTTGATCCAAGAATCACTCATGAAATCATAGAAAATATTGCGCAAACCTTAGTGTGACATCCCTATTTTCACGGCCAGAAAAGAACAATTTGTTTATGATTTATGTTGAAAATCAGACTATCTTCTAAAAAATATGTTGCTGAATTTTTTCCCAGAAAAACATGATAAATATATATTATCAAAGCATTTTCGAAGAAATGTATTTTATTCATTTTTAAAACATTGGGATGTCACCGTTAATAAAGAAACATAAGCATAAACTGACCTTACATTCATTTACACTAGTGATCTACATCTCATTAGTCTCTTAGTGTAATGTGGCTTTGTATCGACACCTGTGATACAAATAAACTGAGTGCGTTTGGTTGGGAAACCTGATGAGTAAATAGGGGTTTCAATCACACAATATTATATCGTATACATAACTGAGAACTCACAAAACATACAATTTCACTATATATATATATATATATATATATATATATATATATATATATATATATATATATATATATATATATATATATATAAGCAACTCTTACCCTACCCCGTCGATCCTCGCAACGACACTATCCACACTCTCGGATCTATTTACTTAATCCATACTCCCGGATCTAATCCATGCTTTCGGATCAATAACTGTGCCCATACCATATTATCAGACTAGGGACAAATGTCTAAATCCATACTCCCGGATTATCAAATAACTATGTCCTATCCATACTCCCGGAATATGGACAACTGACTATGTCTTAATCTATACTCCAGGATTAATGGCAATTGAGTATGTCTTAATCCATACTCCCGGATTAAGGACAATTGACTATGTACAATCCATACTCTTGGACTAGGGACGATGGCTATGTGTAATCCATGCTCCCGGATAAATGACATATTTTAAAGTTCAAACGTTTGTATGTAACTCACTCGTACTCATAAGAAGACACCACCCAGTATTCCCCATAATTAATTAAGGTTTAGTCTTTATCCTAAATCGTCATATATAACACTACAAAAAAAATGACATTTAGTGGCACAGAAAAGTGCCCTTAAAACCAAAAAAGTACCACTAAAAGCCTCATTGGTAATCAGCAGTACAAAAATAAAGTGCCACTAAAAGCGGTGCCACTAAAGGCCTTTAGCGGCATTTTTTGGTTGTGTCGTTGTAGCCGTTTTGGCTTTTAGTGGCATTTTTTGGTTGTGTCGTTGTAGCCCTTTTGATTGTGTCGTTGTAGCCCTTTCCAATGTAACCAAAGGTTTGCGCTTGTTACAGTAACATGGTTCTTCGTTTAAACCTACAACCCTTTTTTCCCAATGTTAATACATTGTTTTGACTCCCTATAAAATAATGTTACAAGTCATCATAACATCACTTTTTCTCTATCATTTTTTGCTTCTCTTCTTATTAACACGATGAGGACCTATTAAACTGCATTGGTGGCTAAAAGCACGGATAAGCTTGATTATGTTGCTGTTGAATATTACAAGGTTCGTTTAAAGTTGAAAAGAAATGATATAAATTATGAAATTACTATTAGTGTATTTCTATTTGTTTATATTGAATTTTTTGAAAACTTTTCAGTTTGCTCATTTGTATCCATTGGATCAGAAGGAAATTATACCTGCATTAAGGGCGGTTGATTTTGGAGTACAAATTCCATCAAAAGTTAAGGTTGAAACATCTGCTAGGATTACACACCACCTTGATATTTAACACTTCTTTTTTTTTATAGATTTGGGTGC
Organism: Lactuca saligna; assembly: GCF_052625555.1. NCBI lineage: Eukaryota > Viridiplantae > Streptophyta > Magnoliopsida > Asterales > Asteraceae > Lactuca > Lactuca saligna. The sequence continues at coordinate 209,565,726 of NC_136420.1, forward strand.
GTTGACATCTTCTGTTGTTAGTAATGAGCTTATCCAAATTTATTTGTAAGTTTGGGGAACTGAATTATTTTTGGTAAATGATAATTATCAGGCTTGAAAATGGAGATAAGGATTGTTTTTACTTGTTATTGTTGGACTAGGTGTCTAAACTAATAACTAAAATTGGTATATACTTGAATTGACAGTAGCACAGTCCTTTTGGGTTGCCCTCAAACGCAGCAATTGGATAGGATGATTTAGAAAGAGAGTGAGAGTGAGAGTGATATATATATATATATATATATATATATATATAGAGAGAGAGAGAGAGAGAGAGAGATTAACTTATTATGTGAATAATAAATTAAATAAATGGTTTATTAATTTGTTATGAAAATGTCAGACTCGAACCGACGGCAGAAACGTTCCAGAGCGGAGGACGTCAGACGTAGTATCACAACCATTGTACATAGTAAGCATAGTAAACACAACCATTACATTACAATAAGAATATTTACATTTGTTTGAAAATGGAGAAATACATAGTTTATATACATCAGTATAAAAAAAGTAAAGTCGAGACTTCTATATTCACCGTCTTCTCCAAAAGTAAGTGAGATACCTTTCTATCGTGAACCTGAGAATTCAAGCAGTTTTAGAAATATCAACATAAAGCTAGTGAGTTCATAAGCGATTGATTTCTGGTGAAAGAAAATGTTCCTATGATTTTATGAAAAGTTGTTTCCCAAGAAAATCCCATATTCTTTTATAAAGAAGTTTGATTATCCATTTGTTATACAACTAAAAGGTTAAGTTATCTCAGGGAAAACCCATATTTTCCTTTTAAAAGTTGATGATTGATTATCCATACACGAGTATCTACCATACCCAGACAACGGTTTTCTTTTCGAAGCTCTGGCTACACCCAGAGGAGTATAATAGCCGTATTTTCGAAGCTCTGGTTACACCCAGAGGAGTATATTAGCCGTATTTTCGAAGCTTTGGGTACACCCAAAGGAATATATTAGTCGTGTTTTCGAAGCTCTGGTTACACCCAAAGGAGTATATTAGCCGTGTTTTCGAAGCTCTAGTTACACCCATAGGAATATATTAGCCGTGTTTTCGAAGCTTTGGTTACACCCAGAGGAGTATATATAGCCGTGTTTTCGAAGCTCTGGTTACACCCATAGGAACATAATAGCCTTAGTTTAATATGTAGTTTTAATACACACATAAAACTAATAAGTAGGTAGTGAACTAATTCCTAAGGGTATTGTTGATACCCTCTAGTAATCAAAACAGTTATTACTTTGAGGTTAGCTCACTAGGTTCATTATTACTAAATGTAAATCTCCATTATCTATGTTGCGAGTTCCATAACCATACAATAAACTGGATATGGCACGTAATGGGGCTAGTATCATTTTATGACTTTGTCACCCGTAGACTTGTCGGTCCTACTGTAGCTAGCAGCAAGGTGCGGGGTAGTCAGTCTCGTATAGATCTATACACAAAACTCACATTCTCTCTCAGAGAGATTTTGGTTACAAGGTCGGTCCTCCACTCGCATATCTCTGTGGAGTGTTACCGAGGACGTGTCTCCAATCTTAAGAATAACGAATTTACAAGTAATAATATGGAAAAACTCTACAAGTTAATTTCTTAATCGGTTGGTAACACAGTTTTGCTGTGTTAAAAGCATGTTGAACATGTAAGTATATCATACGAAATAATAGGTTTTGTGTACAAATTCCCTTGTACTTTTGCTTGTATTCCTCCCTGAAAACATGAAAAACTCGGAAAAAGGTGTGGGGGTATGAACTGACCTGCAGTGAATGGATGGAAGTGTCGGGTAGGAATGTTAAGTGTTAAGTGATGACTTGAACACACGTGAAGATCCTACGTAAAAGAAGTGATACAAAATTGTATCTAATAAGCTATTTAATAACTAACTAAGTAAGTAAATACAGTCTAATGCGCGAAAACACTTTATTTCAAGTGTTAGGAATGATATGGGTTGCATCTAAGGAGTGTATGGCCTCATTATGGAGTCTACTCTTCAAGTGGTGGCCCTTAGGGTTGTGTACGGTTTTAAGACCATATCCCGCATGAGTTTACGGCTGTAAACTCATGGGAATGATGGGTTGGATGCTCAAAGGTCTTAAACTACTCAAGGACTTATGCTAGACTCGAATCAAGGGCTATGGAAGTGATTGGGGGCTTGGAATGTACCTTATTAGCGGTTTACGGTTTTTGAAGGCTTCATTGGTGAGTTTACGGTCGTAAACACATGAGTTTACGGTCGTAAACTCATGTTTGCCACTTTCTTGCATGTTTGTTGTTTCTATGGTAAGCATACAAAGTTCTAGCCACTCATTCAAGTCTTAGAAGGTGTTAAGGGCATTTTAACACCCTTAGAAGGTGTTTACGGTTTTGGGATATTCCCCAACCATAAGTCATGCTTACTCCTTTCTTTTCATGTTTTGGGTTTCTAAGATCATTCATGCAAGTTTCTAGGTCATTAGCCAAGCATTGGAAGGGTTTTGGGGCATCCAAACCCCCTTTTAGGGTGTCTATGGTTTTGGGATGTTCCCAAACCATAAACTCATGTTCTTGAGGTTTTTGGGAGGTTAAACCATGAATTTGCAAGTATGCTAAGCTAAACAACAAGCTAGGAGGGTTTACTTACTGTTATGAAGCTTGAAAGGGTGTTTTCTTGATCAACATCCAACTTTTGTAGAGAGAGATAGTAGAGATAGAAAGTTCTTAAGGTGTGAAAAAGATTGAAATGAAGACCACTCAACCCTTATATAGGGTTGAGCTTACGGTCAGGGTGGGGGTCCACCAAACACTAATCACAAACGATATTTTTCGCATGATTTTTCGTTTTCCGTTACATATGAAATTACGACAATTAACTCCAATTGATTTACTTGGCTTAAGAAATTAACGGAAAACTTTTAATAAAAATAAATTTTATTAACGAAAGTGGGTTACAGTGATGGAATAAATTTTGGGTTGTCACATCATCCCCCCGTTAGGGGTAATTTCGTCTCGAAATTTAGAATTAAGATACAAATCATGGATTTGGAAAGTGATGCGGATATTTCTGGTTCATTGAATCTTTGTACTCCCAAGTGAATTCGGGTCCCCGCTTGGCATTCTAGCGAACCTTCACTATAGGGATGCGACTTTGTTTCGTTCGTTTGATCTCTCGATCCATGATTTTGATTGGTTCTTCCACGAAGTTCAGATTTTCGTTGATTTCGATCTCATCAAGAGGGATCACAAGGCTTTTATCGGATAGACACTTCTTAAGATTAGAGACGTGGAAGACAGGGTGGATGATGCTGAGCTCTCGCGGTAATGGGATTTTGTATACTACAGGACTGATCCTAACAGGGATCTCGAATGGTTCGATGTACCTTGGGTTTAGCTTTCCACGCTTTCTAAAACATATCATGCCTTTCCATGGTGAGACCTTTAGAAGGACACGGTCACCAACTTGGAATTCCAAGGGTTTTCGTCTCTTGTCGGCATAGCTCTTTTGCCTGTGTAGTGAAGCTTTCATTCATTCTTGGATTTGTAAGATCTTTTCGGTGGTTTCACGGATGATTTCTGGGCCAGTGAGAATGCTGTAAGGGACTTGCCCCTTGGCTAGCTACGTGTTGCCCACCTCAGCCTAGCACAGAGGGGACCCACACCTGTGGTCACAGGGAGTTCCAAATGGTGCAGCCTTGATGCTGGATAGGTCGTTGTTTATTGCGAGGAGGTTCAACTAAGAGTAATTAAGTGTCCTATGACATATTTCCAATTGTCTGGATAATCCTCTTACTTTGTCTATGTCCTTGTGGGTGGCACCCTTTGTATGAATACTTTCGGGTTCTTCGAAAAGTGATAAATTTTTGAAGTTCGCATCTAATTTGTCGTTACGATTGATGAGAGTTTTGTGATAATATGATTTAATACAATAGGGTTTGGTATAACATAGAATCAGTCAGACTAAACAGGATGTCATCGAAGAATCGCACGTTAAGTTGGTTTGGAAGGATCACTTTGCTAGAAGATTGATGTCCCTGGGTGAATGTATATGGTGTACGTAAGCCATGTATAATTACAACTAACTCTAGTGTATTTACTAAGTTATCATAATTTGCTCATTAGGGCCTTAAACCTTATAAAGATTTCGTGATCTAATCTGGAAGAGAAGTAATCACAATTATGAACAATTATCAGGGTTTTTGAAAGCCTACCAAAATGTGGCATGGTCCTTCGATGCTTCCTTACTCTCGGAGGTTAGGCTCCTCCGATTTCCTTATTGTTCTTTTCTGTTGGGCAATATCTTTTGAGATGTCCCATTTCGCCACATACGCAGAACACTTGGACTATGCTAGCATCAGTAGTGGAAGTGATGTGTTCGGTTGGGGTCTATATGGAGTAAGTTTCCCGGCCATCCAAAATCCTTGGACAATTTCTTTTGAAATTTCTGGGTTCGCCACAAATGTAGCAAACTTGATTCATTCTTACACCAGTAATCGAGGTGTTTGGCTATGCAGATGCCTTGCAGTATCGTGTGGCGTGTCCTTGCCTGTTGAAGTTCTTACATCGAAGTTTATAGAACTTTCCTATGTGGTGAAAGTTGCATTTCTCGCAACTTGGAAGTTTTCCAGCATATTACCGCACTGGCGTTGGCACTAGTTGGGCGGATATGGCGGTTGTAGAAGTTATCTCGAGTTGTCGTTTCTTTGCAAGTTTCTGAGATGACTTGTTCTTCCTCTTGAACCAAAATTTTCATTTGGCGCTCTTAGGTTTGCAGGGCTGGAATGTTATCTAGGACAAGCCCTTGTTTATTTCCTGGTGTGTTGTTACAGCTTGAGGTGTGGAAGTCGTTCCAAATCCCATTTAGGTTGTTAACATTAAGAACAGCTAAAGCGGTTACTACGTCTCCTGTGACAGTAGCTTGGAACGTAGCTGAGTCCATCTAGAGGATTGGTGCCTTACTGGTGGATTGGTTCTGTTTCTTCGGAAGCATGATCTGCTATATGTCAAGAAAAGAGGTTGTGAGCAACAATGGTTATCTCTGGATGTATCCTAAATATTTTTCTATGCATTGATATTTCCCGTTTTGCTACTGACTCTATTTGATTTGACCCACATTCCCAAGATGTGGTCTTAGCAAAGATAGAAAAGATTTGAGCACACAAAGTTCACATAAAATAGTATTAAGAACTCTTATTTGCTCAGCCCATTGGGTTGGCAGAGTAACTCTCCCATTTCTTCAGCTCCAGATGAGGTGAAGGGTTAGCTATAAAAGTAGCTACATATATCAAGTTGATATGGGATTCAACTTGATGTTCGGGAGAAATCCCTGGAATGTCTTTAGGGAAGACATCGAGAATGTTGTGGGCTTTGGAAATGCTCTCGATGACTTTAACTTTTTGCATCCTATTGACAACACGAGATAGGAATGCATAACATTCCTTTCGTAGATGCTCCTAGGCTTTGACGCAGGAAATGATATGAAATTGCGAACGATCTTATCACTAAAACCGGTGAGGACTCCTTCAGAGGGATGACTGAGATGAAATTCTTTCTCGATGCAAGGACATTGGCACCATGTGAGGCTCATTCGTCCTATGCCGATTAGGACATTGAAGCTTTTCATGGGTACTGATATGAAATCGATTGGGGGAAAGGAATAATCGTCTAAGGTAAGAGCACATCCTATGATACATGCTTTAACTGAAATATGATTGTTGTCATCGATACTGAAACTGAGATTACATATTTTGGAATTCAGTACCTACCATTAGGCTTAAGTCCTAATATCAAAGAGAAAATTTCGGAAATATAGAAGACAGAGGTGTTTACGGGAAAAGGTTACTCATAACATAAACATGAAGGCTATACCTTAGACCAGAAAGGAAGGATGAGTACAATGATCCTCTATTGATGATGGGTACTCCTCAAGTGAAATCCCAATTTGGTCAGCTGTCGCTCTACATGAAGCAGACATCCTTCATACCCTGACTGGCCGGTTCAGAGCTCTATGACCTCAACTTGGGTTGTAGCTAACTCTCATTGTAGAGCTTCGTTGTCTTTCATAGTTCTCCCGTGAAAAACTTCAAGATTACGAATGTGGTTTGTGTTGGCATCCGAGAATGCTTCAAGTTGCATAGTTCGCCGAAGGGTTGCCACACCTAGCTTCACATTGTGAGCCACCTAGTGTATTAGGGTTGGAAGGTCCTTGTCTACAAGACCTCCTCGATCCAGATTGTAGAAGTTGTGGTTACCGTTGTATGAGAGGGGTTGGCCTTTCTTATGGCTCAACCTATTCAAGCTCCTGACCACATAGGCGTTGGATCTTGGAATCCAACTTGAGGGTTAGGATTTGGCATTGGGGTCACTCGGGGTAGGTTTTGGACTTCGGGTTCCGAGTCAATCTCTTCAAGAAATGGTTCGAAAAAGCCATAGTCCAAACGAATTTCATGGTTTCCTTCTGGATCTGGCTCGATCCATTTGCCATCTCCTTGGCTGAGTAAGTACGAGTCGCCAAGGAGATGGAATCTAGCCATGCTCTCTACGCGAGGTGATGGTAAAGGGGTGGCTAAAAGGCATCGAATCTATAATACTTCCGATATATTATAGTTACACTATTAATTCACTTGGGAAAGTTTCCGGTTTGATTGTTATTGCATCCTAAAATACCCATATAGTATTTTAATCTTCATGTTTGATTTTATGAAAAGTTGTTTCCCAAGAAAATTCCATATTTTCTTATAAAGAGGTTTGATTATCCATTTGTTATACAGCTTGTTTATAAAAAAGTTAATTTATCCCAGGAAAAATCCATATTTTCCATTTAAAAGTTGATGATTGATTATCCATACACGAGTATCTACCATACTCAGACAACGGTTTTCTTTTCGAAGCTCTGGTTACACCCAGAGGAGTATAATAGCCGTATTTTCGAAGCTCTGGTTACACCAAGAGGACTATATTAGCCGTTTTTTCGAAGCTCTGGTACACCCAGAGGAATATATTAGTCGTGTTTTCGAAGCTCTGGTTACACCTAGAGGAGTATATTAGCCGTGTTTTCGAAGCTCTGGTTACACCTAGAGGAATATATTAGCCGTGTTTTCGAAGCTCTGGTTACACCTAGAGGAGTATATTATCCGTGTTTTCGAAGCTCTGGTTACACCCAGAGGAATATAATAGCCTTAGTTTAATAAGTAGTTTTATACACACATAAAACTACTAAGTAGGTAGTGAACTAATTCCTAAGGGTATTGTTGATACCCTCTAGTAATCAAAACAATTATTACTTTAAGGTTATTTCACTAGGTTCATTATTACTAAAAGTAAATCTCCATTATCTATGTTGCGAGTTCCATAACCATACAATAAAATGGATATGGCACGTAACGGGGCCAATATCATTTTATGACTTTGTCACTCGTAGACTTGTAGGTCCCACTGTAGCTAGCAGCAAGGTGCGGGGTAGTCAGTCTCGTATAGATCTATACACAAAAGTCACGTTCTCCCTCCAAGAGATTCTGGTTACAGGATCGGTCCTCCACTCGCGTATCTCTGTGGAGTGTTACCGAGGACGTGTCTCCAATCTTAAGAGTAACGAATTTACAAGTAATAATATGGAAAAATCCTGTTTTATGATTGGCATGAATCCTTTGTGAATTATAAAATATAACATAAAATATAACATTTTATGATGAGATTCACAAGTTTCCTTGTTTTAGTTGTGAAAACTAACTCTACAAGTTAGTTTCTTAATCGGTTGGTAAAACAGTTTTGCTGTGTTAAAAGCATGTTGAATATGTAAGTATATCATACAAAATAATACGTTTTGAGTACAAATTCCCTTGTACTTTTGCTTGTATTCCCCCCTAAAAACATGAAAAACTCGGAAAAAGGTGTAGGGGTATGAACTCACCGGCAGTGAAGAGATGGAAGTGCTGGGTAGGAATGTTAAGTGTTACGCAATGACTTGAACACACGCAAGGATCCTACGTAACATGAAGTGATAAAAATTATATCTAATTAGCTATTTAATCACTAATTAAGTAAGTAAATACACTCTAATGAACGAAAACACTTTATTTCAAGGGTTAGGAATGATATGGGTTGCATCTTATTACTCTTCAAATGGTGGTCCTTAGGGTTGTTTACGGTTTTAAGACCATATCCCCCATGAGTTTACGGCTGTAAGCTCATGGGAATGATGGTTTTGGATGCTCAAAGGTCTTAGACTACTCAAGGACTTATGCTAGACTCGAATCAAGGGCTATGGAAGTGATTGGGGCTTGGAATGGACCTTATTAGGAGTTTACGGTTTTTGAAGGCTTCATTGGTCAGTTTATGGTCATAAACACATGAGTTTACGGCCGTAAACTCATGTTTGCCACTTTCTTGCATGATTTGGTGTTTCTATGGTAAGCATACAAAGTTCTAGACACTCATTCAAGTCTTAGAAGGTGTTAAGGGAATTTTAACACCCTTAGAAGGTGTTTACGGTTTTGGGATATTCCCCAACCGTAAAGTCATGTTTACTCCTTTCTTATCATGTTTTGGGGTTCTAAGATCATTCATGCAAGTTTCTAGGTCATTAGCCAAGCATTGGAAGGGTTTTGGGGCATCAAAACCCCCTTTTAGGGTGTTTACGGTTTTGGGATGTTCCCAAACCGTAAACTCATGTTCTTGAGGTTTTTGGGTTGTTAAACCACGAATTTGCAAGTATGCTAAGCTAAACCACAAGCTAGTAGGGTTTACTTACTGTTATGAAGCTTGAAAGGGTGTTTTCTTGATCAAAATCCAACTTTTGTAGAGAGAGAAAGTTCTTAAGGTGTGAAAAAGATTGAAATGAAGACCACTCCACCCTTATATAGGGTTGAGCTTACAGTCAGGGTGGGGGTCCACCAAACACTAACCGCAAATGGGATTTTTCGTGTGATTTTTCGTTTTCCGTTACATATGAAATTATGACAATTAACTCCAACTGATTTACTTGGCTTAAGAAATTAACTGAAAACTTTTAATAAAAATAAATTTTATTAACGGAAGTGGGTTACAGTGACGGAATAAATTTCAGGTTATCACAGAAAATAATATATTAATTAGAAATCATATTATTTAGCTAATAATTAATAATAAATCAATTGTAATTAATTAGATTAAATAATAAGTAGAGTGACTATTTGGTTATTTATTGATAGTTGAGAAAGGAAGGCTCTAGAATCTCATGGAATGCAGTGTACGAAAATCTTTGGGGCAAGCCTAAGAGATTTCGTCCAAGGCCCCTTAGATATGGGGATCGGCCTACTTAGTCACCAAGCAAATACATCTATGGCTTATCCCTTAAACCCTAGTTTTGGCACCAAGTTTCCATAACTATATAAGGAACCCTTTGGTCTTATATTTTGCACACTCCTTCTCTTCCCAGGGCTTGGATGAAATCTTGCTTCCCTTTTCCTCTCTCTTATATTATCCTCTTGTTGGCTTGGGTGTGATTCCATTCGTGGCACGACACTTGTGGTGCTTGCTTCTAAGAGATCAAAAGAGGAGAATTCTAGTTTTTGCTATAACAACTAAAAGGTATGTAATCCTAAAACCATAGCATCTAAAATTTGAAAATATCCTAGGGTTTCTAGGTTTGTTTTTTATGTTTTTAGTTATAGATTCAATAGAGAAAACATAGATCTTATTTAGGTTGCATGCAAACTTAAGGGTTTTTTAATTTTGTTTGTTCACCTAAATCCCATCAGTGGTATCAAAGCATTTGGTTTGTTTTATGTTGATAGCTATAATAGAAGGATAGATCAATTAGGGTTTATTGAAATTAAACACAAAAAGAACATAATTGTGACTAGGGATATGGTTTTAGAAACCCTAGCGTCTACCCTTGGATTTTGACATTTAGGGTTAGGGTTTTGAATTCCTAGCCTTCCACACCCCCAAGTATTTTCGAAATATGGTAGGTTTTTAGGGTTTCCATATTTTCGATAATTGTTAGTTTAATTAGATAAAAAGGGATAATTATAAAATTGGATAAATCATTTTTTTTTTTTGAAAATTATAGGGTTAGGATTAGGATTAAAATTTTTAATTAATTTAATTTGATAATCCTTAATTGATTTAACTGACTTAATTAATTGTTACTTAAAATATAACGATGAAATCATTATTATATTAAATTTAATTAACTGAATATTCATTTCTAAATTTGAAACATATAACCTAATATTTTGAAAAGTTTAAAATACACATTATACTATATGTAATATTAAAAGCTTAATTATTACTATATGTATAAGAAGAAAGTCAGTTAAATCGCTAGTACGCCTCATTTACAAAGCTATACTATAAGGGGGGTTTAAGGAAGCGGCCTATAAAATTACCGCCAGTGGGTATACAGTCTTACTCACCGCTCACTTGTATGGCTGAGGGTCGTTAGCCGAACGAATTTGATAGGACATAAATTCTCATTATAAATATAATGCTATTAAAAGTAACTAATGTTTTTATTAAAAATCCCAATCTTACATACTTTACAAAAATGTGATTTTGTATGCTAACCCATGAAATTGCACATTACACTTTATAAGTTGTTATTGGAGCATGTGTGGTTAACCCATGAAATTGCACACTGTTAGGGACTAATAAAGAGCTTTAATGGGTATCTCATAAATTATCATTGTTGATGGAGTGTAGGCGGTTTACTAGCACATCAAATGGGATTATAAATGACAATGAGGTTACTAGTCACGAATAAAACAGCATAATCTAAGATTAAACATGTCATTGAATAGTTTCAATGAATCTCAAAACACCTAGGGATTTCAATTAACTTAATTTCTATTAAAATTTTGTTTTCTTTTGGTGAAATTGGTAAATCATCATTTACCTACCTTTATAAAATTTACAATTAGATTACAGAATCACTTTTCAAACTTGTGATTATATAGTTGGATCCTAGCCCTAATATTTTATTTTGTATTATTATATTAAGGATTATTCTTCTCTAACTAAAACTACCTTCCTATTACAGATGTCTACTCCAACTGATGCTTCTTGTTCCTCCTCTTCCAACTACCATAACTTCTCCTTGCTTTCTAACTACTCCAAAGTCGTATTGGATGGGTCCAATTACAATGACTGTATGCAGAATATCAAAATGGCCCTTCAATTTGAGAACAAAGAATATGTTCTCGAAAAGGAACTCAATGACATTAATGAAGAGAAGGCCACTCCTAAAGAATTAGCCTCCTACAAATAGAACTACGACGATGCAACAAAAGTTGATTGCATCATGGTAGCCACCATGGTCCTGAGCTACAAAGTTTTTATGAGGATTCCTAGCCCTACGAGATGAATAAGGAACTTTTGGAAAAAGTACGATAAGCAAGCTCGTTAAGAAAAGTGTGAAGTGACCAATTCCTTAATAGCATGAAAGATGAAGGAGGGGGAATATGTATGTGGCCGCGTGCAAAGGATGCAACGTTACATAGAACGCCTTGTTAGGTTGAATGTGCATTTTGATGGGGAGTTGGCTATTGACATAGTCATAAAATCCTTACCTACTTGTTATGATCAGTTTATTATGACCTATCATCTAAACAATAGTAAGACCACTCTAGCTCAACTGCACAATCTCCTGCAGACAGCCGAAGCAGGTATGATGCGAAAAAGGTATTTCCTCCACTCTTACTAGTTCTCCTGTCCTAGCCATTAGACAAGGAAAGGGTAAAAAGAGGAAAGGTCCTCCCAAGAAAAACGGGAAGGGAAAGTATCATGTGGGTTCATCCAGTAGTGGCCCTAAAGGAAAGTCGAGTTCTGATCATCCACCCTCTTCTGATCCCAAATAAGCCATATACTTTTACTGCAACGATAAGGGGCATTGGAAAAGAAGCTTTCCCAGCGTATCTGTAATATATCAAAGATGGAAAAATGAAGCCAACTTCGACAGATATATACATTATTTCATTTGAGAACGCATCATCTTCTCGCTCTTGGGTCCTTGATATAGGATGTAGATTTCACATTGGTTCTGACTTGTAGGGGATAGAAAGAAGTGAGGAGGTGTAGAACATAAGAATGAACCTGATCATGGGGAATAGGCTAGTGCTTAGTAGTGGTGTTTGTTTACATTTAATATATTGTTGTTGCTCTTCAGAAATGACACGTAAGATTATTTCCTTTCATGCATTATTCAGACAAGGTTTTAGATATTCTTTTAATGATTTGAATGGTTCTCTTTTAATTTATAAAAATGGTGTTTTTATAATTGAAGCTTTACCTTCTAATGGTGTGTATGAAACTGTGACGTGTGTAGACGATTTAAGGAATAGTGTATTTCAAATTGATTCGTCTAATGGTATAGAGAAAGCATGCTTGTAGCATTGTCGTCTTGGACACATCAACAAGAAAAGCATCGCCCAACTCCGAAAGGATGGAGTGTTGGAATCATTTGACCTAAGGTTAGATGATACATGTGAATCTTATCTTTTCGGTAAGATGACAAAATCACCTTTCACTGGATCTTTTGAAAGAGATGAAGGTTTGTTAGACCTCATCCACAGAGATGTCTGTTGGCCCTTCAGAACCACCATAAAGGATGCAAATCAATTTTATGTAACATTTATATATGTTTATAGTATATATGGTTATATTTACTTAATCAAACATAAATCGAAAACCTTTCAAAAGCTCAAAGAGTTTAAATACGAAGTCGAGAATCAATCGGGTAGGAAAATAAAGATGTTCCAATCAGATAGAGGCGAAGAGTATCTTAGTATTGAGTTCCATGACTACCTCAAGGAATATGGAAAAGTTTCACAATTGACCCCTCCTGGTTAGTCAGAACTTAATGGTATGGCTGAGAGGTGCAATAGAACCTTATTGGACATGGTTCATTCCATGTGAGTCGATCTTCACTTCCAATTTTATTCTAGGGAGAGACTTCTTCCCATATTCTTAATCTTTTCCCAACTAAGAATGTTTCCAAAACACCTCACGATATGTGGACAGGGAAAGTTCCATCATTATGTGACAACCCATTATTTTCTTAATTGAAAAAGTCGAGCAAAAGTCAAACTTCTTATCTTGATCTATTATATTTAAGTATATTTAAAATTATAGATTGGTTTAAAAGCTTTAAATTAGAAGTGTTACTTCAATTAGGAGTGAATTTCATGAAATCGAGAATCTTGTCTGAACCGAAAACCCTTTCGCAGCCGTAAACCTTCGCATGAGCTGCAAATAAGGTTCGCAGCCACAAACCTCGGTCGTGAACTCCTTCAGACCGCAAAGTGTACCATATATATATATATATGTTGTGTGTGTGTGTGTGACTAAAATATTCCTCACTTCTTTTTGATCTAGTCGAAAACACACCCCTTCTCTCTCAAGAAACATCAACTGAAAACCCTCATTCTCTTTCAACTATCATCCTACTTCCTTTGAATCTTCTTAGGACCTTGCTTAGGATCTTCAAGTGTTCTTCATTCACCAAGATCTTCTTGGGCCGTAAACCCCCATGTTGGCCGTAAGCACCTTGCAGCCTCCCATTTTGCTTCTAACACCCTTATTCGTAAGTTAAACATACAAATTAGTCCAATTCCCTATCATTCTTATGATTCTATTCACTAATTGTATACATATATATTACATGAAATACATTTTGGGACATGTTTTGTCTCGGGATCTAACTTGTGGAAATAATCATCCTAAATTGAAGATTCAAACGAATCACCCACATTAGGTGAGTTCATACCCAACAATTTACCTTTTTAAATGCTTTTCCGAGGGGGGGGGGATACAAGTAGAACATAATTTATATTGTGTTAACATTTACATGTGAAAACGAACAAACACGAGATTTCTTATGCTTTTATAAGTTGTTAAAATCATTTCAAAAACTCTTTTAAACTATTTTAGATTGTTGTTTATTATCAAATTTGTATTCATTTATGTACTTATGTATAAGTATGATTTAATGGACTTAGGACTATTGCTAAATACCTTTACTCCTGTTCTGTGTTTGGTCGTGGGCTTAGGGTAGGATCACTAGTCCGATCGTTAGCTAAATCATAGTTTTACTTGCTAAATATATACATGAATATTAAATCTCATTTTTAAAGTACATACTTAACTCAGTTGCATACATTGGGCAAATGAGTATTTTCCTACAAATCATTTACAATACAGACAAACCTACCAGTAAACTATAATAGGTATAGTTTAGGGAATCAATTCATACTATTTTATAGATCAGAGAACCATTAGAATTTACAAACAATTTACGAACATGTTAGGACACAACAATATTCATCACAAAATGGAAAGATACTTACAATTTATAGCGAATATAGTTAAGGGACAAATGAAAACTATTTTCACAAGGTTAATGTAACAACCCGAAATTGTTCGTTGCCAAAACCTGTCCTACCCAAAAAAGTCATCATTATCAAATTCGTTCCGTTTTCTCTTTGGGTTAATTATTTAAAATTATATGTTTATTTTATTTTAATGAGTGTCTAAACCACTCAGGAACTCATGTAAGTAACCCGAAATAATTTATTTCATAAGTTTTGGAAACGTCCCCGCCGGGTGACGGTAACTTAATCGGGTGCGACCAAAAGCCGCGTTTAACACCGATATCGGGTAGAATTCCACCGCGTACAAGTTTTAAGACCTATATAAACGTGTTTTAGCATCCGTTTGAAGCTTTTTCCTTCTCTCTCTACTCTCTCTCTAACCTCTCTCCTAAATCCAAAGTTTAAGGGTCCAAAACTCAATTTTAAGGCCTCAAATCCCTAAGGTACCTTCCTAACCTTAATGTATAGCATCTTTAGCCTTCAAATTCGAGTTCAAAGCATGAATTTAGACATCATTCATGATTTTACGGCCATGGAACCCTCTTAGGCCGTAAACTCATATATAATGGGTTTTGGAGCACAAAACCCCTTCCTAAACACAATTGGACCTTGGATATGGCTAGATGGCTTTATGGAATGGACATATAACACTTAAATCATTGATTTTGAGTCATTTAAAGGAGTTTACGGCCAAGGAATCAGCTTGGGCCGTAAACTCATAAATATGGGGTATTCTTGACCTTATACCCCTCCAAATCACAAACAAAGCTTAGACATGAATTATAGAATATTGGTTTTAGCATTTGGACATTTGAAACATCATTTTTGAAGAGTTTGTGTGAGTTTACGGCCAAGGAATAAGCTTGGGCCATAAACTCCTTATAAATGGGTATAAATTCAATTCTAAGGTGTTAGAAAGCCATCCAACACCACCAAAAGCCTTGGAATAAATCAAAGGACCAACCAAAAATAGTTTTAGGGATTTAAAAACATCAAAACCCCACATTTGACAGTTTACAGCCATAGAACATGTCTCATGGCCGTAAACTCATAAAAGGGTGTCAATTGGTGCCCCAAACTCATTTCTAGGCTTGTGGGAATTTTTAGAATCACATGTGATTAATTTTAACACCTTAAAAACACTAAATCAAGGAGATATGAGAGTTTACGGCCAAAGATCCTATGCCTAGGCTGTAAACTCCCTTAAGTGTTGCAAATGGTGTTTTTAATTCAATCCAAGCCTTAAGTAAAATTTATCCAAGCATTTCCAAGTGTCCATATCCATTTATGACCTAAATTTGCACCATAAACCACCCATCATGAGTTTACGGCCGTAAACTCATGGGGAATGGGTGTCTTGGCCATAAACACAATTGAGAAGTGTACTCTTGAGGAGTAAACTCATTTCCTAAGTCTCTCACATCATTACATGTCCTTAAACGCCACTCGGGTCCCTCCAAACACTTGTATCAGAGTGTTTTCGCGACTTGAAGCAATTGTCCCTATCCAACAATCAATCTAAGTCCTAATTAGATACAAATGTGTATCTTTACATCATAATTAGGAACCTCGTGTGTTTACAAGCCCCGGATCAACTCTTAGCATCCAAACCGTCACATATCTCGTCCGGTGAGTTCATACCCCTACGCCCTTTTCACTGTTTTCAATGTTTTCAGGGGGGGGGGGGGGGAATACAAGCAAAATATAACTGTTTTCAATCATAACATTGATATGTTTCAAACATTATCTGACAAACTTATAAAATCTTTTACTCCTTATGTATTATGCTGAGCATAAGGAATGATTTATCAATTACAACTCAATGTATTTTAGTTAAGGAAATAAACCAACTAATCAAATTATTATGGGAATAATTTGGGGGCTTTACTGTTCTTTCTATCATGTACTGATATCTATATAAAGTTATTAGATAAACTATGTCTGATTCAGTTTATCTCCATATCATTTAAATGTATTGTCAGATAATTTCATTGTATGTATTTATATTCACTGTATTACATTTTATAATCTTTTGTATGTCGATATCGTATGAGAACCCTGTGAATAGTTTAGTAATAGTTTGTGAGATAGTCACTACCCTTTATGGATGATCAGTAAATCCTCCCTGGAAGTGTAACCATAGTCTCCTGGAGGGAGAGCGCGGAATTTGTGAATAGATCTATTCGGGACTGACAATCCCACACCTTAACTGCTAGCTACAGTTAGGCGGTCACGCCTGGGGTGACAAATTTCTGGATATCGATTCGACGTCTGACAAACGTCAAGGAGGTCTCATTGTAGTATTAGCATGGTTACCCGACTCACAACATGTATTAATATTAGTTTGTTCACAGTTTGGGTTTTAGATTCTATATCTCTTTCGGGATAGTGATCCCATGGTATTATCAAACAATTTTGTATCTAGTCTAGGATAGTGATCCCATGGTTTTATACTTACAACTTGTACGAGATGTCTTTCTTCATGGTCTTTAACTATATCTTATACGGGATAGTGATCCGATGGTTTTCTATCTATAACTTGTACGGGATGTTTTCCCCCATGGTCATTAACTATATCTATTATGGGATAGTAATCTCATGAATTCAATCTATATTAAGTACGGGATGATAATCCCATGGTCTAAATCTATATCTTATCCGGGATAGTGATCTCATGGTTTTCAATCTATATTTCCATATATACACCAAATTATCTCGTGTCTAGTCCGGGATGGTAGTCCCATGATCTTAAATCTGTACTTTCATATGTGTCAAACTATATTATATCTCTTTCGGGATAGTGATCCCAAGATTTTCATTATATAGTTTTGTGTGTTAAACTATACTTTGTGATATACAACTGATCTTACAATTAGGAAAATATGGGATTTTCCTGGGGTAAAACACAACACGTAATCAAATTGGTAACATATGATAACTAAACCAACTTCACATAAGAAAATATGGGATTTTCTTGGATAACAAATCTTTTCGGAAACTAAATGAAACCGATACATTTTCATAAAACAAAACCGCTTATGAACTCACCAGCTTTATGCTGATTTTCAAACCGCTTGTATTCACAGGTCCAAGTTAGACAGGTACCCGGTGATCTCTTTTGGTGAAGACGGAGTGCGTGGAAGACTCGTCTCAACTTTTGTTAATATGATGCATAAGTATATCTTGTATAACTTTACTTTTGAAACAAATGTAAACTTTCATATATATGTAATGTAATGGTTGATTACTGTGATTACTATGTACATTGGATTTGATACACAACGTGGTAGTCCACCCCGGAAATGTTTCCGCCTTTGATTTTCGGGGTGTGACAGTTAAGTTATAAATAAAAAGGAATCTCAACTATTACTCGTAATGCGATCAAACAATTTGTGAGTCATTCTTGTGTACTTATCTTAGTATGGGCAAAAGTCCTGAGCTTATAACCAGAGTCTCTTGTAGGGAGAGCGATGACATAGATCTATGTTGGGACTGACAACCCCACATCCCGACTATTAGCTACAGTCAGGTCGTCAGACCTGGGATGACAAATGTTGTTACCAGTTTTGACACCTGAAGAACATCGTTATCATGCAGACAAGGTTAGTATGGTTATGAGAACTCACAGGTAGAAAATCCTGACCTATTTACGATTATTATATATAACTTCAATTTATTATTAATCTTATAGTCGGTTTACAAAACAAACATACTTTAGTGGTGTTATTTAAACAATACTACTGCAAGTTATTACTTTCCATGACGTTATCCACCCCCGAACGTTTCCGCCATTCCGGTTTGGGGGTGTGACAGATTGGTATCAGAGAATTGTTTATAGTGAACTAAGTATATCAACCCATAAAAGATATGCAACTATAAATACAATGAGATAAAAATTGTCTGACCAAGAGACTATACTTTAAAATAATAAAATATTTTATTAATCTATGCATACATGCATTCGTACTAGAGCTAGTATCACAAGAAGAACAAAACATAAGTATTTAAATGTTGTGTATGAAACTGTGACGTGTGTAGACGATTTAAGGAATAGTGTATTTCAAATTGATTCGTCTAATGGTATAGAGAAAGCATGCTTGTAGCATTGTCGTCTTGGACACATCAGCAAGAAAAGCATCGCCCAACTCCGAAAGGATGGAGTGTTGGAATCATTTGACCTAAGGTTAGATGATACATGTGAATCTTATCTTTTCGGTAAGATGACAAAATCACCTTTCATTGGATCTTTTGAAAGAGATGAAGGTTTGTTAGACCTCATCCACAGAGATGTCTGTCGACCCTTCAGAACCACCATAAAGGATGCAAATTAATTTTATGTAACATTTATATACGTTTATAGTATATATGGTTATATTTACTTAATCAAACATAAATCAAAAACCTTTCAAAAGCTCAAAGAGTTTAAATACGAAGTCGAGAATCAA
This sequence comes from Lactuca saligna, assembly GCF_052625555.1. Taxonomy (NCBI): domain Eukaryota; kingdom Viridiplantae; phylum Streptophyta; class Magnoliopsida; order Asterales; family Asteraceae; genus Lactuca; species Lactuca saligna. The sequence goes on from NC_136420.1 coordinate 209,584,540, forward strand.
TTGGGTAGGAAAATAAAGATGTTCCAATCAGATAGAGGCGAAGAGTATCTTAGTATTGAGTTCCATGACTACCTTAAGGAATATGTAAAAGTTTCACAATTGACCCCTCTTGGCTAGTCACAACTGAATGGTATGGCTGAGAGGTGCAATAGAACCTTGTTGGACATGGTTCATTCCATGTGATTCGATCTTCTCTTCCAATTTCATTCTAGGGAGAGACTTCTTCCCATATTCTTAATCTTTTCCCAACTAAGAATGTTTCCAAAACACCTCACGATATGTGGACAGGGAAAGTTCCATCATTATGTGACAACCCATTATTTTCTTAATTGAAAAAGTCAAGCAAAAGTCAAACTTCTTATCTTGATCTATTTTATTTAAGTATATTTAAAATTATAGATTGGTTTAAAAGCTTTAAATTAGAAGTGTTACTTCAATTAGGAGTGAATTTCATGAAATCGAGAATCTTGTCCGAACTGAAAACCCTTTCGCAGCCGTAAACCTTCGCATGAGCTGCAAATAAGGTTCGCAGCCACAAACCTCGGTCGTGAACTCCTTCAGACCGCAAAGTGCACCATATATATATATATATATATATATATATATATATATATATATATGTATATGTATATATATATATATATATATATATATATATATATATATATATATATATATATATATGTTGTGTGTGTGTGTGTGTGTGACTAAAATATTCCTCACTTCTTTTTGATCTAGTCAAAAGCACACCCCTTCTCTCTCAAGAAACATCAACCGAAAACCCTCATTCTCTTTCAACTATCATCCTACTTCCTTTGAATCTTCTTAGGACCTTGCTTAGGATCTTCAAGTGTTCTTCATTCACCAAGATCTTCTTGGGCCGTAAACCACCATATTGGCCGTAAGAACCTTGCAGCCTCCCATTTTGCTTCTAACACCCTTATTCGTAAGTTAAACATACAAATTAGTCCAATTCCCTATCATTCTTATGATTCTATTCACTAATTGTATAAATATATATTACATGAAATACATTTTAGGACATGTTTTGTCTCGGGATCTAACTTGTGGAAATAATCATCCTAAATCAAAGATTCTAACGAATCACCCACATAAGGTGAGTTCATACCCAACAATTTACCTTTTTAAATGCTTTTCCGGGGGGGGGGGGGGGGGGGATACAAGTAGAACATAATTTATATTGTGTTAACATTTACATGTGAAAACGAACAAACACGAGATTTCCTATGCTTTTATAAGTTGTTAAAATCATTTCAAAAACTCTTTTAAACTATTTTAGATTGTTGTTTATTATCAAATTTGTATTCATTTATGTATTTATGTATAAGTATGATTTAATGGACTTAGGACTATTGCTAAATACCTTTACTCCTGTTCTGTGTTTGTTCGTGGGCTTAGGGTAGGATCACTAGTCCGATCGTTAGCTAAATCATAGTTTTACTTGCTAAATATATACATGAATATTAAATCTCATTTTTAAAGTACATACTTAACTCAGTTGCATACATTAGGCAAATGAGTCTTTTCCTTCAAATCATTTACAATACAGACAAACCTACCAGTACACTATAATCGGTATAGTTTAGGGAATCAATACATATTATTTTATAGATCAGAGAACCATTAGAATTTACAAACAATTTACGAACATGTTAGGACACAACAATATTCATCACAAAATGGAAACATACTTACAATTTATAACGAATATAGTTAAGGGACAAATGAAAACTATCTTCACAAGGTTAAGTTATAAATAAAAAGGAATCTCAACTATTACTCGTAATTCGATCAAACAATTTGTGAGTCATTCTTGTGTACTTATCTTACTATGGGAAAAAGTCTTGAGCTTATAACCAGAGTCTCTTGTAAACAGAGCGATGACATAGATCTATGTTGGGACTGACAACCCCACATCCCGACTATTAGCTATAGTCAGGTCGGCAGACCTGGGATGACAAATGTTGTTACCAGTTTTGACACCTGAAGAACATCGTTACCACTCAGACAAGGTTAGTATGGTTATGAGAACTCACAGGTAGAAAATCCTGACCTATTTACGATTATTATATATAACTTCAATTTATTAGTAATCTTATAGTCAGTTTACAAAAAAAACATACTTCAGTGGTGTTATTTAAACAATACTACTGCAAGTTATTACTTTCCATGATGTTATCCACCCCCTAACGTTTCCGCCATTCCGGTTTGAGGGTGTGACAGATTGGTATCAGAGAATTGTTTATAGTGAACTAAGTATATCAACCCATAAAAGATATGCAACTGTAAATACAATGAGATAAAAATTCTCTGACCAAGAGACTATACTTTAAAATAATAAAATATTTTATTAAAGTATACATACATGCATTCGTACTAGAGCTAGTATCACAAGAAGAACAAAACATAAGTACTTAAATGTTGGGCACTACGGTCAAACCTGGATAGTTATGTAATCATATCTGAGAAAAATATAGCTTGATCAACTATATTTATTTGCAATACAACCAACATGTGTTTAGGAGTGATGGTGGTGTCGCAACAGATTTAAGTCTTACCAACTCTGTATACAAAGGAATACTAGAACCAAAGATAAAGTTAAAATACTATAGGAGTATTTTATAATGCTATACAATAACAATAAGACTAGAAACCCACAAATTTCGTGTACCAAGAAGTTCTAGAAACAAGCATGCAATTAAGATACTATATGAATACCTTAAGTACTAAAAATAACTTATGTGAAGAACTAAAAGACCTTTACTGGTAAGGCTATAATTACCGAGTGTATACTTTAAGGCTATATATAACTGAGATTTTATAGACTTAGAATTACTGATTTTCACTCTACTTCCTATTCCTTGTTTGGTTGTGGTCCTAGAGGAGGATCACTTATGTGACAACTGCCAATTCAGGTCATTCTCGGACTCATGCATCTTTATAAAAACCATTCATGCACAACATGCCATGACCTAGTAGTATAGATTAGGTTAAAAATCTTGCATAAACTAGGATCCAACTACGGTCTAGGACTAATATACTTGATACTTACAATTCTAGTAAGTTGCTTAGCTACAATAGGAAATGCCAATACTATAATTAGAATAAAGCTTCAAGCTTTGTTATAATTGAAATAGGGTATAAAACTCTAAAAATAAATTAAAACATTCTAATTATACTTCAACATGTTGTTGAATATCAAACAATATTCCAAAAACCCTAAAAAGCCAAAAATCCAAAGTTATAAATTATAAAGCTTAAAAACTTTATAAAATTTGGCTATAAACTTCCTAATATCAAATTTTATTAATCAAATTATGGGTTATACCAATGAACTAGAAATATAAATTACAAGTATTAATCATAAATTATTTGTTGAAAACAAGATTTTAAATAAATCAAATTGCTTAATAAACATTTTATAAAAATGAATGTTTTTATATAAAATATAGGAGGGAAGTTTATAAAGTTTAAAATTTAGGAGAGAGGAGGCCAAAATGCATGCAAAAACCGGCCATCACCTCTCCCCATGCCCTCTCTCTTCCCCAAAACACAATCATTAAACTTAAACCCTTACTCCACCTCTTCCCTCTTCACTCTCTCACTTCACTCTCTTCATACACTTCACTCTCTTCTTCCCTCTCTCTAAACTCACGAAAATCCTCTCATTTCTCTGCAAAATTTCGAGATTGTGAAGCCCTTGAAGTGTTCTTACTTCTCTCAAGGTCAAAACCAAGGTAAACAACAACATCTTCTTCCATAGTTTCATGGTTAAACCTCTTTTTCTTCTTAGTCTTCTCTACTTTTCGGATTCTATGCTTTTCCATGGCTAGAAATCTTTATTCTCCCCTTGTGGTTTGTAGATTCTCACCATAACACAATGCATGTGTTAGAGATGGTGAAAATCCGGGATCAAACCCATGCAAGGAGTGGAAAAGATGCATATATGATCATGTGACATCAAAACCTAGTATTTCGTGTTCTTCACCATTTCTTTTGTGTTCATGCATGAACAAAAGCATTTAAACCATTTCTAGTACATCTTGGATGCTCATTCATTCCATGCATGTTTTAGAAATCGGGCCTTACCAAAGACATGCATGATGTTCTTGTTGAAATACCCTAATAATGCACACAAGCAAACATGCAATCTGCCAGATTACTTTGTTCTACTTTGAACAGTCATAACTCAGTCATTTCTTAACCAAATTATGATATTCTTTTTGTATTGGTTCGTTCCACGAGTTAACCTTCAAACCCAACTGGTCTCACTATAAAATATTAAATATCCGATTTTTAGCAGATTTTACAAAAAGGTTGCGCATACAGCTCTTTTTCTGTGATCACTATTTTTATCTTGCTTAAACAATGGCCTTAAACCCAACCATAAATCTGAGGAAAAATACCTTAGAAACTTAACATATCTAGTGAATTATGGTTGAAATTTCGTGGCTTAAAACCTCACTGAATGGACTACACAAATTCATGAACTTCAGCCACATTTACACTTCATGCATTATTGCATGCAACTTTTCTTAAATTGTTTGAAATCATTACCCTCATTTCTCTTCTGAATACATTTTTTTACATTTTTCTTTTGAAAGCCCTTGCATGCATGAGATAATCTGGAAAATTTCAAGAGCTTTTGTTATTTCTTTGATTTATTAGAATTATTGCTAAAACCAAGGGCATAAATCATATAAAATACTTCCAGAGGTCAATAAATCCTAAATAAATTAATGGATGATCCTTATGGGGAATAATGACCCCTCACCAAATTTCAGCAAATTTTGTTACTGTTTCATAAGATTTCTAATTTTCTTTTATTTAGGACATGATAAATTACAAAACCACTTTATAGGATGTGAAAATTGTATCTAACAATTTTCGCATATCTTACCTGTGATGGGTGACTCCAGAAAATAATTTCAAGATTTTCCATCATGTTTTACTATTTTTCCCAATTTTTGTAATTATAATGGTCTAAAAATGGGAGAAATAGTTCTGATTATCCAAAATACATGAGAATTTACCAAGATATAATATTATAGAGTAGGAGGTTACATAAAAATTTTGAATATTTTTCTCTACTGTAAACTATTTTTCTCTTATTTTCTAAAGTTAATTGCACTAAAATACACTTAAATATACATAAATACCCAAAACCAGTTTATACATTATGAAAACCACTTTTGATATTTTTCCTAGGATATTTATACTGTAAATGATGTTACAAAAATTTATGGTGATTTATTTTAACTGTTTAATATTATTTCATTAATAAATGACTATTTAAAGGTATAAAGCAAGGAAAAATAGAAATACCCTCTGAAAAATATCTTTTATATTTTTCCCAGCCTATTTATGTATAATAACAATTAAATAAAAAGTTTGGTTAATTTTGGAAATTGTTTTCTATTTATTTTAATTTTTATTAAAATAAATGCTCAAAAATCATAAAATATAATTAAACAGCTTGGAAATCCATTTTTATAATTTTCCCAGCTTAGTATTGTGTAATAACAGTTAAATAAAAAGTTTGAGAATTTTTATCCCTCGAATGCTATTTTCGTGAATTTATGGTGTAATAAGGACTTAAAAATTTGGAAAGTTTATATTCCAAGGTTGTAATTAATCGCCCGATATATAGAATTTCATTACTTCAGAAAAAGTGTAACTAATTGATATAAAATCCAATACTAAAACATAAATTGGCATTTCCCTATATGTAGAGTTTAGTATATTAGCATTAGATATCGACATGGAAACTCACTAGTGCGTGTGTTTGATGTCGTAGGATCCCGGTAGTAAGACGTTGGTGCATCCCGAAGTACCGCTTGTGCCTATACAAAACATCGTGAGTATTCACGCACTCCCCTATTTTCGGTTTTTATGTTTTGGGGTGGAAAAACATGTCCAGAAAAACTATTGTTTGCATGATGTATTTAAATTGTTTATTATCAAACATGATTGCTATTGTATTGCTATGTTTCTTTATGTATGTCTATGCAACACGGAACATGAGAACTTATCGTACTAAGGCCCTTCCCTTATCTCTAACCATTAACTCTTTGAGCCAATGGTCATTATGGATAGCGCTATTAGGAATTGACAACTCCTCACTCGCCCGAATCGCTGGAGTGCATGATACCATATTCATCTATGGAACGATAAGCATAGATCTCGATAGGGCTTCAGTCATAGGTTTGGTTGAGACTCATTGTTTGCTCATACACATACAAACGCGTTTCTCGTTCTAGCAATAAACTTGTATACCTTAATAGCAATCAACTTTGTTTTATCATTAAAGCAATGTACTTGTACTTAGGAAAAGCATTATTGTACCCTCGATTTATAAACTTGTGATACTCACCAACTATTTTCATAGTTGACGCTCGTTTTACATGCTTTTTCAGGAAGTAATTAGTAAGTGGATGTAAAGATTCATCATCATAGAGCATGCTGCATCGTGTTGAAGCTATTATGAAGCTATATTTTGAACAATGTTATTTTGAAAAACTTGTATTTTGTTTCTTTTGAAGCTATGGGTTGTAAACTTTTAAATACTGCTATGGTGATGTATCTTTATCTTTTGCATTGAAACCGTTATCGCTGTCATACCTTGCGTTTCCGCTTTAGCGGGGTGTGACAGAAGTGGTATCAGAGCTAAAGTTATAGAGAACATCGGTTTTTCTTTAAGAAAACACAACCTATAACTAAAACTTACAAAGAAATTCTTTTTACATCAAACATATTACTAGTCTAATTAGGTCGGGAGTTGTATTATTGGACCTTGATTAAACATAGCCTGATCACCTATGTTTAATTAAGAAAAGATTTATACAAAGCTTGAGCTAATTATAATGGGAATATGTTCAACAAAAATATTTGAGAAAACTTTATTTCAAAATTTCAAAAGGTTAATTTTGGTGTGTGTAAGCATTGCATATTATAGGCATGCATTGTCATTTATTTCATATCTCATTAAAACTATGTCACAGTCCACTATGTCAACATCGTCATCTTCCCGTGCTACCGCCTCAGCCGATGAATCCGGCTACGTCACTGTTATCCCTCGACATAATCCCCCCGCCTCGGTAGAAGAAGACCCATCAGAGGATACGGAAGATACTAGGAACTCGGTGGAGATCAGCAATAACAACGCCCCGAGTCAACGACGCGAGGCATCACCGACATCGGTGTTGCCATAGCCACCGCTCTATGGACTTCGCATTCGGAGGACAGCGAGGAAGAGTGTTCCCATTCCAGGAAGGATACCCGCCAGCACAGCAGGACATGGCACGGCAGGACCTAGCGGAGCAGAACCCAGCGATGCAGGACCGAGAGCACCCTCACCTCAGCAAGTCATAGGGATACCTGTCAGACAGCCAGGTAAGGCCCCGGAGGAGTCCCGGAGATTGCAGTCGATAGCAGCAGGCCTACGTCACAGTCTCGCTGTGATAGCTGGGCATCGAGAAGTTTTGGATGAAGTCTTGGCAGGAATGGAAATCCTGTATCAACATTCGATGGAGACTGCTGACACTGCTAGTGCTGCTAGACGAGAGGCAGGTCATGCGATGACAACATATTATATGTTTGGTTGGCTATTAATGATTGTGATGTGATAAGGATGGGAGCATCGACAAAGGAAATCTCTAGTAGCAAGAGGAAGACAACAAATCAGGGAGAGAAGAAGTATGGAGGCAAGTCAGGGAGGAAGCAGAAAGTCTCAAGAAACTTTATGGTAAGAGCCCAGGAGCAAGAACCAGTGAAAACTCAAGGACAAGAAGTGCAGGAGCGAAAGCAGTACTCAGGGCCGCTTCTGAAGTGCAATAAGTGTAACTTCCATCACAAGGGAGCTTGCCCGGTGTGCCAAAATTGTAAGCAAACAGGTCATTACTCGAAGTATTGTAAGGTGAATAAGGAGGGAAAAAGGACATGTTACGAGTGCGGGAGTAATGATCATCTCCGTAGAGCATGTCCTAAACTGAACAATGGACCTGGTAACAATGGACAAGGCCAAGCCAGGCAAAACTTTCAAGGAAATCAAGTTGGACAGCCAAGAGGTGTAGCCTTTGTGATTGGTGCAGAAGAAGCTCGTCAGAACCCTGAAGTGATAACATGTACGTTTCTCCTGAACAACCATTTTGCATCAGTAATATTCGATGCAGGAGCAGATAGGAGTTTTGTTTCTTTAGCATTTAGACCGTTAATTGGCTTGAAATCGGTAAAGATGAGGAATGCTTATGCTATTGAACTTGCTGATGGGTATGAAATTAGGGCTAGTGATATAATTCCTGGTTGTACTTTGAATTTAGCTGATAAACTCTTTAGCATTGACCTAATTCCTATAGAGCTAGGTAGTTTTGATGTGATAGTAGGGATGGATTGGTTATCCAAAAATAGAGCGGACATTGGTTGTTATGAGAAAGTCATCAGAGTGCCTCTCCCTAATGGAGAAACCCTTATCATACACGGTGAGAAGCCAGGAAGAAGTTTAAACATAGTATCAAGCGTGAAGGTTCACAAGTACCTGAAGAAGAATTGTATTGCATTCATGGCCCACGTGCTAGAAAGAGAACCTGAAGCTAAGCAACTCAAGGAGATTCCTGTGGTTCAAAACTATCCCGAAGTATTTCCGGAGGAATTGCCCGGTTTACCCCCTTATAGACAGGTCGAATTTTGGATAGACTTAATTCCCGGAGCGGCACCGGTAGCAAAAGCACCATATCGCCTTGCACCATCCGAGATGCAAGAACTATCCGGACAACTTCAAGAACTTCTAGACAAAGGGTTTATTCGACCAAGTTCTTCACCTTGGGGAGCCCCAGTGTTATTCATCAAAAAGAAAGATGGTTCGTTCCGAATGTGCATTGATTACAGAGAATTGAACAAGTTGACAATCAAGAAGAGATATCCCCTCCCTTGAATAGATGACTTGTTCGATCAGTTGCAGGGCGCTTCCTACTTCTCAAAAATCGACCTTCGGTCAGGGTATCATCAACTAAGAATTCACGAAGAGGACATTGACAAAACAACATTTAGAACCCGTTATGGACATTATGAGTTCTTAGTCATGCCTTTTGGACTAACGAACGCACCCGCTGTATTCATGGATTTGATGAATAGGGTCTGTAGACCATACCTAGACAGGTTTGTAATTGTATTTATCGATGACATACTTGTTTACTCGCGGACCAAAGAAGATCACAATAGACATCTAAAGCTAGTGTTAGAGCTGTTGAAGGAATAGCAATTGTATGCCAAGTTCACTAAGTGTGAATTTTGGATTCAGGAAGTACATTTTCTTGGTCATGTGATCGGTGAAAGAGGAATCCATGTAGATCCAGCTAAGATAGAGGCAATCAAGAAATGGGAGGCCCCCAAAACCCCGACAGAAATACGAAAATTCCTAGGATTAGCTGGGTACTACAGACGCTTCATTGAGAATTTCTCTAGGATTGCTCAACCATTAACATCTTTGACCCAAAAGGATAGAAAATTTCTCTGGGAAGAGAAACACGAAGAGGCGTTTCAAATCCTGAAAAACAAGCTGTGCAATGCACCAATTCTGGCTTTACCAGAAGGATTAGAGAACTTTGTGGTGTATTGTGATGCGTCTCATCAAGGATTAGGATGTGTGCTAATGCAAAAAGATAAGGTCATTGCATATGCTTCCAGACAACTCAAACCTCACGAGAAGAATTATACCACCCATGATCTAGAACTAGGAGCAATAGTTTTCGCCCTTAAGATATGGAGGCATTATTTGTACGGAACCAAGTGCACCATTTATACCGATCACAAAAGCCTTCAGCATATCCTGGATCAGAAAATGTTAAACATGCGGCAGAGAAGATGGGTAGAGTTGTTTAGTGATTATGATTATGAGATACGATATCACCCAGGGAAGGCTAACGTAGTAGCCGACGCTCTTAGTAGGAAAGAAAGAGTGAAACCTTCCCATGTGAGAGCTTTGGGAATGGTAATTCAGACAAGCTTGAAATCTCAAATCATTAATGCCCAGGAGAAAGCGTTATGCAAGGAAAATCTTCCAGGCGAAACTTTACATGGTTTGGAAGAAAGATTTGAAACCAAACCTGATGGAGTTCGTTATTTTAAAGACAGGGTCTGGATTCCAAGGGTTAACAACCTGAGAGACATGGTACTAGAGGAGTCTCATCGATCTAAATACTCCATCCACCCTGGAGCAGATAAGATGTACAAGGATCTTAAAGAGTACTATTGGTGTCCTGGAATGAGAAAGGATATTGCCGTGTACGTTGGGAAGTGTTTGACATGCTCAATAGTCAAAGCTGAACATCAGAAACCATCCGGGTTGTTGCAACAACCTGAAATTCCCCAATGGAAATGGAAGAAAATATCTATGGATTTCGTTACCAAACTTCCTAGAACTGCTAAAGGTCATGACTCAATTTGGGTCATAGTGGATCGACTGACGAAATCTGCACACTTTCTCCCCATTCGAGAAGATTTCAAGATGGAAAAATTGGCCCAAATCTACATCGACAAAAATGTTTCTCTGCATGGTGTACCCTTATCTATCATTTCTGATAGAGATAGTCGTTTTACATCTCGATTTTGGTGGATGTTACAGAGGACACTAGGAACTAAGATAGATTTGAGCACAGCTTACCACCCTCAGACAGATGGGCAAACAGAGAGAACAATACAAACATTGGAAGACATGCTACGAGCGTGTGTCATTGAGTTCAAAGGAAATTGGGATACTCATTTACCCCTAATTGAGTTTTCCTACAATAACAGTTACCACACGAGTATCCAATGTGCTCCATATGAAGCATTGTATGGACGCAAGTGTCGTTCGCCCTTATGTTGGACAGAAATCGGAGACAGACAGTTGACTAGAGTCGAACTTATCCAGGAAACATCCGACAAGATTGCTATCATCAAGGATAAGCTTAAAGCTGCTAGAGATCGTCAGAAAAGTTATGCGGATAATCGTCGAAAACCATTAGAATTCCAAGTAGGAGACAAGGTACTTTTAAAAGTGTCGCCTTAGAAAGGGCTTGTGCGTTTTGGTAAGAAAGGAAAACTAAGCCCGAGATATGTTGGACCCTTTGAAATCCTTGAAAGGATTGGTCCAGTAGCGTATAAACTCCAATTGCCCCAAGAGTTAAGCGCCATTCACAACACATTCCACGTCTCCAACCTTAAGAAATGTCTAGCCGACGAAACATTGATAGTACCCCTGGAGGAAATTGAGATCAATGATAAGCTGAGCTTCGTTGAGGAACCAATAGAAATCCTTGACAGGGAGGTAAAACAACTTAAGCGGAGTAAGATCCCGATTGTGAAAGTTCGATGGAACTCAAAACGCGGGCCGGAGTACACCTGGGAGCGCGAGGACTTCATAAAGGAAAAGTATCCACAACTTTTCCCTTCCGATGACAAGCGATGACATAGAATGAATTTCGGGACGAAATTCTTTTTAAGTGGGGGATACTGTGACAACTACCAATTCAGGTCATTCTCGGACTCATGCATCTTTATAAAAACCATTCATGCACAACATGCCATGACCTAGTAGTATAGATTAGGTCAAAAATCTTGCATAAACTAGGATCCAACTACGGTCTAGGACTAATATACTTGATACTTACTGAAACGACCCAAAAATACGACCCAAAAATTTCGTTTTTAATACCATCAAAACTATAATCAAAGTATCATATAAATAAACCATGCGTGATATGCCCCAAAATATAATAAAGCACTGTGCGGAAACTGTAACATACTATATCCAAAAACAACAACTAAATCAAATCCAGGCTAAAGCTGAAACGGTGGTGTGTGCGATGCCGTCACCCCGAGCTCTTCCCTTTGCTTGCGGAAGTACCTGAAACCAAAACTGAAACTGTAAGCACGAAGCTTAGTGAGCTCCCCCAACTTACCACATACCATACAACAACATATAAACACATATTGGGCCTTGCCCACTGCATCGGGCCGGGGCCCGGAGACTGCATCGGACCGAAGTCCGGAACTGACTGGGACCTTGTCCCCTACATCGGACCAAAGTCCGGAACTAACTGCATCGGACCAAAGTCCGGAACTGGCTGCATCGGACCGAAGTCCGGAACTGACTGCATCGGACCGAAGTCCGGAACTGACTGCATCGGACCGAAGTCCGGAACTGACTGGGACCGTGTCCCCTGCATCGGACCGGAGCCCGGAACTGACTGAGCATAGCATAGCATATCATAACAAACATACTGCATACTGCATCGGGCCGCAACCCGGAACATAAAACACATAACACATAGCACATGAATTATGTCTGAACCACGAAGGCATCAAACATACTAACTACTACATCGGACCGAAGTCCGGAAACTACTATTAACTGGGCGGGCCGGCATTGTGGCCTTAGACCCGCCCCTACGGGAAGGAAACTCACCTCGTAAGCTAGCGGATGAGCGTGTGGCTTGGAAAGCTAACGACTGCTGCTCCTGAATCTCCTCGGCTCAATAAGTTCACACTTGACCTTGGATCTTGGCACTAGAACACGTTTCCTTGCTTCCTTGTTCTTCCCCTTCTTCACCTCTTCACAAAATGGAACAAGGTCACATATAAGCTCACAAATGGAAGGTTTAGGGTCTCTCACAGTGCTCTTAGGGGAAAGTGGCGAGATGGAGGCTATAATGGGGTTTAAATAGTGAGCAAACCCGGGGATTTAGGGTTTCTCCCAAGCGGACGGACTCGCCGAGTCCATGATATGGACTCGCCGAGTCGCCGGCTCCCGCGTGCCCATGATGCGCGACTCGACTCGGCGAGTCAGGCTAGAACTCGCCGAGTCCCTCTTAAAAAATTAGCCTAAAATCAAGTTAATTAACATACCGGAAACGGGTCGTTACAATTCTCCCCCACTTGTCTCAGACTTCGTCCTCGAAGTCTGCTACAGCTGGATCCACGAATAACTCCGGGTAGTGCATTCTCATTTCCTCTTCAGCCTCCCATGTCCATTCAGACCCCTTCCGGTGCTGCCACTGCACCTTTACCAGCTGGATCACCTTGTTCCTCAAGGTCTTGGTCTTCCGTTCCAAAATTGCTATCGGCTTCTCGATATAATTCAGGCCGCTATCGACCTGGATATCCTCCAAGGGAACGACCGCTGTCTCGTCCACTAAACACTTCCTCAACTGCGACACGTGGAAGGTGTTGTGTATTAAACTGAGCTCCTCAGGAAGATCTAACCGGTAAGCAACCCGACCCACCCGGGCCAAAACCCTGAAAGGACCAATAAATCTGGGGCCCAATTTGCCCCTCTTCCGGAACCTGATGACACCTTTCCAAGGTGAGACTTTCAGAAGGACCATGTCTCCCACCTGGAACTCCAAGTCTAAACGCCTCCTGTCGGCGTAGCTCTTCTGCCGACTCTGCGCAGTCTGCAATCTTCTATGGACCTGCTGGATCAGTTCCGTCGTCTTGAGCACCACTTCGGTGCTCCCCATGACCCGCTGACCGACCTCGCCCCAACAAATCAGGGTCCTGCACTTCCTGCCATATAACATCTCAAAAGGAGGTCGATCAATGCTCGCATGATAGCTGTTGTTATACGAGAATTCCGCTAAGGGAAGATACGTATCCCAACAGCCCCCAAAATCCAGAACACATGCCCTAAGCATGTCCTCGAGAGTCTGAATCGTCCTCTCGCTCTGCCCGTCAGTCTGAGGATGAAAAGCGGTGCTGAAATGGAGACGAGTACCCATCTCGTCGTGAAACCGCTTCCAGAATCTGGACGTGAAGCGAACATCTCGGTCCGACACTACCGATACCGGCACTCCATGACGTGCCACAATCTCTCGCACATAGATATCGGCTAACCTTTCCGCCGATATACTCTCCTGGATCGGAATAAAATGGGCACTCTTTGTCAACCGATCCACCACTACCCATATCGAATCTACTCCACGTGCGGTCCTGGGAAGTTTGGTGATAAAATCCATGGTGATATCCTCCCATTTCCACACGGGAATATCCAACGGCTGCATCTTGCCGTGAGGTCTCTGGTGCTCCGCCTTGACCTTCCGGCAGGTCAAGCACCTCTCAACGTACCAAGCGACGTCCCGCTTCATGCAGGGCCACCAATAATCAGGTCGAAGATCTCGATACATCTTCGTCGCCCCTGGATGGATAGAAAATCGAGACTTATGAGCCTCGTCCATCAATACCTGCCGTACCCCACCCCAGTACGGTACCCACACCCTACCATGAAGCGTCATCAAACCCCGACTGTCGTAGTCGAACGAAGCTACTCGACCCACTATCCTCTCGCACTTCTGCCTCTCCTCCTTGAGGCCCTCCATCTGAGCCTCCTTGATCCGCTCCAACAAAGGAGTGATTACCGTCATCCTCATACACAAATCCCTGATAGGGGCCGCCGACACTTTACGGCTCAGGGCATCGGCCACCACGTTGGCCTTCCCTGGATGATACAGGATCTCACAGTCATAGTCCTTCAGCACGTCCAACCATCTCCTCTGTCTCATATTCAAACTCGGCTGATCCATAAGGTATCGTAAACTCTTGTGGTCCGTGTAGATAGTACAGCGGACCCCATACAGGTAATGCCTCCAAATCTTGAGGGCAAATACAACTGCCCCCAGCTCCAAGTCGTGGGTAGGATAATTAGCCTCGTGAGGCTTCAACTGTCTCGAGGCATAAGCCACCACATGGCCTCGCTGCATCAATACTGCTCCCATACCTGTGATCGAAGCATCACAATAGACCACGAAATCCTCAACACCCTCTGGCAAGGTAAGGATCGGAGCCTCGCACAATCTCTGCCTGAGAGTCTCGAACGCCGCCTGCTGCTCAGGCCCCCAACGAAAAACTACCGACTTCTTGGTTAGTCGGGTGAGCGGCACTGCTATCTTGGAGAAATCCTGAATAAACCTCCGATAATACCCTGCCAATCCTAGGAAGCTCCGAATCTCAGATGGAGACCTCGGGACCTCCCACTGCATCACGGCCTCAATCTTGGCCGGATCAACCAAAATACCCTTCCGATTAACGAGATGCCCAAGAAACTGCACCTCGCGTAACCAGAACTCGCACTTGGAGAACTTAGCGAACAGCCTCTCCCTCCTCAAAGTCTCCAACACCTCCCGCAGGTGCTCTTCGTGCTGTCCCTGCGTCTTGGAATACACCAAGATGTCATCGATGAACACTATCACTGACCGATCCAGCATCGGTCTGCACACGCGGTTCATGAGATCCATGAACGCGGCTGGGGCATTGGTGAGCCCAAATGGCATCACCGCAAACTCATAATGACCATACCGGGTCCTGAAAGCAGTCTTCTGTACATCCTTATCCCTGACCCTCATCTGGTGGTAACCGGAGCGTAGGTCGATCTTGGAGAACCAAGACGCTCCCTGGAGCTGATCAAACAAGTCATCTATCCTCGGAAGTGGGTAACGGTTCTTCACCGTTACCTTGTTCAACTCCCGGTAATCAATACACATCCGATGCGACCCGTCTTTCTTCCTCACAAATAAGATCGGCGCTCCCCAAGGCGAACTTCTCGGTCGAATGAAACCCTTGTCTAACAGATCTTGAAGCTGTGTAGACAACTCCTGCATCTCAGGGGGAGCAAGCCGATATGGTGCCTTGGCTATCGGAGCCGCACCAGGAACCAGGTCGACCCTGAACTCAACCTGCCTCTCAGGAGGTATCCCCGGCAAATCCTCGGGAAACACATCCGGGTAATCTCGAACAATAGGAACATCATCGATCGTCGTCTTGCCCTTAACCCGGGCATCCAAGACGTAGGCTACAAAACCGGTGCAACCCTGCTGAACGTAGCGCCTCGCCCTAGCAGCAGAGCAGAAGGTCAATCCTCGCTGGGGCCTCTCGCCCTGAACCACTATCTCTCCCCCACTGGGAGTGCGAACCCTCACTAGCTGAAGCTCACAATCAATCACCGCCCCATTGGGGCTTAGCCAATCCATTCCCACAATAACTTTATTCCCGCGCAGGGATGCCGTTCACCGAGAACGACCCTAAATAAAGCGTACCATCAAATAATATTCAAACGATATATTAATAATTAAAGGATGAAGAAATATACATACCCGTCACCACATCAGGAGTCGCTCGCGCCTCCTCTGCTGTCATCTGAAATGCCCTGCTCTTCGCCAACGGCGCATCAGCTCGGCCCTGACGGCCATCCGTGATCCTCAAAGTAGAAGGGGCGGGTGCATGCACCTTCCCTGCTGCAGCTAAACTGGGACACTGGGACCTTTTGTGTCCCCTCTGATTGCACTGAAAGCAAATCAGATCCGATGCTGTAACCGTAGTGGCAGGGGCCGTACAATCCCTACTCATATGCCCGGTCCGACCGCACTTGTAGCAGCCGGAACTCCCTGCCTTGCACGCCCCCTCGTGCAACCTCCCACACTTGCCACACCGACCGTGGCTCTGCTGACCTCTGGACCTGTGATCTGAAACCTTGGGCTTTTTGCCCACACTGCCTGCACCCGAAACCGCCTCCGGTTTCCTCTTCCTCTCCATCTCGAGATCAATCTCCCTCTCTCTGGCTCTAGCAATCATGTCGTCCAGTGTTTTGCAGCTGGACCGGCTCACAAACATACGAATGTCGCTCCGCAACATCTCGTGATAACGGGCCTTCTTCATCTCCTCATCTGCTGCATACTGAGGAACAAGAAGGGCCCGCTCCCTGAACTTGGTGGTGATCTCCGCCACTGTCTTGGTAGTCTGGGTAAGATCCTGGAATTCCCTGGCTAACTGTTGCACCTCAATGACCGGTGCGAACTCCGCTCTGAACCTGGTAGAGAAATTAGCCGAGGTCATGGCATCCAATGCCGCATCATCCCCGAGGGCATGTCCTACCTCCTCCCACCAGTCACGTGCCCTGTCCTTCAGGAGACAGGATGCCAATCTGACCTTGTCCCCCTCGGGACACCTGCTAGTGCGGAATGCGTTGGCCACGTCCGCCAACCACCTGGTACTCGCTATGGGGTCCCGTGCCCCGTGATAGTCAGGAGCCCCGCATGCCCTGAACTCCCTGAAAGTGAGTGTGCGCGACCCCATCATAGACGCTATCTCAGTACGGAAAGTACTCAGTCTCTCATCCATCATCTCCAAAATGCCCTCCTTGATCGAACCGAAGATCACAGGAGTCTGCTCAAGTATGATGCGACTAACCTCAGAAGAAAGGAACTCTCTGGTCTGCTCATCCATCTGTCCGACCTCCGGGTCGGATTCCGATCCTGATCCCCCTCCGGCATCTGAACTGCTGGCTGCTGGCCTCGGACGCAAAACTACCATTCTGAAACATAACATAACAACATCAGAACACCGAAATATTTTAAGGGATCATGATACGACTACTAGCTTCCTGGTCTAATCTCGGCCTTCCTTGATTCGAGTACGGATCCTCTGCTTCCAGTAGTATGGGCCCCTACTACCTTCCACATCTATCCGTACTTTCCTCAAGAACCGCCTTGACTTCCCCAAGTCACTTCTACCGCTGCTACTCTCTGCTACTCTCGTCCTAGGCTTGCCCTAGAGAAACTCGAGCTCAATACGACTGGTCCTCAGCTGCTGTAGGTCTCCTCGCACTGCCAGTTAGCCATCACCTAGACACCATCACATGTGATGAGGATCGGATAATTCTTCAAGTAAAAGATCCGTCCCTACAACGGTTGGACTCAAACAAGAGCTGCGCAGTAGGGCCAGTTCCAGCACTCTGGGATTATTCGAACCTGATTACATGTGGTGCGACGTGTCCACCTAATGGCTAACTCTCATTACTCGGAATCCCACTAAGCACAAAGCAAGCAGCATTCGGACAAGGGAAACAGACTCACGCAAGCTATTCTTATAACAAGAAACTGCACTAGCATAGGATGCTAAG
This sequence comes from Lactuca saligna, assembly GCF_052625555.1. NCBI lineage: Eukaryota > Viridiplantae > Streptophyta > Magnoliopsida > Asterales > Asteraceae > Lactuca > Lactuca saligna. The sequence goes on from NC_136420.1 coordinate 209,602,487, forward strand.
CTCATACTATCAGGCATAACCTAAACAGGCTATTCTACTGCTGTCTACTCAATTCTAGCATGCAATATTCATAGAGCTGTAACACATAAGCAGGCACATAAGGCATTCTCCTACACCCTTAGTCCTATCCTAGCATGCTGTTCTACTAAGCTGAAATTGAACAAATAACTTGTATGGGTAATTTGGGAGTACTTACTTGAGCTCGGTTGATCGCATGCACACACCTCTATCTTAAAAAATTCTTTTTTCCTTCTAAGTGTTTTCAAAATTCTTTTGTAAAAACATTTTATTAAAAATCTTTTATTTCCCCTTAGTTTGAGTTTAGATACACCCGAGAGTGTATCCGAATCCCTCAAACCAGGGCTCTGATACCAACTTGAAACGACCCAAAAATACGACCCAAAAATTTCGTTTTTAATACCATCAAAACTATAATCAGAGTATCATATAAATAAACCATGCGTGATATGCCCCAAAATATAATAAAGCACTGTGCGGAAACTGTAACATACTATATCCAAAAACAACAACTAAATCAAATCCAGGCTAAAGCTGAAACGGTGGTGTGTGCGATGCCGTCACCCCGAGCTCTTCCCTTTGCTTGCGGAAGTACCTGAAACCAAAACTGAAACTGTAAGCACGAAGCTTAGTGAGCTCCCCCAACTTACCACATACCATACAACAACATATAAACACATATTGGGCCTTGCCCACTGCATCGGGCCGGGGCCCGGAGACTGCATCGGACCGAAGTCCGGAACTGACTGGACCTTGTCCCCTGCATCGGACCAAAGTCCGGAACTAACTGCATCGGACCAAAGTCCGGAACTGGCTGCATCGGACCGAAGTCCGGAACTGACTGCATCGGACCGAAGTCCGGAACTGACTGCATCGGACCGAAGTCCGGAACTGACTGGGACCGTGTCCCCTGCATCGGACCGGAGCCCGGAACTGACTGAGCATAGCATAGCATATCATAACAAACATACTGCATACTGCATCGGGCCGCAACCCGGAACATAAAACACATAACACATAGCACATGAATTATGTCTGAACCACGAAGGCATCAAACATACTAACTACTACATCGGACCGAAGTCCGGAAACTACTATTAACTGGGCGGGCCGGCATTGTGGCCTTAGACCCTCCCCTACGGGAAGGAAACTCACCTCGTAAGCTAGCGGATGAGCGTGTGGCTTGGAAAGCTAACGGCTGCTGCTCCTGAATCTCCTCGGCTCAATAAGTTCACACTTGACCTTGGATCTTGGCACTAGAACACGTTTCCTTGCTTCCTTGTTCTTCCCCTTCTTCACCTCTTCACAAAATGGAACAAGGTCACATATAAGCTCACAAATGGAAGGTTTAGGGTCTCTCACAGTGCTCTCAGGGGAAAGTGGCGAGATGGAGGCTATAATGGGGTTTAAATAGTGAGCAAACCCGGGGATTTAGGGTTTCTCCCAAGCGGACGGACTCGCCGAGTCCATGATATGGACTCGCCGAGTCGCCGGCTCCCGCGTGCCCATGATGCGCGACTCGACTCGGCGAGTCAGGCTAGAACTCGCCGAGTCCCTCTTAAAAACTTAGCCTAAAATCAAGTTAATTAACATACCGGAAACGGGTCGTTACACTTACAATTCTAGTAAGTTGCTTAGCTACAATAGGAAATGCCAATACTATAATTAGAATAAAGCTTCAAGCTTTGTTATAATTGAAATAGGGTATAAAACCCTAAAAATAAATTAAAACATTCTAATTATACTTCAACATGTTGTTGAATATCAAACAATATTCCAAAAACCCTAAAAAGCCAAAAATCCAAAGTTATAAATTATAAAGCTTAAAAACTTTATAAAATTTGGCTATAAACTTCCTAATATCAAATTTTATTAGTCAAATTATGGATTATACCAATGAACTAGAAATATAAATTACAAGTATTAATCATAAATTATTTGTTGAAAACAAGATTTTTAAATAAATCAAATTGCTTAATAAACATTTTATAAAAATGAATGTTTTTATATAAAATATAGGAGGGAAGTTTATAAAGTTTAAAATTTAGGAGAGAGGAGGCCAAAATGCATGCAAAAACCGGCCATCACCTCTCCCCATGTCCTCTCTCTTTCCCAAAACACAATCATTAAGCTTAAACCCTTACTCCATCTCTTCCCTCTTCACTCTCTCACTTCACTCTCTTCACACACTTCACTCTCTTCTTCCCTCTCTCTAAACTCACGAAAATCCTCTCATTTCTCTGCAAAATTTCGAGATTGTGAAGCCCTTGAAGTGTTCTTACTTCTCTTAAGGTCAAAACCAAGGTAAACAACAACATCTTCTTCCATAGTTTCGTGGTTAAACCTCTTTTTCTTCTTAGTCTTCTCTACTTTTCGGATTCTATGCCTTTCCATGGCTAGAAATCTTTATTCTCCCCTTGTGGTTTGTAGATTCTCACCATAACACAATGCATGTGTTAGAGATGGTGAAAATCCGGGATCAAACCCATGCAAGGAGTGGAAAAGATGCACATATGATCATGTGACATCAAAACCTAATATTTCGTGTTCTTCTCCATTTCTTTTGTGTTCATGCATGAACAAAAGCATTTAAACCATTTCTAGTACATCTTGGATGCTCATTCATTCCATGCATGTGTTAGAAATCGGGCCTTACCAAAGACATGCATGATGTTCTTGTTGAAATACCCTAATAATGCACACAAGCAAACATGCAATCTGCCAGATTACTTTGTTCTACTTTGAACAGTCATAACTCAGTCATTTCTTAACCAAATCATTATATTCTTTTTGTATTCGTTCGTTCCACGAGTTAACCTTCAAACCCAACTGGTCTCACTATAAAATATTAAATATCCGATTTTTAGCAGATTTTACAAAAAGGTTGCGCATACAGCTCTTTTTCTGTGATCACTATTTTTATCTTGCTTAAACAATGGCCTTAAACCCAACCATAAATCTGACGAAAAATACCTTAGAAACTTAACATATCTAGTGAATTATGGTTGAAATTTCGTGGCTTAAAACCTCACTGAATGGGCTACACAAATTCATGAACTTCAGCCACATTTACACTTCATGCATTATTGCATGCAACTTTTCTTAAATTGTTTGAAATCATTACCCTCATTTCTCTTCTGAATACATTTTTTTACATTTTTCCTTTTGAAAGCCCTTGCATGCATGAGATAATCTGGAAACTTTCAAGAGCTTTTGTTATTTCTTTGATTTATTAGAATTATTGCTAAAACCAAGGGCATAAATCATATAAAATACTTCCAAAGGTCAATAAATCCTAAATAAATTAATGGATGATCCTTATGGGGAATAATGACCACTCACCAAATTTTAGCGAATTTTGTTACTGTTTCATATGATTTCTAATTTTCTTTTATTTAGGATATGATAAATTACAAAACCACTTTATAGGATGTGAAAATTGTATCTAACAATTTTCGCATACCTTACCTATGATGGGTGACTCCAGAAAATAATTTCAAGATTTTCCATCATGTTTTACTATTTTTCCCAATTTTTGTAATTATAATGGTCTAAAAATGGGAGAAATAGTTCTGATTATCCAAAATTCATGAAAATTTACCAGGATATAACATTATAGAGTAGGAGGTTACATAAAAATTTTGAATATTTTTCTCTACTGTAAACTATTTTTCTCTTATTTTCTAAAGTTAATTGCACTAAAATACACTTAAATATACATAAATACCCAAAGCCAGTTTATACATTATGAAAACCACTTTTGATATTTTTCCCAGGATATTTATACTGTAAATGATGTTAAAAAAATTTATGGTGATTTATTTTAACTGTTTAATATTATTTCATTAATTAATGACTATTTAAAGGAATAAAGCAAGGAAAAATAGAAATACCCACTGAAAAATATCTTTTATATTTTTCCCAGCCTATTTATGTACAATAACAATTAAATAAAAAGTTTGGGTAATTTTGGAAACTGTTTTCTATTTATTTCAATTTTTATTGAAATAAATGCTCAAAAATCATAAAATATAATTAAACAGCTTGGAAATCCATTTTTATAATTTTCCCAGCTTAGTATTGTGTAATAACAGTTAAATAAAAAGTTTGAGAATTTTTATCCCTCGAATGCTATTTTCATGAATTTATGGTGTAATAAGGACTTAAAAATTTGGAAAGTTTATATTCCAAGGTTGTAATTAATCGCCCGATATATAGAATTTCATTACTTCAGAAAAAGTGTAACTAATTGATATAAAATCCAATACTAAAACATAAATTGGCATTTCCCTATATGTAGAGTTTAGTATATTAGCATTAGATATCGACATGGAAACTCACTAGTGCGTGTGTTTGATGTCGTAGGATCCCGGTAGTAAGACGTTGGTGCATCCCGAAGTACCGCTTGTGCCTATACAAAACATCGTGAGTATTCACGCACTCCCCTATTTTCGGTTTTTATGTTTTGGGGTGGAAAAGCATGTCCAGAAAAACTATTGTTTGCATGATGTATTTAAATTGTTTATTATCAAACATGATTGCTATTGTATTGCTATGTTTCTTTATGTATGTCTATGCAACACGGAACATGAGAACTTATCGTACTAAGGCCCTTCCCTTATCTCTAACCATTAACTCTTTGAGCCAATGGTCATTATGGATAGCGCTATTAGGAATTGACAACTCCTCACTCGCCCGAATCGCTGGAGTGCATGATACCATATTCATCTATGGAACGATAAGCATAGATCTCGATAGGGCTTCAGTCATAGGTTTGGTTGAGACTCATTGTTTGCTCATACACATACAAACGCGTTTCTCGTTCTAGCAATAAACTTGTATACCTTAATAGCAATCAACTTTGTTTTATCATTAAAGCAATCTACTTGTACTTAGGAAAAGCATTATTGTACCCTCGATTTATAAACTTGTGATACTCACCAACTATTTTCATAGTTGACGCTCGTTTTACATGCTTTTTCAGGAAGTCATTAGTAAGTAGATGTAAAGATTCATCATCATAGAGCATGCTGCATCGTGTTGAAGCTATTATGAAGCTATATTTTGAACAATGTTATTTTGAAAAACTTGTATTTTGTTTCTTTTGAAGCTATGGGTTGTAAACTTTTAAATACTGCTATGGTGATGTATCTTTATCTTTTGCATTGAAACCGTTATCGCTGTCATACCTTGCGTTTCCGCTTTAGCGGGGTGTGACAACTTATTCGAAGGTCTATTTGATCTTGGTTATATATAATCAGTATACACTCTGTGATCATAGATGGACCTGGTTTGGATCATCTTAATAAGCTCAATAGAGATACTTTTATCAATTCCGTAGACTATTTAGACCCTCCTATTCTCGCACAACCGACACACCTAGACATCGCAAACAATCAATAGAAGAGTCGAGATAGAACTTAAAGAGGGTTCACGAGGAGGATTTAGAGAAAGGATCGGACAACCAGAAAGGCACTAGAGGGATCATTGACAAACCTTATCCTATTAGAAACAAACTAGAGAGCACCTTATACGTCATACTAAGAAAATCTAGTGGGTCAGTGATTACACTATTCACAGTGCATGTTAAATTTACTGTACATTTCGTTACAACTAGCAATAGTAAAATCAAGAGAGATACTCCCTTCCAAAACCCATGAAACCCGATCAACTTAAGATATCAATATCTATACTCTACTTGGCGAAACTTAAAATAGAATACCTATTCTTACTCTACACCAGAAATACATCATAGGGAAGTAAGTCAAACATTAAGAATAGTTCAACTAAACGAGAAATTTATATGTATATATCAATAGATAGAGTACAACTAGCAAACGATCATAGTTATTAACGAACTCATTTCAACTTATGTAACAGAATCATGTCTTCACATGGAAATAACCAGCCAACCGCGAAACCCCGATCCTACATATAGACTCCGCTACATTCCAAGCTGTCGTAACAGCCGTTGCGACAGCTGTCATGGCGTAATTTAATTCTAACAATCCAAACGAAAAGTAGAAACAGTGTCAACACTTCAGGTCGTAGTAACAATCAAGGAAACCAACGAGTACCTACCTACAAGAATACCCCAACCCACAAAACTAAGAGCAACAAACAAATGTTCTGGGATAAAAAGAAGTGCAAATCATCTCAAAGGTTTGCCAAGAGACAATAACCTGTGGCAGCCTCTTCGGCTACAACATATGTCGCCCCTGCTATCGTTCCTACTGTTGTCCCTGTTACCCCTATCCTAGCTAAGCAGTATGCTGGAAATCTACCAAAGTGCAAAAAAGTGCAGCTTCCATCATATGGGAGGCTGCCAAAAGTTGCTTTGCGTGAACTGCAACAAGAACGGGCATACTACCCGTTTCTGTAGAATTCTGATCCAACATATTACTTCAACCACCAATGCTAGTGTAATACAAGTATTCCATGCATGTGGTGAAATGGGAAATTTCAGGAGAGGGAGAAGTTTAACGATAAGACATAAAGGAGCAATGAGGACCCTTATAGGATTTTGGTATGTTTTCTAAACAACAATGTTTAAACATCAAATTTTCATGGAAAATATTTGAGAATTAAAAATTTAATATAATAAATTAAAACATCATTCATATAAAAACTAAGAACCCTTATAGGTAAGCTATGATGGCTTAGTGTATACACTAGGGTCATTTATAATTAGGATTTGTAGGCTAAGAGTGAGTGATTTTGCCTTATTTCTTGTTCCTTGTCTGGTTGTGGATGTAGGGCATAGTCACACAGTCGACTATCTTTCCAATATTAATTATACATGACTTGTATACACCAAGCTGTTGGAATAATATTCCTTAAAGATCGATAGATTCAAACAAATAAACAATAAACGAAATAACAAGAACACAAGAATGATTTGAAAGATGTCAAATGATTAAACTTTAACACCCCAGAAGAGCTCGCCAAAGAACTTCGACTGTAGAGGTGTTTAGGGTTACAATGCAAAACGATAATTAAACTTCTAGCCTATTAAAGGCATACATGCATGCACTATTTATAATACTACATTACCCTAATCATAGTTGGATATAGCCAAACTGGATATACAAAATACCAGTCCATGATGCAACACATAATACTCAACAATCTCCCCCTTTACGTCAATGGATCCAAGAGCTCGGTTCGGTTGAGCTACTACCGTCTTCTTTATAGTCTTGAACACACCCGGTATAATGGCCAGAAGAGTTTGCTTGAATGTAATATACCATTAGAGCCTGTATGTGATGTTCTTCTTATCTGACTCGGAGTTCGCCTTGCATCAACGAGTGATAGTTATAATGTGCTCCAGGTAGTCAATTGAGAACAAGTGTTTTTCTACCAGAGAAAATAAAAACTTTTCTCCTTTGGCTCTTGTAAACATAACCGTTAGGTGAGCATAATCGATTTTACTGAGTCATTTTGCTGACGTCTCCTAGTTTTGCAGTTGGATTCACCATCGGTTTCTTTCTTAGGACATTGGCTACTTCCTGATCCATTTTTGCTACTTCATGAATATAGCAAGCAATCAGTCGCTTTAGGTGCTCCAAAATTAGTCATACTCCTTTGCATTGGTAAGAAGAATATTAAAGAGTAGGAACCAATGATGTGGATTCAGTTTAAGGAGATCTACAAGGGAGATAACTGACACCGAGTTATCCAAACCTTGGGTTATCTTGAAAGAAATGTTGATAAATTTCCCTGTAGGTGATGGCTTTAGTACCTTGACAGTAATAATCTTCTGTGCACTCCAGGTCAGATACTGAGGCTGACCGAACTTGAGATAGAAAGCGATCAGTTCATGGTCTACCTGAGGATGAGGAGAGGGAACTTCAGCAGTTGAATCAAAGCAATGAAAAACGAATTCCTTTCTGGTGATAGGCATATCGAACTGTAAATCCCTTGTATTATCATAGTCAAAAGAAGTCACAGGTTCCAACCAAAGTGTGCTTGGAGACTCTATAGCTTCCTGATCAGTGTTTCCTTTGTCCATGGAGGGAAAAACATCTTCTTGCAACTGAGTGCATCATCCTCTTCTTTGTTTTGCTTCTCTCTCTCTCTCTCTCTCCTCAACTTCCTTATCAACCCGAAGGGTTTCATCAATCTTCGCATCCCTCTTTTTGCATTTCAGGATCTCGAAGATAGTTTCTTGATCCCTATCACTATCATCATGTTCACCAATAACATGCTTTTTATTCTCTTTAATACTAGAAGCCGAAGCTAAATTATCCTTCAGTTCGGTTTTGACCTTCGGTTTAAGAGGAATTAGATGTGGCTTTCCTTCTTCTCCCCCTTTTTGCGGAGGAACAATTATCTCTGAAAACACCCTTCATTTCTCGTAAGAGTTCAACTGAAGGAAGGAGTTTGGAGGTTAGATGAGTGTGAATGGTGAGTGTGAGAATAGGATCATGAGCTTGAAGCACATTGTGCAGCTGGAACAAAACATCACCAGCACAACTGCGAAACACAACTCTTTCGGTTTTCAGCAAGAAGATCTCACGTTCTGCTCTGGCTAAGTTAGCTTTCGCTACAGCATCGTGAGCACTTTGTTGCGCAAGATCCTCTCGGAGTTGCCTTTCGATGAGAAGATCACATGTGAGCTTTTCAAACCGAGAATCAAGGGATGACAAGATAGTCTTGTTATCAGCAGAGATGTCGGAACGGACAGTTTCAAACTTTGTCTTTTCGGTTTGAATGGATTGAGAAAGCGAACCGATTGACTCTATAACCTTAGCAGCATTAGAATCTGCATGACCCTTGAAAGAGTCAAGAAAAACATGAGAATCACGGAGAAGATCTTTAACCTTAGAAGTGGCTCTTTTGCACATTGAAGTAGAATCATCTACCACTGCAGTACATTTATCAATGGATTCAGTATATTGATGGAGGGCTATATCCATGAGCGCCTTGAGAACAACATCATTGTACTTTTTGGTGGAATCAATCAGTGTATCAAGTTTTTCATGAACACTATCGATTTGTTTCTTGGTTGCAGGAGTGGATTCATATTCTTCACTCGGGATTCAGTAAGGGATATAGTAAGTGGAGTCAATTTCAAACTCAGCTCCTCCAAGAACTGGACTGGAATCAACTGAAAGACATGGGGAAATTGGTTCAGTTGTGACTTTTGGGGGTTCTTCAGTCTTCGCCCCTACATCAGATGTGTTGACATTGATAGAAGGATCTGTGGTAGAGGTGATGATAGGAATTGGTATGGAAGTGGTGATGATGGGAGGAGAAGTAAAAACTCGTGGTGAAGCAATCGTTGAAGCAGGTTGAGATACAGGTGTAGGTGGAACCGAAGCTGGAATAATGGTCTTGGGTGGAGAGGAAGGGGGTGTAGGAAAATAATCATTTAAACCTTCCACCAGAGTTGGAGACCAAAGAGGTGTATTACCTCTGGGTGAACCCTCATGTTGCTCTTCATCTTCTTCTCTTGCAGACTGCTCTTCTCTCTATTCTTGATGTGAAGGAGAAGGAGTTCACGCTTGGCGAGCCATTTTCTTGATTTTCTTGGGTGCAGAGGAATCACCCTTCTCAGCCTTTCGTTTCTTTGCCTTAGTCAGTTTGGAAGAGGGTTCTTTTGTTGCTTCTTTCTTGATGACTGCCTTCTTGCCTCGCTTCACCGGTTTCTCCACATCGTCCAATGCAGCTTGGATCTCTGGAGTTAATTGACGAGGGCTCTTAGGAGGAAGCATTTTATAATCAGAGATGAGTTTTCTTTCTGAAGAGATACACCGGTACATAGTCTCCGGAAGGGAGCCATTATGCAAGAACTTGGTTGGATCACACACAATAATCTTCTTTGTATGAAAAGAGGAAATATAGGAAAGTAAAGAATCCTTCATGACTGGTACATTGAGGGATGTGATAGCCCATTGTGTGTTGATGGTCCAAAATCGTCCACATGAAATTTCAGAGTGCCTGGTTAAAGAGGACAGACTTTGTACCAGTTGGGACCATATCAACGACCCGTAGTTCAGGTTAATCCCATTGTAAATTCCATACATTATAGTCATCAAAGGACTTGTTGGACCCATCAGAGCCACCAACTCGTTCAGCCAAACCTTTGTGAAGAAGGGTGAGCAACCCATTCCATTGAGGAGGTAGGAAAGACTTCTTGAACTTAGTGAAATTTGTAAGGACCTCTGTGTAGCCCATCTCGTAGAACATAGAGTATAGTTGAGTTGTTGTGATGAAGTCCAGTGCGATGATGGAGGCATCGACAACAAGCCCTAGAAGATAGCAAAATCGTCCTTTGGAAATCTAAGCTTTGTGAGAATTAATCTGCAAGAAGATGCGCTCCTTGATTTTATTGTATGTTGTCGTGGAGTAAAGTTGAGATAAGAGGGACATGGGTACAGATTCCACTTGAGTCAAAGCAATGACAAGAGGAGAGCACTTTAGGCATTCTACAACTTGAAGCATGTAATGAACATACAGGAATGGAGTCATCTGAATAATCATATTTTGGTTGGGCTTGATTGAAAGCAAGGGTGATGATGTCGTTTGATCCTGAAAAGATAAAGAATCTGCCATTGTATAGCTTTGTGAAGAAGATGAATAGTTTAACAAGCACTGGTTTGGTTGAGAGAAGTGGAGTGTGATAAACGGTACACTGAAACTAGAACCCCTTTATATACGATTGCCAGGAGAGAGAGAAAAAATTATCTATAATGATGAAACGATCTCTAAAAAAGCGCCTGGAAAAGAAGGATTTGATAGCTTGATTTTCCCCAGATATATAGCATGCGGTGAAGGTTTAGGAGCCATTTCAACTTCACGCGCCCAATTTTGAACTTATCCACAGACACGTTGGAACATCGCATCCATTCGACTTCTTCAATCCAGTACTCATTTAAAGGCCAAAGTCCCTTATCACTTCCATAAGACATTTTAATGTTTAGAACTGAAAGTGAAACCACGTGTAATTGTCACGAACTAGAGTTTTGGAAAATTAAAAAGATCTTCATGCATTATAATGTCAACCGATAAGAAATAAAGCAAATAAGTGTATGGGATGTGAGTGATGTCATATATGACATAAAGCTGAGGATCCCAGGCATGAATCTCTTCCTTCAAAGTCAAGAGAGACTTGAAGTACTTGTGTGGATTCCCGTGAGAATATGATCAAATGTTTGTTAAGAAACATTGAAAGGCGCCTTTTTAATCATAGGCTTTAGAGGTGGCTAAGCTTCAACGAACTTCGATGCTTAATATAAGACCGAATGTTGGAAGACGTACTTGTGAGACCGATGTGGTCTGTTGAACAAGTAGGTTTGATAGGTTGGAAGTAACAAAATTTAGAATAGAAAACTCATAAACAAAAACTAAACTGGACCTTTTAGGAAGAAATGTCTTGGTGTTAGACAATTTCATAAAGATCACGCAAGAAAATAAAATGAGACTTCTGCAGGTAACAACTTAAAGCTTGAATATTAAAATTCACCGTCAATTCAGTATTGGTGTTGGATGGAGGGTCTCACTCAGCACGTGGTGTACGTATCTAAGATCATAAACACTGATTTTGTGTAACCATAAACCTCAGAGGTAAATCCTGAGAGTCTTAAGGGTTACATTGATGAAACGAAAGTAGATGGAGAATATAGAGGAGGTAGTTAAAGAGTTTAATGTACCCCTGCTTTTAAAGAGTGACATAGCAGAAAAGTCTTCACTCATTTGAGAAGATTAGGGTAGCTCGGGACTTGAGTGAGTGATACAACCTAATTGGGAAGAAACAATAGGTGTAAATCGAATCATTAAGGCCTCACTCAAAGTTTTAAGAGGCTTTAGACTACATGCAGCAGCATGCTTCTAGGGACACCTAGCTAGTTCATAGTGAAAAATGACATACCAGCCCCTCTACGAGTCCATATGCTTTCTTGGTACTTAATACCTAGCAAGGAAGAAGAGAGAAACAAACGACACAAAAGAAAACAAAACAAACAAAAAAAATTGTAAAATAATAAAATCTTTTTGAAATTTTGGATTTCCTTAAAAATAAAAAAAAAACTTTAAAACATCTTAGATATAAAGAAAAAATAACGGACGAGAAAAATAGAGTGCAAAAATATACAGCCGAACCTTCACCTTTAATAATAGAAGCTAAATAAACCGAGCCATCATTTCATTTTAGTCCCCAAATATTAAGGAGTTGAAATGAGCAGAGCGTTCGGTTAATTTCGGTTCCGTAAAATTCCAGAGTCGAAATAGACCGAGCGATCGGTTCATTTCGGTTCCCAAAAATTTTGGAGCTGAAATAAGCAGAGCGTTTGGTTTGTTTCAGTTCCCTAATTTTAAGGACCTGAAACAGAGCGTTTAGTAAATTTCGCTTGCCTAATTTTTCAAAGAGAGGTTTGAGGATTCGGTACCGAATCTACTTCCATCATATCCAGACCTTGTAAAATTTTATTGAAGCTTGCTTCTGGTAATGCTTTAGTGAAAATATCTGCAAGTTGATCTGAGGACCATACGAAATGGACTTCAACGTTTCCATCTTCAACATGGTCCTTGATGAAGTGGTACCTGAGTGCTATATGTTTTTGTTGGGCTTTGAAGATTGCGTCTTTTGGGCTCGTCTGATTATGCTGTTTTGTATTCCGGTTTGGGCCTGTCCAACCGTGAGCCTTTTATGTTTTGTATATAAGATTACGCTTGCATGCATATTAGGTTAAGGGTTTAGAGATCTGAGAATAACGATTCATCTAGAGGACAACAGGTTTCTTTGATCGTTCTTGTAACCTTTCAATCCTCTATAGTTGATGTTCTTAATCGAGCTCTTCTGAGGATTTTGTTTAAATCATTCGACACGTTTGATTTCATCTTGTCTTTTTCTTATAATTGTATTTATATCGTCTTATTTACTTACTTGTTCAAGATCTAATCGATCTTTATAGATTAACGGTTTGTTTAATCAAATCAATTGGTATCAGAGTAGGAGGCTGTGTAATTGATACACATCTTTTCTGTGAAAAAGATTTCCATTAGGGTTTTTCCGCAATCATCAATATTTATTGAGCCGTCATCTCTTTATTGACGTATCTTGATATTTATTATTTTGCCCTAATCTGCTTTATTACAAGTCTGATCTTTGAACAGGTTTTTACTATCATAATGAACGCGACACAATCAAATCTTATTAATATATCCAACAGCATTGGTTCGACGACAAAGATTCCGATCTTATACACCCATGACTATGAAGTATGGGCACATCACTTCGAAGACTATGTTATCGGATCGCAAGAGAATGGGTATCTTATTTGGGAAGCCATCACCAATGGACCGTTTTCTCATTCTGCAACGTCCAGAATCATCAAGACTCAAAAAGAATACAATGATCTGCTAAAGGATGTGAAAGATATTGCACAAGATGAAAAGGATAAGTTCCAATGCAATATCAAGGCATTAAGATTGATCAGGTTCGCCCTTCAGTCCGATACATTCAGATTGGTTAGCTCATGCACGACGGCAAAGGATGTTTGGGATAGACTTCGCGAACTGTATTTTACAGACGAAGATCTTGAACATTATATTCAAACTTTGCTTCTATCTGAGTTTGGAGAATTCAGGCAAGGGGTTGAAGAAACTGTGACCCAGACGTTCGATCGCTTCAATCATCTTCTCAGCAAGATGATCAAACATGATATTGAAAGGAAGCTCATCGAACAGAAGGTTACATTCCTAAATGGTCTGAGGTCTGAATGGAGAGCAGTAGTTTCCACAGTTAAAGCCCATGAGCAGTTTAAATCATACTCTTTGGCGAAACTGGTGGGAATTCTCAAGTCCCAAGAGAAGATTGTGGTGCAAGAAAAGAATGTCGTTTCCAATCTCGGTTCGTTGGCCCTCCTGTCAAAAAGTAAAGCTGTGATGGAGGATGAAGACCTCAACCTGGAAGAATATGATCTCACATCAGAGGATTATGCCATGATGGTGTCCAATCCCAAAAAGTTCATAAAGAAGAGATTCCCTAGCAACAAAAACCGAAACTGGCAGGGGAGTTATAGTTCTGAAAAGGTGGTTAATGAACTGAAAGCTGAGGAGCACAAGAAGGAACCGAAGGTGGATGGCGACTCTGGAGTAAGCTGTTTCTATTGTGGTGGGAAAAATCATTATGCTAAGGACTGTGTCCTTAAGAAAATGGCTGAAAAAGATGATGGGAATGACGAGGAAGCCGTGTTGCAGAGAAGACTAGACGAGTTGAGAAAGAAGAAGTCTACTGCTAACCCGCCTATTAATGCTCTTATTGTGCAGGGTTCTGTTCAAGGTGACGAGTTCGGTAGCACGGAAGTTTGGTCTACCGACTCAGAAGACGAGGAAGTAAGGCAACCTACTCATGGAAAGGCCTATGTGACTAAGGAGGGAAGTAGTGGTGGAAGATGCTTCATGGTTACTGACGTATCTCAAATGAGAGGATACAACACCGATGGAGGCTGTGATGGACAGAAGGCAAAGGAGGACATGTGCTTTACAGCCAAACCGCTCAGCTAGCAGTTCAATGAGCTCGATGAACTGATAAAGAAGGTACAATCTGTTTTTATTTCATGCAAAGTACCATCATCCTCTTATGAGAAAGAACTAAAAAACGTCAATACAAGAATTTCTCATCTAGATAGTAGCTTAACTCAAACTCGGGTCACAAATTCTAACCTAACTGATCAATTGAGCAGGGCGGCGTCGAAGAGTGAGGAGCGGAGAATGTGGATAGAGTTAAAGGAGTCGGAATTAGTCAAAGTTAAAGATGAAAACATTTATTTGCAAAGAGACAATTTAAAATTGTTAAAACAATGAAATGTTTTTTGTTTAATTGCTAAACGTCTGTATTCTAATATTACTCAGCTTCACTTGGATTGTGAAATAGGCCAAAAGATTCACCGCATGATTTTGCCCTTCCTAGAGTTTAAGGAAGATGAAATCGATGCCGAAGCCTATAATTGTGAGAGTGTGATATCGTCTGATGATGTCAATCCGACCTACATGTATGGACTGGACAAAATTGAGTCCTTCATTAAATCCAAAGACCACAAAGACATGCTTAAAAATCTTTTGGATGAAAATGACAGACTTAAACTGAGAACCGAAACCATGCAAAAATTTGACTCTTTAAACGCCAACGTAAGCTCAGAAAACAAAATTGATGTTGAAAATGCATCTGAGCTTAACGAGGACGATAACATGAGCGAAATTTTTGTAGAGAACATGGTTGACTGCTCAGAATTTGTTAAAACCGAACCTGAAAATCACAAGAATTTAATTTCTGAAAACTCAGTGGAGTTCGCTCGGTTGTCCCATCAAAAGTTCCCAAAATTAGTTGAGAAAGTTGTTGTGTATCAAAAGGTCAGGACCACGCCGAATCAAGTTTACAAGGTGACAGGAGTAACTGAACATCAAACAGCTGAACTTGTAGCCATTGTAAACGAAGACAATGCTTATGGCTGTGATGAGTACTTCTGGGAAGCTCCAATTGATAATGCAGAAGAAACCATTGGTTTATCTGAAAGAACTTCCTGGAAGAGCAAAGGAAGATACATACCTGAGCCCTTGAATAAGCCGAACAACTTTGATGAGCCGAGCACTAGTGGTACAAAAGATATTCCTCAGAAGAATGATCACTCGGCAAAAGAAGACATTCCCTCTGTTCCTTCGGCTCAAAGTAAAATTCCTGCAGTTCAAAAGGAACTTGCCAAGGAGACACCGAATACGAAAGAAAATGTTCATCATCAACCTTCTCAGATGAGGAACACGAAGAGAGAAAGAAACAACAGATACCGGAAGAACCTTTCTGAAAGGAAACAATTCTGGCATTCCCAGAATGCCTATTTCTCACACCAAGACAAGAATCTAAAGTATGAAAACATTCCTGAAGGAAAGCCTGAATGTTCTAACAACCGAAAGCCAAGGTTCGGTTCACAAGAAAATACCAACCAAAGGCATAGACTCAGTTCTGAAAATGACTTCAACCGAAACCAAAGGTTCGGTTCCAAGAATAACTCCAACCGAATGTAGAAGTTTGGTTCTGAAGTCAAAAGAAAACAAGACTCTAAGGTCAGTCCCTCCAATGATCAAAAGCAAAAGGATCACCTAGAGTCACCAGCCAGAACTTCGAGACCATCAAAAAGTCCTGTTGGATCAACGGAGGATAACCGAAAGCTGAGTCTCGGTTTTGAGCAAAACAACAACCGAACGCACAGGTTCGGTTCAGAGAGCAAAAGAGACCAAAAATCTAGGTTCGGTTCCACTGATAATCAAAACCGAAAGAGTCACCTAGAATATCAGATCAAGAAATCATCTGCGTCTAAATTCTCTCATTCTAATTCTCATTCTTCTTCTCAATCTCATACTAATTCTTCCCATCATTCCTCATATCAATCTCTTTCTAAATCTCCAACTGACCTGAAAGGAAATTCTAAGATTTCGTCAGTTAAATCAGAGTCTAAACCAAAACCTCTAGATCCCACAAAGATTAAAGTCTACTCCATCAAAAAGAAAAATGAAACAACTTCGATAAAAAGAACCTATTTTGTTGATATCTCTTTTTCTGCTCCTATTTCTGTGAAAGGCTCACGTGGACCCAAGAAAATTTGGGTTCCTAAATCTGCTTAATTTTTGCAGGTTATAAGTGACGAGCAGTTTGACGAAGAATGGTACATCGATAGTGGCTGCTCGCGTCACATGACAGGGAGGAAAGAGGAGCTCAGGGAATACAGATCTCTTGCGAATGGTGGCAACGTCAAGTTTGGAAATAATTCTTTCGGCACCATAAAGGGATATGGGATGATAACAAATGGGGATTTTACTATAAGGAAGGTGGCTTATGTGGAAGGACTCCAACACAACCTCATCAGTGTATCTCAGCTTGTTGGAGGTACAGGTCTCAAAGTCTCATTCAATGATGAAGGTTCTGAAATCATAGAGAAAAAGTCAAAGAAAGTGATTCTGAAGTCAGAGCAAAAGGGTGAAATGTTTCCTCTAAACATGAAACCCATCAAAGGAAACCCAGCTATATGCCTGTTGTCGAAAGCTCAATCCGACGAAAGCTGGTTGTGGCACCGAAGACTCTCTCATCTCAATTTTAAAGATATCAACCGTCTTGTCACTGGAGTTCATGTTAGGGGTCTTCCATTGCTCAAGTTCGACAAAGATCATTTGTGTGCTGCATGCGAAATGGGGAAACAGAGTCGTCAAAGTCACCCATCTATAATCAACACAAAAGTTGTTGAACCACTCGAATTACTTCATATTGATTTGTGTGGTCCTTCATCTATCGAAAGCATCGGTGGTAGCAAGTATATTCTTGTTATCGTTGATGACTTTTCACGATTTACATGGGTGTTCTTTCTAAAGCTCAAATCCGAAGCGACTCAAAAGCTGAAAGTGTTTCTCAAGCAAATTGAAATACAGCTCAAGAAGGTTGTTCGCAACATCAGAAGCGACAATGGTCTCGAATTCAAGAACAGGGAGTTTGAAGAGTTTCTTGCAGAAAAGGGAATCAGTCACAATTTCCCAGCTCCCTACACACCGCAACAGAACGGAATAGTCGAAAGACGAAACCGATCTCTGTGTGAAGCTGCCCGAACTATGCTAAATTTCGCTTCCTTACCTCTTTATTTTTGGGCTGACGCTATTTCTGCTGCTTGTTTTACACAGAACGGGTCATATCTCATCAAAAGGTTCGCACTTACTCCATATGAGATACTGAACAACAGGAAGCCGAATGTGAAATTTTTCCATGTATTCGGCTCAAGGTGTTTCATCTTCAATTCTAAAGAACAACGCAACAAGTTTGATGTCAAAGCCGACGAGGGAATATTTCTGGGTTACTCGCTCACATCCAAGGCATACAGGATCCTAAACAAGCGTTCGAGAAAGATTGAAGAGACGTACTATGTGACCTTTGATGACAACTATGTCAAGAAGCTAAAGGCTAAAGAAGATATCACCGAAGAAATCTTTCCTCTAAATGGCCAGGTTACAGTCTCGGTCGCTAACTTATTCGAGACATTCATGGACCTCTTCGACGAACCAGAGAATGCTTCACTCTCTGAAGCAGGTGCAGCAGACAACAAAGTTGATCACATGAAGCAGATTGTCGAAGATGCTGCAAGACGAATGCATGAAGAGATATCAACCTCTAACGACTCTCCTTCCAACAACGCTCAAGTCGAGGGGGAGCCAAACGCTCAAGTCGAGGGGGAGCCAAGCACTCAAGTCGAGGGGGAGCCTAGCGCTCAAGTCCAGGGGGAGCCAAATTCTACAACTTCAACCGAAGAGGCCTCAACACCAGGAAGCTCAGAACCACAAGAACCACCTGAACCTCATGTCTTCCAAAGTACATCAACTGAGGTGGAACATAATGATGTGACACTCGGTTACGATAGCCAATCTGAGCCAGACGAAATAATTAATGCTAAACTAGACCCAACCTTTGATCCGAATTACCCTCCTCTTACCAAATGGACCAGAGATCATCCAATCTCTCAAGTAGTTGGTGATGCTTCTGAAAAGGTTCTGACCAGATCACAACTGAAGGCAAAACAGACATCCTTATTTTCGAAGGTTGAGTTTTGTATGTTCAACTCATTCGTATCAAAAGTTGAACCGAAGACAGTTAACACTGCCTTAGATCACTCTGATTGGGTTCAAGCAATGCAAGACGAGCTGAACGAATTTGAAAGGAACAAAGTCTGGCGCCTCATCCCAACTCCTCCAGATGCTTCGGTTGTTGGTCTCAAATGGAATTTTAGGAACAAAATGGACAAGGAAGGTAATGTTATACAGAACAAGGCTCGTCTGGTGGTAAAGGGATATTTTCAGGAGGAAGGAATAGACTATGAAGAGACTTTCGCTCCAGTAGCTAGGCTAGAATCGGTAAGAATATTTCTGGCTTATGCTGCTCACAAGAACTTTGAAGTTTTCCAAATGGACGTCAAGTGTGCATTTCTCAATGGAGAACTCGAAGAAACGGTGTACATGGAGCAACCTCCTGGGTTCGTGAACGAAAAGCATCCAAATCATTGCTATGTTCTGGATAAAGCTGTGTACGGCCTTAAGCAAGCTCCGAGAGCCTGGTATGAAACGCTTACAAAATTTTTAAAGATGTCTAAATTCAAACAAGGTTCGGTTGACCCAACCTTCTTTCGCAAAAAGGAAGGTAACCACCTTATGATAATTCAAATTTATGTCGATGACATCATCTTTGGCTCCACGAATCCCAGCTTAACGGTTGAATTCAGAAAGCTGATGGAGACTAAGTTTGAAATGAGCTCAATGGGTCCTATTAATTTTTTCCTTGGTTTAAACATTAGACAGGGACCCGAAGGCATCTTTATTAATCAGGAAGCTTACACGAAGACTCTCCTAGCAAAGTTTGGAATGATGGGAGACTCAAAAGTCAAAGTCCCAATGGCATTCGACACCAAGCTTACCCCATCCCTAGACAAACCGGCTGTTGATATCACGCTCTATCGTCAAATGATTGGCTCATTAATGTATCTAACTGCTAGCAGACCTGATATCATGTTTTCTGTGTGTTATTGTGCTCGATTTCAGGCAAACCCACGTGAACCTCACATGCTTGCAGTGAAGAACATCTTACGATATCTCAAGCGAACCACCTCCTTAGGTCTTTGGTATCCATCCAACTCAGGCTTCTTTGTTCAAGCCTATTCTGATGCTGACCTCGGAGGATGTGGACTCGACCGTAAAAGCACAACTGGTGGTTGTCAATTTCTTGACGGGAAGTTAGTCAGCTGGCAATCCAAGAAACAAACGTGCGTGTCATTGTCTACTGCCGAAGCGGAATATATTGCAGCTGCATCCTGCACATCACAAGTGATTTGGATCCAAAGTCAACTTCGAGACTACAGACTCAATATGAAGAAGATCCCACTATATTATGACTCTGGAAGTGCAATTAGGATCTGTCATAACCCAGTGCAACACTCCAAAACCAAACACATAGCACTGAGGTATCACTTCATCAAAGATCACGTGGAAGATGGAAACGTCGAAGTTCACTTCGTAAGAACCACTGATCAATTGGCTGACGTCTTTACAAAAGCTCTTCCTGAAGCGTCTTTCAATAAAATTCTACAAGGCTTAGGTATGATGGTAGGAGAGTCGGTCCCAAATCCTCAAATCTCCAACTAAAAATTCTGGAACCGAACCACACAGACCGCTCGGTCTCTCTCTGTTCTCAAAGACTTAAGGTACCCGAACCACACAGACCACTCGGTCTCTCTGTTCTCAAAGACTTAAGGTACCCGAACCACACAGACCGCTCGGTCTCTCTCTGTTCTCAAAGACTTAAGGTACCCGGAACTGAACCACACAGACCGCTCGGTCTCTCTCTGTTCTCAAAGACTTAAGGTACCCAAACCACACAGACCGCTCGGTCTCTCTCTGTTCTCAAAGACTTAAGTTACCCGAACCACACAGACCGCTCGGTCTCTCTCTGTTCTCAAAGACTTAAGGTACCCAAACCACACAGACCGCTCGGTCTCTCTCTAAGTTGATTTTGTATCTAGACTACTTGTGAAGTACACGAAGCGACAGCTATGTATTCTGATTCGGCTGTTGAGAGAGACACACAGGTTTGCTTCTTAGATTGCCAGCTAACTAGTTTACCATTAAGGAACTGGCATCCTCCAGTTGTGCTCTTTCTATGTAGACCACAGCTACCCAGATCAGCATCAGAAAACGCTTGAACAAAGAATTCGGATTTTGCTGGATACCAGAGACCGAGCGACAAGGTTCGCTTCATATATCGAAAAATATTCTTCACTACCACCATGTGAGGTTCTCTACGATTAGCTTAAAACTTGGCACAATAACATACAGAAAACATAATGTCCGGTCTACTTGCAGTTAGATACATAAGAGAGCCTATCATTTAATGATAGAGAGTCACATCTATAGCAGGCTTTTCCAGAGATGGTGTTAACTTGGTGCCAAACGCCATAGGAACCTTCACCTTCAAGTCTCCTATCATTCCAAAATTTTCTAACAGATTCTTCATGTGTGCCTCCTGGTTAATGAAAATACCTTCTGGTCCTTGTCTTATATTCAACCTAAGAAAAAAGTTAATTACACCGTTACGAACGATTTCGAACTCGAGAACAACCGAACAACACGTAAACTACTTAATACAGGATTGTGAGACTATCTTCGTTATACCACTCGGGGTACCAATAAATCCTCACCGTTAGTATAACCAAGTTCTACTGGAGGGAAAGCGTGGAATTTGTGAATAGATCTATTCGGGACCGACAATCCCACACTTGAACTATTAGCTACAGTTAGGCGGGCACACCTGGGGTGACAAATTTTGTAATCGTACGATGTCTGAAGAACATCAAGGAGGTCACCGTTCCTATTAGTATGGTTATATTTTAAGTAATAAAACTACTATACATACTAGTGGTAATCAGGGTTTTCAAATGATCATTACATACTGGTGGTAGCCAGTGTTTTCAAACAACACTTACTTTACATACTGGTGGTAGCCAGGCTTTTCAAACAAAACATGCTTTTCATACAGAAAACAAAAAACATCTGTAACGCCGGTAGATCCGGGCTAGTCAATTTAGAGATAATAGGGGTCGAAAATGAGTTTTTGAAAAAATATTATTTAGAATAAATAACCTTAACAAAGTTGTAGAATATGTCACAAGGTTTCCGTACATATAAAGAGCGTCAAAATCGGAGTTATAACAAAGAAGTTATGACCCGTCGAAATTTCGCGACGGAACCGACACGACACCGGGAAGCGTAAATAGTGATTTTACGATGGAGGACTTTTTAGCCTTAGTGATCTAAACTAAAGTTGTATAATATGTTAAACCGATAAAATCCATAAAAAGAGCGCCCAAATCTGACTTCGTATGAAGAAATTACGATTTTTCTAAGATTCGGCTTAGTAGTGCACGATCCAAAACTCGAATTTTAGTTCGAGAGGTTTTTGTCTTACGTGACTTAAATGAGAGTTGAATATCTCATTAATAGGAACTTAACAGTAAAAAGACAGACGAAAACAAAGTCCGTATGAAGGAGTTACGAATTCTTCGCGGTCATTTAACAGTCAAAACGCCTCATACTGTTAAATTTAAGATCGGTCGAGAATTAGCCGACGGAGTCAAAATGAAAGTTGTAGATATTTTTTTTACATACACGTGGATATAAAGAACGTTAAAAATGCAGGTCGTATGTGAAAGTTATGGATTTTAGAAGTCGAAAGTGTGCTGTGCGAAAATGGGTGATGTGGCACAATCTTTGCCATTGCTTTCTCCCCAAGTCTTGCGACTAGATGGTGACATGTGGCACCAAGTTCAACCATTTTTACCCTATAAATAGAACCTCTCCCACCCTTATTTTCTTCACACCTTTCTCATTCTTTCTTCTCTTTACTCTCTCTCTAGAACCTCTCTCTAACCCCGAAACCCCCCGAAAAGCCGAGGGAACCTCCCTAACACAAGGCGGACGCCCCTGAGTGCTCGATGGCTCCGAGAAGAAGAGTTTTTCCACATGGGAATGCTGCTCCAAGCAAAACCTGGTTTTCTATAAAACCTGTTGTAAGTGAGCTACGCCTACGCTATTTTTAATATAGTTTTTATTTAATTATATTAACGTTATTAAGAACATATAATAAGTAATTGGGCTATTATTATGGGTTATATAAGTATTATTTAACGGTTATATAATAGTAATAATAGCTAGACTATTAATTAGTCTCGGTGAATAATAGACTAAACTCTAGTGGTAATAATACTAGGTTTTATCGAAAGAAATTTTTTTTTTCAAGAAGTGAAGCGTTGTCTAAGTTCGGAATCACCACATTTTCAAGTGAGTGCATAGTTACTTTCATCTTATACATAGATACGAAGTATTTTATATAAACTATGTGCTATGTGTGCATATTATCTGTATATTTGTTGTCTATGTTGGATGAACGTTTTTATACATGTTTTAGATGATTTAAACTGTATACGTATTCTATATACATGAATATTTTGGATATGATACGGGTAGATGAATGATGAGAGATAAAAGATGATGTGAGTAAACATTGGTAGCTATAGACTTAGTGTCTAACTAATAAACATCGGCAGCTATGGACTCAGTGCCTATTGGACAAACACCGGTAGCTATGGATTTAGTACGTGTTAAGGAATTGGTAGCTATGGACTTAGTACCTATTAGATAAACACCGGTAGCTATGGATTTAGTACCCAATGAATAGAATATAGTAGCTATGGAATTAGTGCTTTATAAACGAACATTGGCTATGGATTTAGTGCCAGTCCTATAACCCTGGAAGTACGGGACTTCGGAATAAACGAATGCAGAATAGATGACTCTTAGGATAAATCCTTAAGAGTAAAGAAGATAATGGGGATGGGTAATTGGGTTGATTGTTTGATTGCTTAAACATAATAATTATATTATTGTGGGTTGAAAACCCTATGTACTCACCAGGTTTCCCAACCTGACCCACTCAGTTTATTTATATCACATGTGTTGATATGAAGTCACATTACACTGAGAGATTAAAGAGATGTAGATCACTAGTGTAAATAAATGTAAGTTCTGTTTATGCTTATGTTCCTGTATTGACGATGACATCCCAAACGTTTTAAAATGAATAAAATACGTTTCTTCGAAAATGTTTTAATAACGTATTTATTGTGTTTTTCTGGGAACGAATTCCGCAACATTTTTATTAAAAGAAGAACTCTGATTTTTATAAAGCATAAACAAAATCGGTATTTTCTGGCCGTGAAAATGGGGATGTCAGAACATGTTATAAAATATTGGATTTTCTTGGCAATCATGCATACGTATTTCAGAACTTTATAACAACGGTTTTCGATATAATCGACATTTTACTTATAATGGAAAGAAACTATTTATACAAACTCAGTGACTAGTTTTCAATACAAAAGCATGCTTATGAACTCACCAGCTTTATGCTGATACATTTTCAAAATCGCTTCTATTCTTAGGGCAACAATAGATAGGTGCCTAGCCAGCTTTTGGAGAAGACAGAGCATTTTTGGAGTCTCGTCTTTATCTTTTGCTATATACTGTTATGTACAAACTACATTTTCAAACACATGTAAATATTCATATTGTGATGTAATAGTTGTGTTTACTTTGATTGCTACGATACGATTGTTGTGATACTACATATGACGTCACCCGCCCCCGGGCGTTTCCGCCGTTGTTTTTCTGATGGTTCCGGGGTGTGACATATAAGTTGTTAAAATCATTTCAAAAACTCTTTTAAACTATTTTACATTGCTATTTATTATCAAATTTGTATTCATTTATGTATTTATGTATAAGTATGATTTAACGAACTTACGACTATTGCTAAATACCTTTACTCCTGTTCCGTGTTTGGTCGTGAGCTTAGGGTAGGATCACTAGTCCGATCGTTAGCTAAATCATAGTTATACTTGCTAAATATATACATGAATATTAAATCCCATTTTTAAAGTACATACTTAACCCAGTTGCATACATTGGGCAAATGAGTCTTTTCCTTCAAATCATTTACAGTGCAGACAAACCTACCAGTAAACTATAATAGGTATAGTTTAGGGAATCAATTCATACTATTTTGTAGATCAGAGAACCATTACAATTTACAAACAATTTATGAACATGTTAAGACACAACAATATTCATAACAAAATGGAAATGTACTTACAATTTATAACGAATATAGTTAAGGGACAAACGAAAACTATTTTCACAAGGTTAAGTTTTAAATAAAAAGGAATCTCAACTATTACTTGTAATGCGATCAAACAATTTGTGAGTCATTCTTGTGTACTTATCTAAGTATGGGCAAAAGTCGTGAGCTTATAACCAGAGTCTCTTGTAGGGAGATGGATGACAATTTTGTATAGGTCTATGCTGGGACTGACAACCCCACATCCTGACTGTTAGCTACAGTCAGGTCGGCATGCCTGGGATGACAAATGTTGTTACCAGTTTTGACGCCTGAAAAATGTTGTTATCAGGCAGTCAGGGTTAGTATGGTTATGAGAACTCACATGGAGAAAATCCCTATCTATTTACGAGTAATATATATAACTTCAATTGATTTGTAATCTTACAATCAATTTACAAAACAAACGTACTTCAGTGGTGTTATTTAAATAATACTACTACAAGTTATTACTTTCCATTATCTACACACAAAAAGGTTCATAAATGAACATGCATTTCTATTTTTCTAGTAAAGATAGTATACTTTTATGGAAAACATACATCATACAATTACAACAAACAAACATGCATTTACACCGTTATAGAGAATAAAACATATAAACAATTGACTCTTAGGATTGAAGATTGCTTTTTATTTAATGTAGAAAAATAGGATTTTCTGGGAAGATACAAACATTTTTACTAGTCAGATACAGACATGTATACTAGTCAGATACAAACATTTTTACTACTCAAACGCAAACACTTGACACTGAAATACTTATGAACTCACCAACTTAAATGTTGATACTCTCTTTCAAATAACTTGTATTCACAGGGAATCTGTAGATAGGTACGCTAACACAGGTTTTGAGAAGACGAAGCATGTTCAAGACTCGTCTTTTATTTTGTTATACTTTTAGTGTCATACAATTATAAAATGAACACACACGTATTAACTATATTATTAATGCAATATATGTTGTTGCTTGTTTTACTATTTTACATTTGTTGTGATACTTAGCATGACGTCATCTGCCCCCGGATGTTTCCGCCATTCTGGTTTGGTGGTGTGACACGTTAGCACATATGAAGGTTTAGGGTTGTGAAGTTTTTGTTAGATGAAAGACTCACGACAAGCTTGAACCTGAAAGTGAGAGATGTATTTTCATTGGCTACCCACAGAAGTCCTTTGGATATTTGTTCTACAGACCTAGTGAGAACATGGTCTTTGTAGCATGAAGATGATTCTTTCGCGAGAGAGATCTCATTTGCAAAGAGCACAATAGGATTACCATTGATTGGACAAAAAAACAAAATAACCCAATGATGCAACATTTATGTCACACCCCAAAACCGAGAACGGCGGAAACGTTCTGGGGCGGAGGACGTTATGTATAATATCAACAACAATGTAAAGTAGTAAACAAGCAACAACATCATCCATTGCATTAGTAAAATAATTATTATACAATTGTATTCTGTCAAATTTTGATAAACACTAAAGCCTAGATCAAAATGAAAGATAAGTCTTGAACAAGCTCCATCTTCCTTTCTCCTTGCATCGGTACCTATCTATGATGACCTGAGGATACAAGTAATTTTGAAAGTGAGTATCAGCTTTGAAGCTGGTGAGATCATAAGTATTTAGTGTCTTAATTTGTATGTAAGAATTTGTAAGTCTATGTATTGTAAGAATTTGAAAAAGTTTGAATCTCTCAAAAAAACCTATATTTTCTATTAAAGTAGCCTTCTACCAAGCCTTAACTGTTTTGTATGCTCGTTTGATGTAAAAGTGTGTAATTTCCCAAGTGTAACTATCATCATCCAAAAATATAGTTTGTACATTTAAAGTTTAAGTGAGGTTATCGCAAAAAATGTAATGGGTAAATTATTGTAGTACTGTAGTTTTGTATTATAGGAACTACTGCTGTACTAACTACCTTAAACCAGATTTATATTAAGGCATAATGTGATAGTTGCACCATACTATTGACTGATAACAACGACATAAAGAACGGTCGTAATAACGGAATGACGTTTGGCACCCGCAGACCTGCAGGTCCGGGTGTAGCTAGCAGCAAGGTGTAGGATTGTCAATCCAGTATAGATCTATACGCAAACTCAACGCTCTCCCTCCAAGAGAATTTTGGCTACAACTCGGGCCATGACATTTAAGGCATGCTCAGATACAGTGGATCACAATTGTTAACGTATTAATGTAACGGTATTGTTTCTCGTTCTAGTATAGCTGTATATGTTCTCGTCCTAGTATAGTTGTATATGTAATGTTCTAGAAAGTATTGACTCATGAATGAACTGACTCATTGTATGATATCGCGTTCTAGTAACGGTTCTAGTATCTTCCTAAACTACCCATATGGTAGTTTACTAGTAGTCTAACTGGTACGTATGGTCATGGATGTATACCCTTACTAACTAAGGGCATGGGATGAACTAGAAAGACCTTTTATGACTATATATGTACACATGATATATAACTAATATTTAAACGACTTTCGGACGAATACCCAATATCCCACCAGATCACATCTCAAGGCGCGAAAAGGAAATAGGGTGGATAGCCTTCCTAAGTCTTTTAAACATTTCTTATATAACTATACATATAGAGGCATGCAATTTATAATATAAAAAGCATAAATAAATTTTGTAAGACATTTGAAACAATAATATTATTTTAAGAAAAGATCAACTTGATGTCGATTTATAAAACAATTTGAAGGCATAAGTATGATAAAACAGTTTTGAGTATAAGGAAACATTTGATTGAAACACAGTTGTAAATAAGTTTGAAAGGTAATGTACGGAGTAAGCTGTACAGTGTAAAAAGGAGTTTAAAACATATAAAATGTTTATAAAAAGTCATTTGAAGGAAACTGTTTGGTAAAACGGCTAATGAGTAGCCAAATCTTTTGAATGCTGTATATTAATCACATGTGATTGATGTAATAACTAGCGTAATTCTACTTATTAATCGCATGTGATTGATATAATACTAGCATGATTCTACTTGTATTCCCCCCCCCCCATTAAACATTTAAAAGTAGTTTAAAACATTAATTAAGGGGTATGAACTCACTTGATTGAAGTGGTCGATTTGAAGTAGTCGAGAGAAGAATCGAGCAGAACTTCGACAGGAAGAGTTGAA
Source organism: Lactuca saligna (assembly GCF_052625555.1). Classification (NCBI taxonomy): domain Eukaryota; kingdom Viridiplantae; phylum Streptophyta; class Magnoliopsida; order Asterales; family Asteraceae; genus Lactuca; species Lactuca saligna. The sequence goes on from NC_136420.1 coordinate 209,630,406, forward strand.
AACGCGGGAATCTCGGGAACACAAAACCTTCCTTCAGGACTTGAAGGTGAAAAACCAGGGCTTTAGGAGGGTCTCGGGGGCTTAAACGCAGAGTTTCGGCCGAGAAAGAGAAGAATGGAGCACCTAAACCTGACACCCCAAGAGTTCTATTTATAGGGGGTATTTTTGAGTGCCACATCATGGATAGGGTTGGCCACGTCGTGGGGAGAAAGTCTATCCTCTTCCATTGATTGGACGCCCTCAGTCACTTGCCGGGTCGCGGCAAAACAGTGCCACGTCGTGGAGAGGCCTGACAGCCTCGGATTTTGGACCCCGAACTTGTAAAATCCATAACATTCGCGTACGACCTCCGTTTTTGACGTTGTTTATATGCACGCGTAGCTAAAAACATGATCTACAACTCTCGTTTAGACTTCATTGGCGAATTTTGAATTTATTTTTAATTATTTATTTTTAACGGGCCGGGACACGAAAATTTCGTTAAAAATCCATAACTTCTTCATCCGGTGTCCGTTTTCGTCAGACTTTTCGCCGTTGCACTACTAATGTTGAGACCTTAGATTATCATTTAGGTTGTTTTGATCAAAAGTATCTCGAGCTCTATTTTGAGTTTTTAGCTGTCTACTGCTATACCCGAATCTTGGAAAAAATCATAACTTTCTCATACGAAGTTAGATTTGGACGTTCTTTTTATGTACACTCACGGTTTGAGGTTATCTATAACTTTCATTTAGATACTTAAGGCTAAAAACTATTGTATTGAAACTTCGCGTTTTTCATTTAATCGGTGTTGCCGGTTTTGCCGAGAATCTTCGGTTGGTCATAACTTCTTTGTTATAACCTTTGATTTTAGGGTTCTTTATGTGTACGAAAACCTTGATATGATTGATGTAATAACTAGCGTAATTCTACTTATTAATCGCATGTGATTGATATAATACTAGCATGATTCTACTTGTATTCCCCCCCCCCCCCATTAAACATTTAAAAGTAGTTTAAAACATTAATTAAGGGGTATGAACTCACTTGATTGAAGTGGTCGATTTGAAGTAGTCGAGAGAAGAATCGAGCAGAACTTCGACAGGAAGAGTTGAAAACGCGGGAATCTCGGGAACACAAAACCTTCCTTCAGGACTTGAAGGTGAAAAACCAGGGCTTTAGGAGGGTCTCGGGGGCTTAAACGCAGAGTTTCGGCCGAGAAAGAGAAGAATGGAGCACCTAAACCTGACACCCCAAGAGTTCTATTTATAGGGGGTATTTTTGAGTGCCACATCATGGATAGGGTTGGCCACGTCGTGGGGAGAAAGTCTATCCTCTTCCATTGATTGGACGCCCTCAGTCACTTGCCGGGTCGCGGCAAAACAGTGCCACGTCGTGGAGAGGCCTGACAGCCTCGGATTTTGGACCCCGAACTTGTAAAATCCATAACATTCGCGTACGACTCCGTTTTTGACGTTGTTTATATGCACGCGTAGCTAAAAACATGATCTACAACTCTCGTTTAGACTTCATTGGCGAATTTTGAATTTATTTTTAATTATTTATTTTTAACGGGCCGGGACACGAAAATTTCGTTAAAAATCCATAACTTCTTCATCCGGTGTCCGTTTTCGTCAGACTTTTCGCCGTTGCACTACTAATGTTGAGACCTTAGATTATCATTTAGGTTGTTTTGATCAAAAGTATCTCGAGCTCTATTTTGAGTTTTTAGCTGTCTACTGCTATACCCGAATCTTGGAAAAAATCATAACTTTCTCATACGAAGTCAGATTTGGACGTTCTTTTTATGTACGTTCACGGTTTAAGGTTATCTATAACTTTCATTTAGATACTTAAGGCTAAAAACTATTGTATTGAAACTTCACGTTTTTCGTTTAATCGGTGTTGCCGGTTTTGCCGAGAATCTTCGGTTGGTCATAACTTCTTCGTTATAACTCGGATTTTAGGGTTCTTTATATGTATGAAAACCTTGATACGATTCCTACTACTTTGTTTAACCCAAATAAGATTTTATGAAAGTTATATTTTGACCTAAATTTGATTGGATTTACATTACATTGTTTCGAAATATCGGGTTGTCACATTATCCCCCCGTTAGAAGGAATTTCGTCCCGAAATTAGAATTTAAGCAAGGAAGTATGCACGAATGATCAAGTCGTGAGGAGTAAACTTCCTAATCGATTGGTTCTAGTGCACCTAAGTGATAACAGGTTCTCGGTTGGCATTCCAACGAACCTTCACTAACTGGCGATGGCATTTCTTCGTCTACTTGACCTCTCGGTCGAGGGTCACTAAGGTTCTAATACGAAGGCGAGGATCTCAACGAGTGGACTTGCAATAGTCCTAACGGAAAGGTATGGTTTCACGATCGAGATGCGAAGAGTAGAAAGTACGTTACTGAGTTCGCGGAGTAGGTCTAGTTTGTGTGAGGCACATGACCGATTCTGATAAGAATCTCGGAGGTCCTGTCTACCTTGGATTTAGCTTTCCACGCTTTACGAAGCGTATTAAGCCATTCCCAGAGTGAGTTATCCTAAAGAACTTGGTCACTCACTTGGAATCTCAAAGGTTCCTTTTCTTGCATAACCTCCCAGTCAAAGGCCATCCCTTGTTGGGTCAAAGTCGTACGAGTTTCTGTAGCTTGCGAGGTGTTCTGAATGAACTAAGGCGGTAGGTCAATAAGACCTAGAATCTGGCGAAAGACTGTCGGCATCTCTGATGTCGATAAATGCTCAACGGTTTTGACAAATTGTAAGAGTGCTCATAATTTCTCACATTACTAACAGTATGTCTTTGGAAATTTGATTCTTCAATTTCAAAACTCGTGCTTTGAGAACATCACTAAAAGTTCCTCTGAAGGAAATGTTTTCCCATGGGTTCCTTCTTAATACAAGGGTAGATAAGTAAGTCATTACATGTAGAAATGACGAACTAATCCAAGTAAGAAAGACGTACCCTACTCGTTTAGCTCATAAAAGCTATGGGCGTATTGGTCCTATCCGAAGGGTATCACTACGGACTCGAAGTGTCCGCATCGAGTTCAGGAGATAGTCTTCCGGACATCTTTCCCTAACACTCGAACTGGTGATATTCGGATCCCGGATCCATTCCTGGAAGTAGTTTCTTTCTTTGCATTTGCTTAACCATTTTGTCTACGCGCGACAGATATAACGATTTCTAATGAAAAATCTCGACGGAGTCTTCGATAACCGAGGTACATGCAATGCGATCTGTCGATCTCTGGAAGAATATGACCGAGGTTCTCTAGGGTGAGAAACCTAGTCTTCTAATTCTATTTATGTGTAGTTCCCTAAGTTTTCCAAACTGTTCTTGTATCTCCGTGGGTGTTTAAACTATAAGGTGATATGTTTACGGGAGTTGTACTGGGTTCTATGCTTGTTCTCATGACGATGTGATTACTCGTACTTAGGCAGTTCTCCATCCTGAAGTTCATATTAGAATTCATACCTAGTTTCACAGTCACCCTTTCGTGTATATGAGTCATATATAATTAAGGTTGAAAAGGTAGTCGAATAACTGGTTCTTATTTAAGTTCACATGCCATCGGGGAAAAAGCATTTGAAGTGGAATCATCAATTCTAAACCTGTAGAACCTTGATTATATATCACTCTTATGCATACATTCTTCAGTGATAGATCAACTGCATGAATCCTTGGATTAACTAATAGGTACTTCTGGAATGAGTACTTCGGTGTTCTGATGTGACGGTTTCGCTGGAAAAGTGATCCAGAAGAAAGAGACGTACGTATGAAGCTGTTTTCATGAGGATCAAACTGAATCAATTCGTATGATAATGTCGAAATCATACTGAAACTTAAAGACATTGGATTTGAACATAAGACGTTTACAGACAAAGCAGAACGATGCAACCATGTACATAGTTACAGTACTTTAGATTTACCATAAGACTATTGCTGCGAATAAGATATACTACAAAAGACAAGTATACGCAGCAGGAGAATTCCTATACAGACAGGATCTCGCAAAAGGTAAGACTCTAGTTGCACTAGTTTTAGATAGTTTATAAGTCTGTTACAACAAAACGCCTAAATTACATTTAACGTGGTTCCAGAGCAGGCTCTCCTGCGGCTGTGATCCTGAGAATCTTCCCGTCTGCGCCAAAGTTTTGTGTTATCGGTCAATCCTTCTGGAGGTGTCCAATTTCACCGCATTGGTAACATATATGGACAGCACCCACCTTGGTGGTGGAAGTGAAACATCGAGTAGGAGTTATGGGGATGCGGGTTCTTTCCTTTTTCGGGCAATCTCTCTTATAATGCGCAAACTCTCTACAATGATAGCAAGTCTGGTTCCCATCGGCGTTGGGCGAATTGTTGATCGGTTTTGATAGGCTCTTGCAGTAACGTTTGGTGTGCCCCTTTTTGTTGCAATTTTTGCATTGCAAGGCTCAGCAGATTCCCTCGAGGTGGTAATTGCACCGGTCGCACTTCGGGAGTGTTCCTTTGTATGGTCTGCTCGGTACTGGGATGGCAGAGGTTTCCACTTGCTGTTGTTGCATGGAAAGTTTTCGGGGTTTCTTGCATTCTTTCTGAGTTTGACGCTTCCGTTTCTTGTTCTTTGGTTTTTGGCTTTGCGGGCATGAGGCCGTTACCGTTTGGTGACTTCCTGGATGGATACCACGATTGGAAACTTCATTCCCATCAGTAGCATTGACTGTGCTGTTAGCGCTACGGTGCGCAAGAACCGCAGTTACGGCAGCCACTGCGGCAACTGTAACTGCCATTTGAAAGGTAGCGGTGTCCATAGGAAAAGTAGAGGTCTCGTTGCTTGGCTGGTTGTTTCCGGATGACGACATGATTTTGTTAATACGAAAGAATAAAGGTTTTGTGAGCGATTCTGGTTGACCCTTGATGTAATTAGATTGTTCTTGAAAAGAGTAAGAGTATGATCTCGAAAGTTTGACCTACATCCCTATGATGCAGTCCTAGTAAAGAATGAAAGTATGTTCGCGAAGGTTTGACCTACATCCCTATGAGGCAGTCCTAGTACGGAATGGGAGTATGTTCGTAGAATGGTCGTAAGACATTTGTCGTTCAAGCTGAGGTATCATGGGTTGGTGAATAACAAGATCCAACCACGGAAAGAGGCTTGGAAGTGTCTCCGGAGATAAATCGCTATAGTCCAATGACTTAACTAAAGCATGTTTCATATAGACTCCAATGAAAGTATGATAAGAGTACTTGAATGAAGAATGACACAGAAGTTAGCCGGCTATCAATATCTTTGATATTCACGATGTAAGGATTTTGGAAAATGACCTTGTAAAGGTCTTACATCATATCCGCAGAAGATAGTTCCTGACAGCCTAAAGACCTAGCTAAAGTACTTACGGAACAAGAAAATTTCCTAGAAAATGCCACATCAGGTATAGATAGAATATTTCGATTCTTCTTTATAAGGAAATAAAGTAAAGCGTCTACTACTGGCGACGGTCATCACTCTGGTGAACTCTTAGTTCAGCCAATTGACGTTCCATGTCAAGTAGGTGTCTTTCGTACACCATCTAGCGTACTCGGAGCCCTATGACTTCAGCTCGTGATTCAGCCAGTGCTTGCAGCAGGGTTTAATGGTTTCTCTCTGACCTCTCGTGAGCATCTTCTAGACGAACGGTGCGGAGGCTATGCATTCTAGCATAGGCGACTACTTCTGTAATCTGATTTAGGGCTGTCCTGCCTTGAATATCCTTTCGGGCCATTTTGCGGACCAAGATTGGCAAGACTCTATCTGCTGAGCCCCCATTGCTCAAGTCGGAAAAGCTTCGGTCGCCATCAAATAGCATAGATTAATTTTGTCCTTGGCTCCATATTTCCAAGCATTCCACTCACTCAGGGTCGGGCCATGAAAAATCTGGACGAGGGTTAGGAGTTGGAAAGGGAGCTGCTCGGGGTAGGTTTTCAACCTCTGCTTCGGTGTTAGCATCATACGAAAAGTCTTCATCATGGTGATCATTCAAGAGGAAAAGGATGATCATTATCTGGTTATTCTCCAAACCATCCAGCTATGACTTCATTTGGAAGGTACTGGTTGTCAAGGGGATGGAGTCCAGTTATGTTTTCTATGCGAGAATTTAAGGGTAAGAGAATAATTATTAGACAAGCTATTGTGAAGTGCATACCAGCTATGTGTAATCTTAACAGGATAGACCTTCGAATAAGTGACCTTAATTTCCAAATTCACACAGAATAGGGGTAAGGCAAACTTATCACAGATTCTAAGTCTATAACATCCTAATTACATATAGCCTTAGTGTATCCACTTAGCAACTATCAACTTAGAAATGAAGATCCCGTTTTAGTTCTCAAGTATAAAGTACTTCTAGTAACACCAAATACTCCTATAGTATTTTAAAATTTAATGTTATGTTCTATTATTCTCATTGTGGTAGGGTTGGTAAGATTTTAGCATTGTTGCAACCACACACTTAAGCTTAGGCACATGCTAGTCAACCCTCGGATAATATTGGTGATCAGGCTATATCTTCCCAATCATGACCATATGTCTCTAAGCCCACTTGTGTTGTCCAACAATCGTAATTCTTTTGTACTGTCCTAGTGACACTGATTTTATTATGAATGCAACACGTATACTTACTTAAATATTTTACTATTTAAAGTATAAACTCTTGGTCAGAGTATTTTTAATCCCTTATGTATTTATAGTTAGTATATCTTTTATGGGTTGATATACTTAATTCACTATAAACAATGCTCTGATACCAATCTGTCACACCCCAAAACCGAGAACGGCGGAAACGTTATGGGGCGGAGGACGTTATGTATAATATCAACAACAATGTAAAGTAGTAAACAAGCAACAACATCATCCATTGCATTAATAAAATAATTATTATACAATTGTATTCTGTCAAATTTTGATAAACACTAAAGCCTAGATCAAAATGAAAGATAAGTCTTGAACAAGCTCCATCTTCCTTTCTCCTTGCATCGGTACCTGTCTATGATGACCTGAGGATACAAGTAATTTTGAAAGTGAGTATCAGCTTTGAAGCTGGTGAGATCATAAGTATTTAGTGTCTTAATTTGTATGTAAGAATTTGTAAGTCTATGTATTGTACGAATTTGAAAAAGTTTGAATCTCTCAGAAAAACCTATATTTTCTATTAAAGTAGCCTTCTGCCAAGCCTTAACTGTTTTGTATGCTCGTTTGATGTAAAAGTGTGTAATTTCCCAAGTGTAACTATCATCATCCAAAAATATAGTTTGTACATTTAAAGTTTAAGTGAGGTTATCGCACAAAATGTAATGGGTAAATTATTGTAGTACTGTAGTTTTGTATTATAGGAACTACTGCTGTACTAACTACCTTAAACCAGATTTATATTAAGGTATAATGTGATATTTGCACCATACTATTGACTGATAACAACGACATAAAGAACGGTCGTAATAACGGAATGACGTTTGGCACCCGCAGACCTGCAGGTCCGGCTATAGCTAGCAGCAAGGTGTAGGATTGTCAATCCAGTATAGATCTATACGCAAACTCAATGCTCTCCCTCCAAGAGAATTCTGGCTACAACTCGGGCCATGACATTTAAGGCATGCTCCGATACAGTGGATCACAATTGTTAACGTATTAATGTACGGGTAATGTTTCTCGTTCTAGTATAGTTGTATATGTTCTCGTCCTAGTATAGCTGTATATGTAATGTTCTAGAAAGTATTTACTCATGAATGAACTGACTCATTGTATGATATCGCGTTCTAGTAACGGTTCTAGTATCTTCCTAAAGTACCCATATGGTAGTTTACAAGCAGTCTAACTGGTACGTATGGTCATGGATGTATACCCTTACTAACTAAGGGCATGGGATGAACTGGAAAGACCTTTTATGACTATATATGTACACATGATATATAACTAATATTTAAACGACTTTCGGACGAATACCCAATATCCCACCAGACCACATCTCAAGGCGCGAAAAGGAAATAGGGTGGATAGCCTTCCTAAGTCTTTTAAACATTTCTTATATAACTAAACATATAGAGGCATGCAATTTATAATATAAAAAGCATAAATAAATTTTGTAGACATTTGAAACAATAATATTATTTTAAGAAAAGATCGACTTGATGTCGATTTATAAAACAATTTGAAGGCATAAGTATGATAAAACAGTTTTGAGTATAAGGAAACATTTGATTGAAACACAGTTGTAAATAAGTTTGAAAGGTAATGTACGGAGTAAGCTGTACAGTGTAAAAAGGAGTTTAAAACATATAAAATGTTTATAAAAAGTCATTTGAAGGAAACTGCTTAGTAAAACAGCTAATGAGTAGCCAAATCTTTTGAATGTTGTATATTAATCACATGTGATTGATGTAATAACTAGCGTAATTCTACTTATTAATCGCATGTGATTGATATAATACTAGCATGATTCTACTTGTATTCCCCCCCCCCCCATTAAACATTTAAAAGTAGTTTAAAACATTAATTAATGGGTATGAACTCACTTGATTGAAGTGGTCGATTTGAAGTAGTCGAGAGAAGAATCGAGCAGAACTTCGACAGGAAGAGTTGAAAACGCGGGAAAATCTCGGGATTCTCGGGAATCTCGGGAACACAAAACCGTCCTTCGGGACTTGAAGGTGAAAAACCGGGGCTTTGGGAGGGTCTCGGGGGCTTAAACGCAGAGTTTCGGCGCGAGAAAGAAAAGAATGGAGCACCTAAACCCGGCACCCCTAGAGTTCTATTTATAGGGGGTATTTTTGAGTGCCACCTCGTGGCTAGGGTTGGCCACATCGTGGAGAGCAAGTCTATCCTCTTCCATTGATTGGACGCCCTCAATCACTTGCCGGGTCGCGACAAGACAGTGCCACGTCGTGGAGAGGCCTGATAGCCTCGGATTTCGGACCCCGAACTTGTAAAATCCATAACATTCCCGTACGACCTCCGTTTTTGACGTTCTTTATATGCACGTGTAGCTAAAAACATGATCTACAACTCTCATTGAGACTTTATTGGCTAATTTTGAATTTATTTTGAATTATTTATTTTTAACGGGCTGGGACACGAAAATTTCGTTAAAAATCCATAACTTCTTCATCCGGTGTCCGTTTTCGTCAGACTTTTCGCCGTTGCGCTACTAATGTTGAGACCTTAGATTCTCATTTAGGTTGTTTTGGTCAAAAGTATCTCGAGCTCTATTTCGAGTTTTTAGCTGTCTACTGCTATACCCGAATCTTGGAAAAATCATAACTTTCTCATACGAAGTTAGATTTGGACGTTCTTTTTATGTACACTCACGGTTTGAGGTTATCTATAACTTTCATTTAGATACTTAAGGCTAAAAACTATTGTATTGAAACTTCGCGTTTTTCATTTAATCGGTGTTGCCGGTTTTGCCGAGAATCTTCGGTTGGTCATAACTTCTTTGTTATAACCTTTGATTTTAGGGTTCTTTATGTGTACGAAAACCTTGATATGATTCCTACTACTTTATTTAACCCAAATAAGATTTTAGGAAAGTTATATTTTGACCTAAATTTGATTGGTTTTACATTACGTTGTCTCAAAATATCGGGTTGTCACAATGTAATACCCAACAATTTCCCCTTTGCGTCAATTGGGGCGAGAGATGTTTTACTACTGAGTCTTCTTGATAGTCTTGAAAAGCTTGGGAATCACAACGAGTAGAGTACTGTGAAAGGCAATGTACCACCGAATAATATCATTGTAGTTCTTTTTCGCAACAACATCATTTAACAGTGGGCATTCGTTTTAGAACAGTGGCTATTTCGGTGTCAAGCTTCACCAGTTCTTAATATACAAAACCAACATTCGCTTTATGTGAGCCAAAATAGCTTTGTATTTTTTCTCTTCAATCAGCAAAAAGTTAAGCAATAGAATCCAATCATGAGGATTAAGATTGGGTAGATTGGCAATACTGAATTAATGCATAACATGTTTCGAACCTCTTGTTGCCTTGAACTTCGCATTCACAAAACTCCCTGTAGCAATTGGCCCTGTAACTTTGACTGTAGTTATCTTCTGAGCACTCCAGGTCAGATATTGAGGTTTGCCATGAGTGAGATAAAAGTCAATTAAGTCTTTATCCACTTTCGCATCTAGAGAGGGAACTATTGCAATAGAGTCAAAGCAATGAAAGGTGAATGTTTTTTGTGTTATAGACATGTCGAACTGAGAATCGTTCGTGTTTTCCAAATCAAAGGAAATAACTGGCTCCAACTAGCAACAACTTAGGAATTCAACAGCCTCATGGAACAATCTCTCCAACGTCCACATTGGAAAGAGTGTTTTTCTACTCTCCAAAGCGTTGTGAGCTTCTTTTTCCTTTCTTTCCTTCTCTTCGGCTTCTCTCACAATGCAAGCATTTTCGTTTAGCTTATGGTCACAAGCCTTTCGCTTCAGTTGGTCTTCTTCGTTTTCTTCTTCTTCTTCGTCAACATCACCCATTGGTTCTATATTTTTCGAACCTGGATATACATTAACCTTCAGTTCGTTTTTGTTTTTAGGCGTTTCCCCCATCTTAGTAGGTTGATCTCCCCCCCTTGTTTCGGAGGGACATGGCCTCAGAAAGACCTTCAATTCTTTTATGAAGAGCGAGAGCAGGACGGAGCTTATCTGCCAGGTGTCTACTAACACTGACGATAAAAATAGATTTATGGGATTCAATAAGACTGTAGAGTAACATATTCACATCTCCCACATAGCTTTTCTAAGCTGCTCTTTCAGATTTAAGCTCCTCGATTTCTTTGTTCGCATGCTTGAGCTTGATGGATTAAGTTTTGAGTTGAGTTGTTCGGAGACCAAGTTCATCTATTATCTTACTTTCAACATCCAGGTCTTCTTGGAACATGGTAAGTCGTGAAGAAATGGAAGTTTTGAATTTTGTGTTGTCAGTGGTGATACCTGTACGAAGCTTCTCCAAATTCTCCTGTTTAGTGCAAAGTGAAGTGCTTAGTTTCGTAATCGCGTAAGTTGCTTTGGAAGCATTCGATTCAACTGCAGTGTTGAGTTGTGCCATAAAAGTATTGGTTTTTGAGATTTGTGTATCGACTTTTTCGGTCTCTTGTTGACATGATTAGTTTATCGACTTTTTCACAAGAGTATCGAGCCTACTCTTAACCGCTGCTTCATAATAGGCTTGGCTTGAAGAGGCAGTAGAGGAGGCAATAAGAGAGTCCAATTTTTCAATAAGTTCCTTGAGATTTCTTTGAGTCGCAGGGGCGTCATCATTGCTTTCTCCTTCAAGCGAGAATGGAGTATAGTGAAAAGTGGTGCATTAATGTGTGACAACTCGAAATTTCCTTTTGGTCAAACCTTAAAAGTCAACCCCTTCGTATCGTGATTTAATATATTTATTTCTTATTTTTAAGAAATATAAAGTTCGTTTAATTATTTTACTATTAATTTTAAACGAACGGGTAAAAGAAAGTGTCGTCTCGGGTTTTTATTTTGAAAACCACAAACACTTCCCGTATTAGGATCACCCGACTAAACTTTTATGTTTTGGGTTTAGGAATCACCCAAAAAACCATAAACTCATGCCTATGTATGAGTTTACCCCCCAATAAACTAGTCATTGTGTTTACTCCCCAAATAGTGAAAAGAGTAAACTCCCAAAAACTCTCTCAACTATCATCCAACATTTAATTCCAAAACTCCGATCTTGTAAGTGTTCTAACCATTTCAAGTTAGTAAAACACTTAATCTAGTGTTTGTGCATCTATTCATCCATTCATTTCCAGTTTTTGTTTAGATTTTCCAAAACACCGAGAACACACACTAAGTGTTCTTGGCCCTTTTAGCTCGAATCAAGCTCCATTATAGTAAGTACTCTCATCCTTAAGTGCTTGTAAGCTAGTATATCAAAAAAACATCAAGGAAATCAGCCGAGAATACCATGATTGAGGTGTTCACGGTCCAAGAAGACGCTTCGACCGCAAACACCATAAAGTCCCTCAAATTTGGCTTAAGTCCCATTTTAAGCCCTAGTTTGAAGCCCTAGACTTACCTTAACATATTCGAACCTTCCATTGATATGTTTAAGCTTTGAAAAACATCAAACACCACAAAATATAGGTGTTTACGGTCTAAGGATGCCCCAAAACCGTAAACACCTAAAAAGGTGTTTAAATGAGTCATATTCCTTTCTTAACCCTAAAGACTAACTTAGATGTTTACCTAGTTGTGATAAGGACTTAAAACAAAGGAAATACCACTTCCCATAAGGGTTTGCGGTAGTAAACCCAAGGGAAAATAACCTTAGGCCGTAAACACCTAAAGGAGGGTCTTTTGTGGTCTTAATCCATTCGAAGAGCTAAACCACTTAGCAAGGTTACTTCTATGGACTTGTTAAACTCCAAAACAACTCATGGATTACAATATTTGGAGTTTGGACCGTAAAAACTAGAGTTTATTACCGTAAACACCAAGGGTAAAGGTCATTTAGACCGTAAACTCCCAAGGAGTTTACCCTTGGACCCCAAACACCCTAGTTATGCCCTACTAGCACTCGGATGCAAACCTTGTGAACTTTAACACTCGAAACAAAGTGTTTTCAGGTTCTAGAGTATCCCAACTCATATTATTAGTTATAATAAGGCTAATTAGTTATACATATGTTCATTATATGATAACTAGGCTTGTGCGCGTGTACGACTCTCCGTTTGATACCTAATACGTTATCCGATACTTCAATCCAATCCACTCACCACAAGTGAGTTCATACCCCTTTTAATTAACCTTTGAATTACTTTTAAATGTTTTAAATACTTTTATGGGGGGGGGGGAATACAATTTAAATACTTATAGTTATTACATCAATCACATGTGATTAATAACTATAGAACATATGATTTTATCACTGTTCAAATTGTTTATCAAACTGCTTTACTTCAAAATGTTTTACAAACTCTTTTCTTATCAAATACTTTTATTTAAACTTTGTAATACTTATTATAAATTACATGTCCATATATGTATAGATATATAATAAATGTTTAAAGGGCTTAGGAAGGCCATCCACCCTATTTCCTTTTCGCGCTTGAGATGTGGTCTGGTGGGATTTCGGGTAGTCGTCCGAAAGTCGTTTCAATATTAATTATATATCAATTGTACATATATAGACATAAAAAGTACTTCCATATTCATGCGTATTAGTTACATCATTAGTAAGTTACCATCGGGTTAACACAAGATCATACTACTACAATTTCTAGATCAATGAGTCAGTTCAATTATGAGTCAATACTTATTACTATGAGAACATATACAAATATACTAGAGAAGAACATATACAACTATACTAAAAAGAGAACGTATACAACTATACTAGAGAAGAACATATACAACTATACTAGAAAGAGAACATATACAACTATACTAGAGAAGAACACATACAACCATACTAGAGAAGAACATATACAACAATACTAGAACAGGTAACATTACATTACATATACATGACTACGTTAACAATTGTTATCCACTGTATCGGAGAATGCCTTAAATGTCATGGCCCGAGTTGTAGCCAGAATTCTCTTCCAGGGAGAGTGTGAGTTTGCGTATAGATCTATACTGGATTGACTATCCTACACCTTGCTGCAAGCTACAGCCGGACCTGCACGTCTGCGGGTGCCAAACGTCATATCATTTTACGACCTACATTTGTCATTGTTTATTCAGTCGATAGTATGGTACAATTAATCACATGATGCCTTAATATAAATCCGGTTTAAGGTAGTTAGTACAGCAGTAGTTCCTATAATACAACACTACAGTACTACATTAATTTACTCTTTACACAATTAGTGATCTTTTCACTTCAACATTTATGTACAAACTATATTTTGAGAATGATAGTTACACTTGAGTAAATTACACACTTTTTTACAGTAAACGAACATACAAAACAGTTAAGCCTTGCTAGAAGGCTACTTTAATAGAAAATATAGGTTTTTCTAAGAGATTCAAACTTTTACAAACACTTACATACATTTTACAAACTTACACTTGACACATGTTCAAACGTTTTGATAACAAACACCGACACTAAAATACTTATGAACTCACCAGCTTTATGCTGATAAACTGTTTCAAACTAACTTGTATTCTCAGTACATCAGTAGACAGGTACTAGGACCAGCTTTTGGGAAGATGGAGCGCATCCAAGACTCATCTTATTATTTTGATTTACATTATTTTTGGTGTCTATAACTGTACAGAACACGCTTGTATTAAAATTATATATTTAATGCAATGGATGACGTTGTTTGCTTATTTACTGTTATACTATGTTGTGATACTTTACATGACGTCCTCCACCCCAGAACGTTTCCGCCATTCATGGTTTTAGGGTGTGACAGATTGGTATCAGAGCATTGTTTATAGTGAATCAAGTATATCAACCCATAAAAGATATACTAAACTATAAACCCATTTGGTATTAAAACACTCTAACCAAGAGTCTATACATTAAATACTAAAATATTTAATTAAGTATACTAGTTTGCATTCATACTAAAACCAGTGTCAGAATGACAAGAACAAGCGTATTACGATTATTAAATATCACAGGTAAGCTTGGGGATGTATGGTCAGTCCTGGGAATGGCATAGCCTGATCAACTATGCTGGTCCGAGGAGTGATTAGCATATGCCCTAGAATGGCTATGATATGTTAACAAGTCTAAAAACTTACCAACAATACCACACATAGATCAGTAAAGCCTAAAATACTATAGGAGTATTTTGTACTACTACGAGCTACTTATATACTACATTCTTATATCTCTCTTCTCGCGTAGATTTAAATGGATGGATTCCATCACGGCGACCCATACTTTCCGAATGAAGGCAACGCAGAATGGATCGAAGCAGAGTTCAATGATGAGCCCAAATTCCACTGGATGATCATCAAGCTGAAGGCTTCTCGGATGGATCGGACTCTGAGCCTGAAGTCAACAACCTACCTCCAGTAGGACAAGCCCCGAACAATAAACCTCAACCAGCTTTTCCAGGTCCCACTCCCTTGTGGGTAAACAACTTGAATCGCTGGAGTGACGAACAGGGTCAACCCTTACCTTACTTTGGGGACCGAACCTTTTACCACGTTAGCGATGGTGGCTCTACGGATCGAGCTCTGCCTGTCATGATCCGCATAATAGCTCGCAATGATGAACAAGGTCGAGCGGCCATCGACCGGGTCATGGAGATTGATGCCAACTCTGGTGTCAACACAGTCCGCATCCGCCATCTCGAAGAAGACATGGAACAGACCCGGAGAACCAATGAAACCCTGCAGCAACATCTAGTTGCCTCTCAAGCAGAAGTCATGGAACTTCGAGCTCGTCAAAGGGCTCATGAACGACACCTTCAAGAATTGATACATCAAATGAGAGACCTCAGGGTTCTCCCGAGGAATACTCATCGCCGTTAGAAGATGCCTAGTACATCTTTATCTTTTGGGTTAAGGATTAGCCTTTAACATCTATGCTCTAAGTAGCACTTATCTGTAAAATATTCCTAACTTTCAGTACTCCAATTAGGAATCTAAGAACTGTCAAACTTTCCGTATGGTATGATGTAAGACCTACTGTTAGGTCAATTTTCATTGAACTCATTACATCAGTAATACCAATATTAATGACAACTACCTACTATGTGGGAAAAATCTTTACACTTGTGTTTTCCTACTAATCTTCCTTGTTATGATCTCAAACACTCATTCAACTGTTGGGCTATGGTTAGTTAGTCCATGTGTCACTCTCACCTTACTTACAAATTGATTCTTACCACTTTGCTTATCTTTATAAACTTATAGCTGAAAGATGCCTCCTCGCAAATCTCCCCGAAATAACCCTACACCTCCACCGCCTCCTCCACCTCCGGTCATCGATACAGCAGCCCTAAATGCTGCCGTAGCTGCAGCAGTGGCAACTGCTATGGCACAATATCACTCTACTGATGCCAGCAGAGGTGGAACCCCTGTGAACTCTATTCCGGTGGAAACTCCTGTGCGCTCGAGAGAGTGCTCTTACAAGGATTTCACCAACTGCAAGCCGAAGTCCTTTCATGGGACCGGCGGAGTCATTTCCCTCTCGCAATGGTTCGAGAAGACTGAATCAGTCTTCGAAATTTGTTCATGCCCTGCTACGAGCAAAGTCAAATATGCCGCATGCACCTTTGAAGGAAAGGCCCTGACGTGGTGGAACGGCCACGTTAAAGCTCTAACCGTCGTTGTAGCCAACGACATAGGCTGGGAAACGATGAAAGACCTCATGATTGAGGAATACTGCCCGAGGGGCGAAATCCAGAAATTGGAGCAGGAGCTTTGGAGCCTGACCATGAAGGGCACCAACATTGTCGCTTATACAGCCAGATTCAGCGAACTGGTGGCCCTCTGCCCCAATATGGTTCCCACTGAAGGGAAAAAGATCGAAAGGTACATATGGGGGCTAGTGCCTCCGTATCAGGGGAATGTCCTATCATCAAACCCCGCTACCTTTGACAGTGCCAACCGACTGGCACAGCGACTCATTGACCATGGAGTCAAAACCCCTGCAACAACAACAACCCTAGCCATCCCCGGAACCCTCCAATCCCGCTGACACTAAGCGGAAGTTTTGGGAAGACAAGAAGAATCAGCGAGCTGCTAAAAAGCAGCAAGTTGTGGCTGTTCATGCCGCGATAACCCCTGCTGCTGATACTGCTCCTGTGAGACAGTATGCTGGAAGTTTGCCTAAGTGCAACAAATGCAACTTTGACCACAACGGCTACTGCCATGAAATGCAGTGATATAACTGCAACAGGAAAGGACACACCTTCCGTCTATGTAAATCCTCGGCGAGGCCAATCACCCAAGTCCCCGGCTCTGGCACGAGCCCGACCTACTATGGTTGTGGAGAAGTAGGCCACTATAAGAGGGACTGCCCCAAAGCGAAGAATGCTGGCGGAGCACGGAGGGTACTGGCAATAGGCCATGGGGAAGAAGTTGCTGACCCGATAGTGGTAACTGGTACGTTCCTCCTCGATAACTCCTATGCATGCATTCTGTTCGATAGTGGAGTGGAGCGAGGCTTCGTGAACCATAAATTTTCCCGCATGCTTAAACAACAACCACACGCACTTAAAGAACAATTCACAGTAGAAATGGCTAATGGAAAAACAGAAAACACCAATAGCATATACTTAGGATGTACCCTAACTCTAGATAACCATTCATTCCCAATCGACCTTACGCCGGTATCGATTAAAAGCTTCGACGTTATCATCAGCATAGATTGGTTGAGCCTTCATCGCGCCGACATCATGTGCTTCGAGAAAGCAGTCCGTCTAAACCTCCCGTCTAACAAAACTCTTATCGTCTACGGCGACAAACCCGGTGCAAGTCTCCGTATTATATCAAGTATTCAAGCATAGAAATATCTGCATAAAGAATACCATGCATTCCTTGCTCACATTGTCGACACAAACCTCGAAACGAAAGAACTAAAGAATATTCCAGTAGTGAGCGGCTTCCCCAACATTTTCCCAGAAGAGCTACCAGGATTACCTCTGCAACGACAGGTCGAGTTCAGAATCGACTTAGTCCCAGGAGCTGTCCCAATAGTCAAGTCGCCCTACCGATTAGCACCAGCAGAGATGTAGGAACTATCCGGTCAACTTAACGAACTACTCAGCAAGGGTTTCATAAGACCAAGCTGCTCACCTTGGGGAGCACCAGTCTTGTTTGTTAAGAAGAAAGACGGATCATTCCGTATGTGTATCGACTACAGGGAACTCAACAAACTGACGGTCAAG